>NW_009649467.1:681866-685976 GCF_000708025.1 Charadrius vociferus | reverse complement strand
CCTAGGGGAAAAAAAAAAAAAAAAACAACCCACATTTACAATTCAGCACAGTGCATGTGGAATGCAATTCTTGGAATAAACTAGTATAAATTTCGTACATGTTTAACCTTTTCCCCCAAATACTCTTCAGACCGAGTAACAGATTTACAGTCCAGTAATGCAGTAAGAATTCCACCTGGCTAATGGCAGCTTAAACAAAGTTCACAAGAAAACAAACTCCTCAAAATCACTAACTACTCTCCCTAACAGGATCTAAAAGAAGATCTTTAAAGTATCTTCAGTTCAGCATAGGATAGCTTAGTGGTGTGAAAGGTAAGACACTACTGAAAATAACATCACTAAATATAGTTTTCTATCATAATATTTTTCAAATGTTATTTTTCCTAATAGCACAGCAGGAACATACGGTTTTAAAATTGTCAGCTCTGCAGAGGAACAAGGCAGATGCCTACTTAGCCTTAACCCTAATGAAAGAGCAGGAAGGAAAGTAGCGAGTTAGCAGGGAGGTCTGTTACACATCTACCTCAAGGGAATAAAGAGAGAATTAAATACGATACAACAGTCTGGGTGAAAAACCACTGATGTGAAACCTTTCAAGAGGGCACTTTGAACAAAAACTCATCAGCATTTGTATATATTCCCTGCTAGACTGTTCCCTATAAAAAGATTCTCCACTGATTATGTTTTGCCATGCAGTTGAGCAATACGTTACCATTCTATTTAAACCATAGCAAAAAGTTCAGTTTCTTCTTATAGATAAAACTTCTGTGCTGACTTTAAACTTACTTTTTTCTAAAGCATGACTAATTACCACAACACCCTTGCCAAAAAAAATAGCTACTTCACTTTTAAAATATGCTTCACAGTAACATTTTCATTCTAAAATATAACAGTCATTCCTTTCAGCCAGCTGCAATATAATTTAGAAAAGTTTTATCTGCAAATATTTTTCAAATTTAACTGGCTAATCAGGATTGTTGACTACGTTTTGCCTCTACATTTCACAGAATTAGCTAACTGCTTTAAATGGCAGTTTCTTTGTATAACAAAGAATAATCTGCCTGCTGCATCTCATCCCGTACTTTGCATATCTATAGTATTTTTCCATGTAATAACTTTCTTTTAAAAAAATCAGCTCATCTCCACAACATGCCTGTGGCAAAGACTGCTTGTTAAATCTGTTTACTGATCAGGAGACAGAGGCACCAAAGTTGCCAAACAGACACTGGCATGGGAAGGTGTAACTATCACCTTTTCAATCGAGGCATATTAATTAATACATCTCTGATTCCAGAATCTGTTCCTGAATATTAATGTTAGAAATTCCAGTCTTAGTTCACTCATCAAGATATATAGTGGAGGATTTTTGAGTCAAAAAAAAAAAAAAAAATCGAATATGCTCACATTTCAATCACATCTTAAATAACAGAAGGTAAACACAAATATAACCTTCAGGTACTAAAAAGAACCCAACTGTAAAAGCGAGGCCATTAGATCAGACTATGTACTTCTAGCCAAACAACACTGTGAATTTGCCAATTCAAACATAAGACACCGAAGCTGTGCCTCCAGCTCAGCGGAGGACAATACATAAAAGGCAATAACAACAAGCCATGTGTAGGCCAGTTCTGCAAGTGAATAAACATGCACTTCAGGGAGTCTCTCCAATGATTTATCTAAAGAGCAACCTAGTTACTCTGGAATTAAATAGTATAACTGCACTAAACGTTTTCCTTCTATAACAAATGTAAAAAACAAAAAAACCTTAAGCTAGAATAGAAAATTAAGGAGGCAAAAGACTCTATAGAAATGAAAAGAGATAATTAAGAGTAGAGAGACTATCAGCATAACTGAAGTTAACCAACCTAAGCAACCATTCAAAGCCCTTTGTCACTAAGTTTTTGCAAGAAGTTACAAGGCTGACAGTTTCCTCACTAACCAGGGGGATTTCTAAACCAAGAAGTTTGACACAGAGAGATCACAGAGTTTTTGGAAAACAGAGAACTTCACCCATGTATGCTCTGAAAAGAAAAAGGCCTGTACAAATGAAATCTACAGAGAAAAGATGTTCACATAATACAGAAAGTTCCCTTTTATGTTGCAGTTTAATTTCACCTGCTGGACTGGCAAAACTCTCTGGGAATACTTGAAAGATCTCCTGTAATCTTGCAATCTCTTTCCCCTTACAAGGGCTACATACCAAGGTCTTACTAATATAAATCCTAAGGGAGCCTATAAAAAAAAGAATTGACAACTTATTTTCTGCCTATAATAACCCACTTCTTTCCAAGAATCTTTTTTCATCACCTAGCAAAGCCATCATTGTTCATTTAACTCTGTTAAGAAAGTAAGTCACTCTGAGATAATTATTTATGGTAGAAACAACAAACTTCAAGGAAGCGCAAAGCAAAATACAATTACAATTGTGAAACCAAAAGCAAAACCCAAGGGAGGAGGCAGCTGTTTAGATTGTCTACCGATGCTCCTGCCTTAAAAGACAGGCAATCTATATTCAAGCGAGTATGGCCAGCAAATACGCTAGTGGTTACATCTGAAGCAAACTGTATCTAATAATAGTGTGTCATCGCCCAACTGGAGCTTGTGGAAAGCCCAGCCACCTGAGATGATGCAGATTCAAAGATACATTGTCATTAGGTGGAACACACTGGAAAGTTAGTGATAAAATTTGCTTTGCTCTGTGGATGAGATCTCTTGGATGTGTGTTCTTGATTGAAACACTAATATTAGTATACAGTACTATCAGTTCCATAAAGATAGAATATGCTTGAATTTTTCCTTTTAAAATCCAGGCAAATAGACATATGAAGCTAGAATAAGACTACACTCAACACCTGGCAAGAATTAGGCATTAATTCGTTACTATCCAGCTGCCAAAAAAAAAAGGAATTCCTTGAAAAAATTGCTTTCTAAAAAAAAAATTAAAATCAATATTTTTAGTATTTACAATTGAGGTACTTGGCCTGATTAAATCCCAATGAAATCAAAGTAGCTGGGAAATATTAGTAGGCAGTTAGTGTCATTAAAAAAAACGCATGGAAGACTTAAGATAGGTTTTAAAAGGAAACAGCTAAATTACTGGGAACAGCACTTACTTCTATGAACACTGAAAACCAGTAAGTCATTTTAAAATATTCTGTGCTAAAGTCAATTAATAAAACTCCTGTTAAGCAGCTTGTAGCTGCAAAGTGCCTTTGACAGTCTGGAGTTTTAGTGAAAAGCCAGCAAGTGGAACAGCCCCCATGTGCACAGCACGCACCCCAGGCACAACAAACAGCTCGGTCAGCTTCATTAGGGGAGAGGGTGCAAAAGAGGTTTCTCCGGTCTACATACCACACTTTTTAATTTCACACAACTTGTAACTTTTAGACATGTCTACCTGTCTGCCAACTATGAGCAAAGTCAGCTAGGTGCAAAAATAATATGGGGGAGGGAGTAAATGGGAGGTAGATGGACAGAGGGACACAGACTGATCACACAAGCTTGATTTCCTCCAGAGATCAAATGAAAAATACTATAAAGTTTGCATATAACAGTGGATTTAGCTGCTAGCTAGCTGTATAGCAGAAAGATAATGCCTACTCGTGTGTTTCAGGATCAGAACCAGGCCCCAAGGCTGAGCAACATGGTTGAAATGGTTGAAATTCACACCTTTCTCATTTCCTATTTAAAATGCAATTTTTTTTTTTTTCCACTCGGGTAAGTACAGAAACAATCACTTTCTCAGCAATTTTCCAAAAATTTACAATATATTTGGCTTATTTCTATTTTAAAAATTATAAAACCAGAATACCAATACATATGGCTTACTGGATGACTGGGTCAGCAGGCAAAAGGGGTTCAGTGCTGTCTTCTTCTAGCGCAGCTTTGAGTTTCTTCCCTGTAGCTTTGCTGAGGGATGTTTTAAGCTTCTTTGCTAGTTTCTTAGGAGTGTTTGTTACATATAAAGACTCCTCTGTACAGCAACTATACACTTCAACCTTCACCTGGAAATCTGGTCTTGCTTCATCACTGAAGGAGGGGAGGAGAAAATTTCAGAGCATTTGTTAATAAACTGAGTATGCAGCCAAGGAAAGCTGCTGCTACTATATA
>NW_009649467.1:670006-681820 GCF_000708025.1 Charadrius vociferus | reverse complement strand
TCAGGCGAAGACATACATTCATACGGAATTAAAGACTAGAGCACACAGCAGTAACAGTGTTGAGGTCATGAGATGGATGTTATAATTAAACCATAAACAATTGCAAACAGGAAATTCAACGTTTAGGTTAAAAACTGAAAAAAAAAAAAAAACATGTTATGGGAATACACAGGCAAGACATTCAAACACACTTAAATCTGCCCTCTGCTGTTACGCAGAAATCACATGATTGAAAACCGATCTGTGCCTATGGTCCTAAATCAGATTGAAATGTTTTAAAGATATCTTAGTCACACCCCATCCCCTTCACATTACTGAAAAAACACCTATCTCACTCACAACCAACAAAATTTGTCTTTCAGAACTTAACTACCTACGGCTGCGTTCTTCTGTCCACAGCCTATGCTGCCTCTGTTTTCAGTTCTACTGATTCTCATGTTCTCAAGTTTCATCATCAAACCAGAAACCTAACCTCATCTTTCAGGTACAAATCACGTCATTACACACATGTCCATAATGAAATCATCTCAAAGGCTTTTATAAAAAGTCTTTCTTTATCTTGGGGGATACAAGGCAAGTTAGAGTGTCTTTTCTACTTTTGTTGCAGTATTTCACAGAAAATTACAACGATCAAGTCTCATATCTTTGAAGAAGCAGATTTAAATCTTTGCCCACACTCCTAACTTGAACAGGTCTTTAAGAGAGTTTAAAATATGATTTAAAGATTCGCTCTCTCTCAGTTTTCAGGATCTTGAGTTAAAGTTTTCAGTATTTCTAGCTTTCCAGTCAGTCTTCCTCAGGAGACTAAATCTAAATTGCTAATATAAAAAATAAAGCAGCGGAAAAAAAAAGTTAAGTACCTCTCAGGACTCCCTTAAAAGTTACAAAGCAACAAAAAAGTACATGAGAACACCTTTCTACTCTTTTCCAGGTTACCTTTAAAGATAAGTGAATAATTTCCTGTCTAATATTCTTCAACTATAAGGACTGTGGCTGTAGCACATGCTCATATAGGTATAACAGAACATGAGGTGTGGAAATGAAGGTCTGGTTTTAAGAGAACTGTGACTTAGGGGAACATCAAAGAAGACCATAGCCTGCTGTACAAAATAATACTTCAAACACTGGACGCAATGTTCGTGCCTATACTTTTATAATGCTTTCACGTTTTAGTAAGTATTTAACTGTGTCCTTGAGGTACAAGTTTGTTTATCTCTTTGTATAAAGAAAAATGCTGCAGCATGGCAAAAATGAAAAGTAGCAGAGTTCAAGCAGCACACCTACAACCAGCATCATTATGTACACAAAAGACAACCTTCCAGAGGCAGGGATCCACCATCCACTGAAACTAACAGGACCTCTACTGATTCCTTTGCCCACAGAAAAAATTAGTGGACTTCAGCCAATCTTACTCATAATCGTATCCACTTTCAAAAGAAAACAGCAATATTTGTACTTCATTCCATACAAATAAATTATACTCACAATATGGTTACATTTTCAAAACAGATGTCTGTTATTGCTTTATCCACAATAGCCACCTCTGTATCAAAAACCTCAGCTCCCATTCTGAACAAACAAAAAACTGCATAGCGCTGTGATTCTGGAGAGAGCCAAAAAAATGTTTTATTAGCCATGTTAAACATCACAATGTTAAATGCTTCCAGTAAACAAAAGTAGAAGAAATGGTAATTTGGACGTCTAAGGAATTGCCCTCAAATTCTTCCCATCATAAATTTTATCTCATAGGATTTTATGATAATTGAACTATCAAATCCGCTGTTTAGGCAGAACAACATTCACAGAGGGAAAAATGCCTACCTCTGCTCAACTTTTTTTTTTTCTGATAATCACGGGTAGCTTGTATTAGCAACTTCAGAAATGTTAGTAAAAATGCAATTTTGTTTAATAAAACTGATTTTAAGCAAAAAATCCAAACATTTGATCCAAACCCTGTATCATTTTATGAACGTACTAGGATTAGACTATTTTGCCACGCTTAGCCCCTCTGACCCTATTGAAAATCAAAGTGAAATCAATGCCAGGTGACAGCTGGAACAGATTTAGGGTTAATCTCCATGACACAGCAAAATGCATGTACTTGAAGACTATCCAATAATACACTCAACACCAACAGACAACTTTCATTTAAATTTCTCACTGGAAACAGCCTCCAACATACTCTCTCAAGCGTAGACAAGACATAGAACATGTTTAATCAGAAGTTGCTCAGCTATCCATTTAATAACAACACTTTTCTGTTGCTTTCTCTGGAATTTATCCTCAGAAGGACTTTTTAGAGACTAGGGTTTAAACATACAGAATGACAGGACTTCGAACTAACTCAACTTGCTACAACCAACAACTTCAAGTTAAGAGCAACTACACAATAGAGTAAAATTCAGACCTAATGAGAGGTCAAAGGAGGAGTTGAAATGAACATGGACTTCCCCATCCAGCTTAAATTTACAGGCATAAGAAATTGCTTAGTTCATTACATCTTACATACTTTCTTTATTGCTGAAGTGATCAGAGTCTTTCCACATCAATGGTATTCGGATATCTAAAGGGAAAAAAAAAACTAAGTTATAGCCAATACTGTAGATCTGTGATCAAAACAAATTACAAAAAGTTTCTTGTTTCTTTTCCTGATGTTCTGGAGTTAACAGGACCTTCTACCCAAAGAACAGCATAACTGTTCCAATTTCATTATCCATGTCAAAAGAAAATTCATCAATTAGTTCAACTTTAGTTATTCTTATTATTATTATCATTTAGTTATCAAATTAGTGTCATTTTCTTTTAGAAATTATGCTAGCATAAAGAATATTTTAAATCTTATTTGAAAGTACCTGAAATAACATTTCAGAGCAGTTGTGTAACATAGTTCTGAGAGGTATTCTCAGAACTCAGAGGTTCTGAGCCCATTATTATGCATAGATATAAACTGAAACTCTGCCTGCCCTGTGCTGGAAACCACTCGTACAACTGCAAGAAGTAAAACTTCCTCTTTCAGTGGAAAGACTGGGATACTTATACTGCAAACACTTAAGTTTTGTTTAGCTAACTACAGAGAAAATCTCACTTGTAATCACATTCCCAGTTAGAATTGTCCTAGTTGACATAAAGTGTTTAGAAATCTTTTTTTTTTTCTCTAACTCAGAGATATCCTTTTACTTCAGAACCATAGTAGAGGCAATTACAGAACTATAATTTTGTCATGCCTGTCATTTTAATATTAGGAAAGTATTTTCTTCAACAAATTTTCCAATTTATTTACTCAATCCAACACAGTACTGAGTGACATTTTCTTCCACTTTCAAGGACTCAGGTTTAGACATAATGTTTCTTATTAGTCCCTTCTTAAAAGGCAAATGCAGTGGGGGTATAAGTCCAAAGTTGGTTTCCTAGGCACGACACAGTGTTGTTTAAAAGTATATGCAATATATTAAGTGACACATGATGGCAGCAGTGAACAGCAGTAGCTCAATTGTCTTTTGATAAAGACCTTCAATATTGTTATAAAGGAACATTGCTGACTCCAGTGTTGATCTTTATACGAGGCTGATGGAAAAATCCACATATAGTACAGTAAGATGCAAAAGAGTAGTGGTACTTTGGCAACAGACTGTCATGTATTCCTACCGGGTTTTACCCACAAAGCTTCTTGTTAAGTGAAACTGCATATAGGCACTTTATTTCAGAAGTTATATGAAATGAAAAAATTAAATTTAAGTTAATTTTGATTATATTATGGGACACCTTATTAAACATGCTATTTCAATTTTGAAACTTGCACATTCATCTATTTTTAAGTTTTCCATGAAAACTAATGAATTTTCAACAGCAAACTGCCACTATACAGCTTTAAACTGCTACAACTTCCTAAAAATCAATACATCACCATATTCTGAAACTGCCTTTCACTTCTAAAGATGCATTTGCATAGTAAGCATTTCTAAAAATACGGTTTTTTGAATAAGGAAACAGAAATTGCTTCATTAAAACCGTTACAGAAGTCTCTCTCAAACTTTAAAAATTTATTTATCTCTATATTTATCTCACAGAATGTTTCTTTCCTAAAAGAAAAAGGTCTTATATTTACAAAAATATGTGAAAATAGCTAACAATAAAAGCCTTTTTCCATCTTTAATCATAGCAAACTGAATGACAACTGTAACGTGCTCAATAGGTCTTGTTAACAACTAGAGTACTAAAGATTACTTCTGTATGCCCTTTTCAGTATCATGCTAGCTGAAAAATTTACACCTTAGGCAGAAAATGGTCAGGATATAGATAGTCAATCGCTTGAACAAGTTTAACATGATACCTGTAAATCAGTTTTCAACTCATTCTTGGATTGAAAGATCTGCCACTTACCAAAAACAAAGATTGATTTTCGCACACCTTAATTGCAGTTACCATTAGCTGTAAATCTGTGTGGATTCAAATTGGATACATTCAAGCACTACAGTTAATCAGATTTAAAGCCAATGATTCCTTTATAAAATTACTTTAAATTATGATTATGCTTTTTGATTGACATCTAATGTACCGTCTTCTGACAAAATAATTGATTGATAAGAAAACATAAATTACATAATTTATTCACACGTGGGGGATAAATAAGTAAAAATAATAGAAGTGTGAAAATCTGTGGATTACGAATGCACTCCCCACACAGTATCTGACATACAGTTGCTTTCTGTAGGAGTACATTCCTCAGTACTCCTGCATAGCTGCTCCTGAACTTTTGGTGTTGGCCACATGATAGCACTCTTTTTTTGGTAATAGTCTAAGCTTCTAGCATGTACTAACCATATGATATGCTAATATATTTATAAGTGGATGGATTACTTTCCCCTAAAAAATCCATTCTATATCTTCAATTCTTAAATTACATGCCCTGTTACATTACATGGACTACCACTCACTCCTCATTTCCAGCCTCTCCCGGACAATTCAGTCATGACATCTCCCGATTCATGCTGCTTGTATTTACAACTGCATTCTCAACAAGGCAGGCATATGCACACGCACGTGTGCCTTCCAAACATGCAGGGCAACTCCGGTTGCAAATCCAGTGAAGGTCGGCATACAAGGGAAAAGAAATGCAGCATACCGAATTTGCTACACAAGGATCAGGAAAGACAGGGAAAGAAGAATAATGGGACATTACAGATGTGAACATACTGCAGCTGTGGAAACAGACAGGACCTAATTTGGCACGCTACATGGACACAGGCTAATGCGTCAGAGGACAACACAAGGAGGAACCAGGGAGGCATGTACTAATGTCATCTCAAGATCTCCCAATCACGGATCTTGCCAAGAAGCTCCTGCCCTTGCCAAGCACGAGCAAACCTGCCCCCACAATTACTTCTCATGTACCCCAGTTCTCTGCTTCTCAGGCACACACAGTGGAAAATAAGGCGTTAATCACAGGTGATCCATAGAAAGCATCAATCTCTCAGCAGAAGCCAAGAAGAACATTTAGGCTTTCCTGCTGTAAACTGGACCTGGCTAGGCGTCCTGACACGAGTAGCTGAAGAGAGGTGAGGCATGGCAGCATCCCAGCACTCAGACTTGAGTTCACAATGAGGTACTTGATGTCTCTTTCTCTTCTTCGCCTCAATCTGTGCCATACTTCTGAGGATCATAACCTCCAGTTTGAGAACCACTATGTTAGTAACAGGACAGAATCATTAACAGATGGCACGTAATAGGAAGTGGTGTATTTCACCCTTCTATTCTCTTGTCCCATCAAAGGAAACTAGCTAAATGTTTCATATCCTAAACCAATTTTTCATACTAAAAATAGAGTTCTTACACAATTCTGATTTTCTAAAGATAACAAAAGTGTATTATATGATCCTAAAGTCTTCACTGCAGATGACTCTATAAATCCGAAGAAAGGTGTAACCACAGCACAGACAGGCAAACAGATGCTTTCATCCAACTACCATAAGGAGGAAAGACAGATACACATTCTGCAAACAGCTGTGCTGGCAGAAAACATTCTTGAACCATGTGCTCATCACTCTTCTTCTACTAGAAGTTACCCTGCTTAAAGATATGTCAAAATATGCAGAATTAACTTAAACAGCCTAAGTAGTGAGCCCTTCTACATTATTTTAATGAAACAGGCCAAGGAGCACAAACAGATCTGCTAGCAAAGGTAGCAGAACAGCCACAATGAACAACTACAGGAATGCTGAACGTAGTAATGTCTGCTATTGGCATCAGCAAACAAAGTGATAAATTCATAGTGCTGAAGTTGGAGAACAGGCTAGGAAATAGTGTATCACTGGAAATCACTGTTAAATATTCTTGTTACTTGTCTGCACTGAAGCCATACCATTACACCTTTGCTGTAGTAATGTAACCTGCATTAATTAAATAATATTTGCATACTTGTTATAATTCTGTCCTAGTACCTGTCTGTACTAGGCAGGATCCTCAAAAGCCTGTGTGACCTAAAAGCACAAGTTCTCTTGAAGCACAAGCAGATTTATGCCCCTGAACCACATACACACTTTAAAAACACCATCTTGTTTGTATAATTTGTATTACAATTTACTGTCCAGCCAATTAGCTCCTATAATTAAGTGACTACCCAGCCACTTACCTGTTATAGCAACCTTTGCTCTGCATGCCACCCGGTCTTTTGACCTATTTTCTGAAGACCTGCCAAAAAGTAGAAAAGAAAAATGAGGTTTGAGATCCGTGCATTTAGACTTCTAAAACTCAACCCTTTATGCATTAAGAAGTGTTAGCGTTTTCATATTACAGCTCATTTCAAACACTTTTCTTTAAAGTTAAATTTGGTATCTCTGGTTTAAGATATGAGTCATTAGATTCTTGAGGATAATCTGGAAGGAAGGTACACCATCAATTTTCTTAATTCCCTAGAAGATTTTACTCCAAAGCTTATTTAACCTGGGAATTAAAAGACAAGTAGATTCACCTTCCTTGTCTTTTCCTGCTCCAACACAATCAAATACGTTATCAACTTTTCCCCTTCTGTACACATCAATGAATAAACAACTTAATTTATCGGCTCTATTATTGGTTAGAGAACTGCCGCCTCCTCTATTAATAGAGACCAATTACAAAATGTTGCATTGTTAATACTGTGATTTTACATGCAGGCAGTTTGCTAAGTAGTCAGAGTGTAGATCTCAAGGTCAACCTTAAATTGAATCAAAACAGTCTGTAGATAATGAGTAACAATGCAGTGCTCTCCTTATACCTGCCACTGCTCCTAACTCCTAACCAAATAAGGTGAAATGAAAATTTCTAGCTGCTGATTTCCAGAGGTAGTTATAACATCTTCAGAACTCACAGATTACAAACCCACATAACAAGAAACAGGGACAAAAGTCACTTGAAAACCCTAGAATTTTCTCTCTCGCCCATCATCATCTTACCTGAATTAAGCTTTAACCAAATTCCAGTCTTGAGGAAATACTGAAAAAAGAACTGCAAAAAGCACTACCAGCTATCAAAGATATGATCTAAATGGTAGAGAAATACCTCCATAGCATGCATTTCTTCTAATGAGCTCCACTGACAACTCAAAGGACTCCTTAAGACAGAACTCTGAGCAATGCATGACAGACACAAATCAAGTAAATAATAAAGTTGACTATAACTATTAAAAGAACAATACAGCTGTTCAGATTTATCTCCAAGTATCTCTGCCCTGTTCTGGACATGTGCCATGACTATGCTGCAGTCACTGACATCAAAGACCAGGAGCTGAGTAAACCAGCATATATGGACACTTGATATTATTCCATCACTAAAAACATAAATAAAAGATGAATCACTATAAAAGTCTTCATCTTGGCAGGAAAAAGCAATACAACTGCAATAATTACAGAATACCACAAGTTCTAAGTGCTGGTTTGCAAAATTAGCATTCACAATAATAGTTGATATAGTCAGAAAATGCAGTTCTTTCCTTCAATAAATTTCTCCTATAGGACCACATTTCTGAAAGCAAAAAGTAGCAGGGCTGTTCTGAACTGGAGCTCAACATGGAAGAGTTTTATGATAAATTGAAATATAATGTTTCATTACAGTAATAACCTGAGAGCAACAGTGTCTCCGCACCACGATTCTCAACCTTGCACTCAAAATATATTCCATTAGGCAAAAAATTATAACATTATTCAAATAAACCACGTATACTTCAGCTCATTCGAGAGCTATAACGTGAGACTATTTTCAACTAAACTTGTTTTTCGTCATAAGTATTTATTACTTTGTTGTAGTTAACAGAAGTGGCCAGCAGAGGGTACCAATTAACCATGATGATTCCATCATTAAAGGGACCTTAATAACAATAGGAAGAATGAAAAGTAGAAATAGGTGTGTTCTGACTTAGATAGTTTTGGTTTGTTCCTTCAGACTTGGTTTGGTACCTTTTTATATGCTAAAGGTAATTAAGAAAATATGTCTATTGTGTTACCTGATATTCAGATGCTGAATTATAGTTCAATGTCAATAATAACATCTACCCAGAAAATTATGACTTGTATTTCATTTTCTAAAATAAAAAGAAGATACTGGAATGGTCTTACAAAGTAATGTTTTAAGGCAGTAATCTATGTTTGTATGGGGGATGATAGAAGGAAGGGTTTAAATCCACTTTCCTAGGTAGGCTGCTAAGAATTCACGTAAGCAAAAGCCTGCTTCGTGATGCTCCATTTGAATTTAAGCTGTTACTCACCGTTCTTCGGTTCTGCTTGAGATTGGCTCTTCTTTTTTATTCTGTAGCTCTGTCCTGTATGCAAGTATACGAGCATTGCAAACCATCAGGTTTTTAACAGCTTGTAAGAGTTGGTCTTTTTGTGTGCTCACTGCAAGTAGTTTACAGATGCCTTCTCGCATGCGGATTTCAAAGTTAATCTTCTCTTGGATGTCGCATTCCTAGACACACAAAAAAACCAAAGGACTAAACAAAAACCCAACTAACAATATCCTGAATTGTTAACAAGCTATACTTATTTCAAAGTTGGGATAGAAAACCCTAGGTTTTCATAGAATCATAGAATGGTTTAGGTTGGAAGGGACCCTAAAGATCATCTAGTTCCAACCCCCCTGCCATGGGCAGGGACACCTCCCACTAGACCAGGTTGCTCAAAGCCCCATCCAGCCTGGCCTTGAACACCTCCAGGGATGGGGCCTCAACAACTTCTCTGGGCAACCTCTTTCAGTGCCTTACCACCCTTAAATTATACGCAGCCATTACGATGGTTACTAAATGTAAAATGATGGTTCTTTCTTCAGGAACAAAAGAGCAAAACACAGGATGTAACAGATTCACGACATCCATTATAAATGCAAATTCTAAACCAGGTAGTAACATTAACTCATAGTAGCACCTGAAAGTTACTAAAAATTGACATGCCTCAACATGTCATTTATAGAATAATAACATATGGTCCCCGCACGTGGTCACTGAGACACCTAACTGAACAAAGCTTATAAATTAACATCCCACTTTTTACAGTGATCCACACTAAAACAAACTGTAAACTCAGGAAAATATCTGAAATATTTTAAATCAGAAATTCAATCTCATTACTTCTTTGGCCATCTTAAAAAGGGTTAAAAAATGTGGGGTTTTTCCCTTGTGGTTGATAAAAAATTCAGGTAACATCAGAAGCAAAAAAAGGAAAATATCCAAATACTTGACTGTTTCAGGCCATGAACTGGAAGTCAGACAGCCGTGGTAACTTCAACACTACACATGGATGATGCCCTGCCTGAGGGCACAGCCACGCACACTTTGCATTCAAAAGTATGAAATAAGATAGATTTGCCAGTGAAGCCACTAGAATTCTGCATCACTGTTGTTTGAAGGAGTGGATTTTTTTAAGATTTAAAAAAAAACTTCTGGGAAGTCAACTTTTTCCTACCAACTTTCAAGGCCAGGCTGGACGTGGCCTTGGGCAACCTGGTCTAGTAGGAGGTGTCCCTGTCTATGGCAAGGGGGTTAGAACTCTATGATCTTCAAAGTCCTTTCCAACATAAACCATTCTATGATTCCTCACCTGCCACTTCAAAGATGTCAATCCCCACCAAGCCAGAGGATCACAGACAGTTTGCTGTCTCCCAAAGGTGTGCTAGATGCCACTGATGATTCTGATACATTTCCTTGCTATGTGGTCATCCCTGGCCAACCAAGTATTTCTGACACATAAAAACCAGAGTTGTCACTGCATTGCAGGGTTGCATTACAAATGCACTGCCAAGCTGGTGATGAGTGAAGCTTTTTCAACACTGAGGATGCAGTACAGCACCATAGATTACCTCCAGGTTTCCCCCCCATGGATTTGCTTTCTAAAGTTTCAACCATAACCAGTGCAGGATAAAACAGTGCACCAACACCTCCACATCCCCAGCACCTACTTCTCTATCCATGCTTTTTCTCAGTGTTCATCCCAGAAGGAAAGGAGAAGCAAATAGCTTTCATCAATCTTCTTTTGTGCTGAGTCAAATTTTACACAGCTATGAAAAGCTAAGCAGGGCCCACACCTGCCCCTAAGAAATAATTACTCATTCTTTAAGCCTAAACTAATACATCAGCTGTTACAAAGCTGAATTTCATCTCAGAAGAGTGAAATGGTACTTCCCCCTAATGTTTCACAGGGTAACAGGCCTCTGCACTGACCATGGCCCCTCTCCAGGTCTATCACCTGGTGCATATCTACAGTGAGGAAATAAACTCTCCTAGCTTGGGGCATCTGCATGTATCAGTATCGTGACTTTCAGAACTACCCAAAGGATTTAGTCTATGCTACATCTCAGCCAGGCTCACATAAAATATTCTGAACTAGCATTAAATGGTTGTTGGACCATAGCTTAAATAATCAAACCATATAAATCTCATCTGAAGGAATGACTTAGCAGCCTAATTTGGAATGTATGAAGTTCCTTGTGCCTACCAAAAAAAAATTGGTCAGCTTCCCCCCCCCTCCCCCCCCAGTTCTTTCTAAAAATACGAGCACACCATCTGGACTTGGAGGAATGACACAGCACTGTTTTGCCATATGCTGTCTACTAACGCACAGCTTCCCTTGCGGTCTCCATCCTTCCCCCATCAGTGGCAGCACAATCCAGGCAAGATTACAAACAGCTGTTGAGATTTTCAGCCCCATATGCAGGAACCACCTAAGCAACACTTTCAGAAAGTGTCTTTGTATTCCCCACCTAAGCATAGCCAGAATATATGAAATTGTAAAGGATTTCTAATTTTACATAGGTGATGGAGTCACAAAACAAATAAACAAAAAAAAAAATCCAACAACAGTTAAGAAAAACAAACTGGATCGTGCTGAAGGCAGGACAAATTGAAATTTTATCTTATTTAATTGATATCTTAAATACAGGCTTTCAAAATCTTATTCCAAGGTATGCTTTTGCTTTATTACCACAGAAGCTTAAACCTAAACCCCATAGGTCTACTATATTTACTTAAAATAAGCAATTAGTCAGGCAGCTAGTATTCTTCTGAAACAGAGGCTGTGAAGCCAAGGGGAACTCCTCGAGCTCTAGACACAGGAACCAGTATTTGTTGCAACAGCCAGCCATAGACTTACAGACACAGTTGAGTCCAACTAATTCAAGTTTTTAAGTGATTTGAGGTTTTTAAAAACCCGATTAATAGAGAAATCAAGGTCTGAAAGATTAAAGGGCTAGAAAGGATCAGCTTCACGCTCCGCCACCCTGAAGAGGGCGAGCAGGGAGCTCAGCCCGCCAAAGCGGCGTCCCGCGGGGCCGGGCAGCGGGCCGGCCGTCCCC
>NW_009649467.1:654049-669701 GCF_000708025.1 Charadrius vociferus | reverse complement strand
GGCGCGGCCGACGTCCCCGCTCCGGTAACGCCGGCGGAGTTGCCGAAATGCGTTATTGAGTGCGCACCGCGGAGCTGGAAGAGTTAATTCACTGGATTGATGGAGAGGAGTGGGCGCCGTCTCTCCCCTTGTGCTGCCAGGTGTGCAGCTCGGGTGGTCTTCGGCAGGTGCAACAAGTGAGCCAGGGCAGCGTCTCCCCTCCTCCCTGGTTTCTTGGCTCTCCTCCCCAAATTCCTCCTCGGCGGGTGATGGTCACAAGGACGGAGCCTCGTTGCTTCGCACATGGCTGTCAACATTTGCGAGAAGTAAAATGTGCTGGAACAAGTGAGACGTACAGTGTCGCTAACAGCTTTCTGCAGAAGACAGAAGTCTCCTGGCTAACATATGCTTATTTAAAATACAAGAAAATGCAGTTAGAAGGGAAAATTTGAAAAGCCTCGTTGCTTCGTTAGGATTTCACATAGGTGCTTGGTGGCTGTTTGCCCCCTGACATTTACAGCAGGGGCACAAACGCAGGGGGCTAGCCTTCAAGGAAAATCATGCCCTTCCAGACCAAAAATATGTGCTCCTTGGTGGAGGGCAAAGGACAGGGAGCTCTGCTTCCCTCCAAAGTGTTCGAGTCTCACCTCGGGGCAGAGACAGCAGCTGCAGTTGTTCAGCAGTTCCTGTCTCCATCTCGGGCCATGTTCCTGAAGGCAAGGAGGCATTCAGATAATTCATGAAATACCTTTGTATCATCCTGAAGTCTTCTGTGTACCACTGGCAGGACACATACCACAACTGGGAAGCCCTACCCTAGGTTATATATGTGTAGACGCTACATTTTTCCCCCTTTTTTAGATAGTCTCCCCAGTTCTTTAGCTACTGTGACTTTCTCAAAAGAAGTCTTTCTGCACCACACCCAGTGGAGAAATCCCATCAATGAGCCAAAAGGCTTATGCTTAATCAAGGTACAGCCCTTACAAGCTGCGCATGGACAGCCAAGATACCTAAGAGAGGGTTTGAGGGAGATTGAAACGAAAGTCTCTATGTAATCCTGGTGCTTCATGGTTCCAACCAGGAGCCTCACATTCCCATCTCGGCTACAGAATTCAGGATTTCAGACACACCAAAAGAGACCTATTAAAGAGGGGAGAACATGAGATGCGAAATCAGAGCGCCCTTTTACTTCACAGCAAGGCATATCTCTTAAGGTGTGGTCTGGCCTCTCCTGAATCAGTCAGGGATGGGATTCGAGCCTCCAAAATCTCCAAGTAATTTTGTGGGCTGCAGAGGAAAACTAGAACAGGGACATCATGGAGAGACCATTCCTGGAACTGAAACCAAACAAGCAAAAGTCTCAAATTAACTGCATTATTATTGAAGCAATGCTTGACCAAAGTAAGTGAGAAGTTCCAGTCTCAACAAATATTAATGGCTGATGAGTTTTTGGTAAACTGTGGGAGCATCTGGAAATGATAGCCTTACTGTAGAGATAAACAAGTAAGGAAAGAATCACTGTAATTCTGCCTGACCAAAAATTCATTCACCAACTCACAAGGTAGTGCGCTACCACAGAAAAATAATCCAACATGTAAAAAAGACACGCTGAAACACTTTCCGGCACCATCCCAAGCAGTTCAGGTTAGACTCTAGAACAAACCCACTGGTCTAAGTTTTCCAGAAATGCTCCCTGTGAGAACACGGAGAACGGCTGTCTCAGGTGTGCACCAAAAGGGTTTTGTCAAAAGCCAGGGTGACTACATGGATGCAATAAAAATCACTGCAAAAGGACAAGGTATGACCCAGTCTATTTCAGGCAATCAGCATCTCTAAAGCCACTTTTGCTGGTGGTGTAGACAGCTCCCAGGAATCCGTGGCAGCTTTCCAAGAATTTTAGATGCTAATTAGCACAGTTTTGCAGTACAGTCTGTTCAGCAAATCCTAGTCTTAATAAGTCCCAAAATGTGACTACTAATAGCGTAAAGAGCCCGTGCCTGCAGCCCTTACACATTCCTACTGACACTGACTTGAATTGGAACCCTTAAGAAATCAGTGGGAGTTAAACGTGTAGGACTCAGCCCTAATTAACACGAATAATATCTTCTCAAGCTCAGTGCATATCAGCTCTTGAGCTCGTTCAAATGCCCCCTTTTCTACTACATTAGAAACATGTTACTGCAGTCTGACTTCTCATGTTCTTGCACCTGCTTCTGCTTTGGTCCTCCTTTGCATTCACTTCCTAGAGGCGTTAGGTTTTTTCTTTATAAAATCAAACTTCATAATTCGGTTGATCTGTCAGATGCTTAATTAAAAAATTAAACATTTCACCAAACTTTTAGTCCTTTCTCTTAAGGGAACATGAGACTGAGGCTTTAAACGGCATTTCTGCAGGTGTTGTACGAGGCAAGATGTTCTCTCTGCACTCCAAGCCTAACTCCAGCTACGTTGTCCTGCTGTTGCAGCACACATACTAACTTGAAATGAAGAAGGCTTTATGCCATCTATATTATCTAGAGACTTGGGATTCAGCTAGCAACTATTCTGTTCCCTAATCTAAGAGTAATCCCAGCAAACAGCAACAATAAAAAAGGAAGCGTTGTAACCGCGTTTTCTTCTCCAGACAAGCCTCCACTAAAGGGCAAAAAAACCCAAGTTACAACCCACAAAACAAGGAAAATCCTGTGCAGTCACTGCTGTGCTAGTGCTGAGAAGCCAGAAGTGGGTCGGGTGAATTAAATAGGGGATCTATATCCTGCCTTCTGGGGTTTCTTAAATGAAACGTTTTTGTCAGATGAATCACACCTTCACACCATCCTTTTATTTGCCACTCTATTTGCGTTGCAAAGCATTTTGCTTCCTTCTAGTATTAGGGAAACTGGATAGGAGAGGAAAGATCATTGTCTATCTAAATCACTCTTCTGCTTGAGTGTTGCATCAGCATATTATTTTAAATGTTAGGCCCATCATTTTGGTTTAGCAGGTACAAAATGTCTACACCTACTCTTGACAGCACTGCAATATTTTTCTTAATTTCTTAGTTCCCACAGCTTGCTACACCTACTCCTTGAATATCATCAGAGTGTGCCAGTAGAAATCTATTCAATTTCTATTCAGATTTATCCTAAATGGAAATATGTGAAGATTTGTACTGGACGTATGGAAAAGAATTTGCAAGGCTTTTTATAACTGACTTCTACTTACTTAATTTTAAATGAAAAAGCAAACTGTTGCCATTGGTTGCCACTGACTGATTACCAGGGCATATGACCATTACACATTGGTTAAGTGGGCAGAGACTCTGGAATTTATGGTGTTCACCTGAATGCTTATTGAAGCCAGGGTTAAGTTAAAAGGCAAAGTTATTAGCCTCGGTACCTTATTTCTTCATTTCAGCCTGCTGAGGTCAGTTGAAGTCTTTCCATTTGCTGAGCTGGGCAGAAGGTCAACGCGTAGTCCTACAAAACAAATTAAATATTGGTAACTACCTTACTGTCATGTGCTTCTGCTTCCGTTTTGATTGGATAAGGTGAAAATTAATCATCTGGCCAACAACAGTAAGCTAAAGCCTAACCTTATCGAGGTGAAAGCAACAGCAAGAGAAATGTTTGCAGGCTCCATTTTACCTGAGCAGCCTGAAGTTGGTATCTTCTCTAAGGTAGTCATGGAGTCAGTCAATGACGACATCATCCTAAAACGTGCAGGTGCCTAAATTAGCTAGGATGCATCATCCTTACCTTTCTCTGATAACTAGACACAGAGGACAGACTAGCTTAGAGTAAACTCTTATTATTTCAGGTGTTCTCAGATTAGTTTTACTCTGAGAGCTTGCTCATCTTCTGCTCAAGGTTTTTTAATATTCTGCAGTCCTCCTTCAACTGCTGTAGTGCTCCAAAGGGCACCGGGGCCATGTCTCTGTGTGACGCTTTCCTATAATATTTATGGCACCATCAACAAAACATTGATAACCAGGTGCTTCAATGAACTATTTTGTTGATTGTTGTATATTCCTATAGGATTTCTAAAAGAAACACTAAAAGTCTGAAAAGGGGCAATAATTGTTTTTCATTTTCCCATATAAGAGTCCAGAAACTGGCTCTTCCCAGTACTCACTGTAAATGAAATAAATGCACTGAAAATACATTTCATAACAGAAATAGCAAGTAACATCCCCATGTGAATTTGGAAAACAATTTCTGAGATGAAACCCAAAACCCTTAAAGATCAAACACTGCAGTTTGATGATCCTCTATGTCTTAAAGTTGCTTACGCACAAGACAAGTTATAAAGTGTGTTTAACGGAGGTACACCAGTCCCGTGTATTCTTGTTTCTGCTTGGGAGACCAGGGGCATCAGTTTTGAAGCCAATTCACATGTGGTCCCTACATAAGTACAGAATCAACCCCATAAAAAGTATACTGTTTGACAAGGATCCTCACCAGGTGACTGACAGCTTCACTAGAAGCCTTCCTTCAGCTAAGAAGACACTTTATGTGGGGACACACTGTCTAACAAAGCATGAGTTTTGCAGCCTTTTCCTAAGTTTAGAAATTTATGTGGTCTCTCTTTTCTATGTGACCTCCTATCTCCACAGCAGTTGAAGGAATGAAATTATCTTCAATTCCTTTCAATATCAAAGTTAGTTGAAATTGGCTACTTGGATCCATTGCTAATAGGGGACATTTACAGACACACACAGAGACAGAGAAATTATGGTCATACAGAAATGATACTGCTATGTAAACCCCAAGAGATCCCTTCAGCTGCTCAATATTAAAGCAGTGTTCAGTACGGAAAGGATTTCTTAGAGGTTCTACACTGTCACTCTCATATATTATTATTATTATATTATATATGTCACTCTCATATATCTCACTTTATACCATGATTTTTCTGTTGGGTATACAGTCCTGCTTTGATTTCTTGTGCATTTACTGCAGGTGGCATTTGGTGTATAAAATACCCATCTGAGACAGCTGCATCCAAATGTTTGCTGGGCAGCCTGCTGGTGAAGTCAGCGTTTTGTGTCATGGGAGAATCTAACTTGGCACTGTATGTTTTAGGATCAGGTCTGTTATGATTTTTCCTAACTGATCTTGCACAGGCAAGTGAAAAGTCACTGGATCATTTAAATGGATTGCCATTTTGAATTTGAAACAGGGAGTAAGTGCACTGAGAGTATCACAAATCTAAAAATAAACTCCTATATGAAAAAATAATGACAGAAAACCACCTTCCTTTTGATAGCCAGAGGACTACCATCTGTTGCTGGGAGAGCAGATGTAAGCCCACTTCTGATAGCAATCTCCCAGGAAAAAGGAAAGATTCTCCAGTTAGCTCTCGGGATGAGCATCAGATTTGTTGTCTGAAGGTGGATACAGGCTAAGTATTTGCAGATGGTCTCTCTTTTTTTTTTTTTCCGTACAATTCAGAATATCTCTGCAGAATACAATACTTGGCAAATGGTCTCTGCCTGAAGTGAGTTTGTAGTCTGGTCTGATTTTTTCCAAGTACTGAAGCGTAGGCATCTAAGGAGAGAAAAATGGCACAGCAATGTGGTCTTGAGGCCAGGCAACATAAGCCACCCCCTGGGTAGCCACAGGCATTCAAGCTCCCCTTGTGCTGCAGTATTGCTAAGGAAGTGAATAGCAAGTGTCCCTTACCAAAGCAGATTTGGAGGTGACAGCTGTCTTCCCAAATAACTGAGGCACAACAGCCCATGTCTAATAGAACTAGTGAATCAAACACTATTTCTTTGATTTTCACACACTTCTTGGATTGTTTTGATCCTGTCTCAGGGAGGATATTCAAAGGGGCATGGGTAGGAATCTACAGTTTACTGCAAACTCTCACTTTGCCCTAAGAAATGTTTCTCATCAGTAAGCAATAGGTTTGTCTCAGTAGTTTTCCCAGTTACACTTAGGGCTATAACTGTCTATAGCTCTGCAGTTTTTCCTGCCTTGTCACAAAGCTATGGTTTTTCTGCATTTTTCTAAGTCCTGAGTTGGGTACCAGCTGCATAAACAGGCATTCGTCATACACATCAGGCGAAGAAAGAGAGAACCAAAACAAGAAGGATTAAGGCAAATGTTATTTCATGAAAATAACACAGTAAAAACCAAAGAATATCTCATTACTATCAATATACTTTTTTAAAGCAACATAATAACCATTTGTGGTTGGAAATTTCTGTCAGAGGTTTTAAGCCTCTGGTCCTTAAGGAAAACCTGGCTTGCAATTATGTCCTGTTTCTCACAGAAATAGATACTGAAAAACTATTGAGCAGTTCGTCCACTCAAGTTCTCACATTAAATAAATACATCCATAGGGATAAAGGATTTAAATTTTTAGATCTGCCAGTTAATTTTTCATTCTGAGCATCCTTAGTTCCCATGTCTCCACCCAACTTACCCCTAAATCCAAACTTGGCTGTGGTTTTCTCCTGCCAGCAGTGACCAGAGGCAAGGCAGTGCCCTTCCCTCTCCTGCTCAGAGTGCAATAGCACTGGGAAATAATTTGCCTCCACAAAACCTCAAAGGAGCCATAATGCAACAAAAATCACTTGCTATGGCACGGCTGATTCTGGGACCCCACGCAAGGATGTAAGGCTGTTCCTGGGAACAAGCCCAGTGTCAGAGACTACGTCTTTTATACAGGTGATGCTTTTTTGCTGAATCACTCCAGTGTTGGATCAAAATTGTCCATTCATATTTAAGAGGGACTAAAATATCTTCTGAAAAGATCTAAGGAGAGAAACTTGCTGCAAAGGACGCTATGCTCTGTGAATGCCCCACAGCTGAGGCAGCGGGCAGCATACGTTCTTCAAGCTCACCACCAGTGAAGCCGGAAGCCAGTCCGGCTATTTTTTCCCGTTACTCCCAGTTCCCCTTGAAGTCAAACCCCAGGGAGAGGATGACATTGGGCTATACCTATGTTCTCCTCAATGTGAGATGGAAACGTTTCTTGCTAATGATAGCATTTTTTGCCTAATAAGACAACCCATTTTTACCCACCATTATGAAAAAGCAGGGGTTGAGGAGCAAATATGAGTAGCTACATTTTACCTGAGGTTGGTTTGTCAGAGATTTCTATCATCTTTCAAACCGTTTCACAGCCTGTTAAATGAGCTGAGACAACACTTCATGTCACTGTTAGCATTTTAAATTATAAATACTGGTGACAATTAATAGCATCTCATGTTTTTACAGACAATATAATGTGGAAGAATAAAAATAACTAGTTCTGCCTGGGTGCACGGAGGACTTACACTCATGCACATATTTACTTGCTTATTTTAAAAACCAGTTTGAGTTCTAGGAAGCTATTTCTAGCACTTGGTTCTAACTGTGTGTTTGTACAGTGTCCTCAAAATGTAATCAGGCTGTTTAAAGAAAACCCAACAAACAGCAAGTAAATTTTTCGTAACAGGTTCTTTAAGCAGCTAATGCAGACCCAGAGGGGAAGTTATCCAAATCTGATCTAGGAAACAGAGGATAACCTTTTTTTAAGATAATTCCCAAACACATTTGTGCAAACAGTGTTTGTGCACTGAGGCTCGCAATAGGCAGTTTTAACCAACAAGTTAAAATCTCTGCTTTCTCTTATTCTTTCCCTATTTGGGAATGTCTTCCCTAACCCCGTCCATCAACAATCTCTGCAACACCAAGTCATCTTGCATCAACTTACATATATAGGCATTAGTTTTTTGTGAGGGAAGACGCAAGCTAAAGCAAGCCACTACCTACCATGAAGACCATTTTTACTTCGTTTATTCCATAGTATGGACGCTCACTAAAAGTGAGTGTAAATAAATAAAATAAGACTCACTTGTCTTATTTTTAAAGATGCCCCTGCTCTGTCATACAGTCTCTTTCAGACCTGTATCAACTTCCATCTTTAAAACACCAGCCCAGGAGGAAGCTTTGAAAGGCACGAGTGGTTTGTCACTCCTCAGCTGCCCTTTGTGTTGCTCAAAGTCTCTCCCCAAACGTACATCTCTCTCCACGCTTTTAGTGAGGGACATGTTCTTTCACACACATATGTGTGTTGTTACATCTCCCTGCGACACTGACAAGTACACACTCTTGCTGAATTGATTTAAACAGCCGATTGGCACCATCAGGCACTGAGACACCCAAAACTTTGCTGGCAGCTGTCATGCAGGCAGTACACACACTCCTAATCTCAACAGGTTTTTCTCATCACCACCTCAGATGCACAAATTTTTAGGCATTCCTTCTAAATCATCTTACTACGTGGCATCACTGTGTTGGTGGAGAACAACTACATCTTTGACCATTTTAGGGGTAATAACTTTCATACATAATTGGCATCATATTGGTTTACGTGCCGCCAACTGAATTTTACAGGCAGTCATCTTGCTGGTTGGCTAGAAAGTCATCCATAGCAGACAGGCTTCTCCAGGGCACGTCTCTGAGGGCTCAGATTTTTGTAAAGGACAAATCATTCTCTTGCTGCTAATGGTTTCACCTCTGAGCATTTCTAAACTAAATTTCCTGATCTAACCAAATAGCCTGAGTTTAGGATAAAATGTTTCAACAGAGAACAGGAAGCTGATGTTGTGCCCTAACTCGAATCCTGGGTAGCATGGCAGCTTTCATGTAAGCTTTGGAGAGAAACTGCAGGGGAGATTTCACATGCCGGGAAGTCTCACCTGAGTTTAACATAGAAATTAGTCAATCTGGAGATGGGAGCAAGCCCCATTTGGATGGGATCAGTTTGGGCTCTGTTCCTGCTCCCTGTGGGAGGATCCTTGGCTGCAAATTATATAAAGTTAACAGCCATCTGGGGGAACGAAATCTGAGGAAAAGATAGAAAGCACCACTCCACAATACTATTCTTTTCCTTTGGTGAAGACACGTCCTTCCACTTTCCAGCCTCACATGGAGGTAGAAGTGTCTACTCACACAGCCTTCAAGACCTACTGCCTGAAAGACAGACGTGTATATGAAAACATCTGGTTTGGGGAATCTTCTTACATATCAGCTGTTACTTATATTTCAAATTGTAAGTGTTCCTATGTTTTCATTGCAGATGTGGTGGTGGCAGGAGCATAATATTTCCCAAGGACTGAGCCATTTACTTAATTTTTCCAAGGATATGTATCTGTTCAAATTAGCTAGAGCACAGTGTTGTCTGTTTGTTTTCTACCTGCATATATATCTTTAGTTCAGTGGACTTTTTAGCCCCTGTAAATGAGAATGTCATTGACTTCAGAACCTTCTTTTGAAAAGACTCTGCTTTGTGCATAAAACCATTAGTTGAACCTGCTCACATGCTTACAGTCAGTGGCTTCAAAGTGGTAAATATTAAAGATGATCCATCACCTTGCTCTGAGCACTGCAGATTTAGCAATTGCAAACAGTAGCATTCATTATAACAGCAAAAATAAAATTGTCCTTTGGAGGACAATGAAGTCATGCCTCATTTTGCACTACACAAGACATTGTTTTAACATAGGCCATTTGGCACAAAATACCAGATGTAAATAAAAGCCCATTTCTGCAGCAAGCTAGCACCTAACACTCCCACAAGAAGTACCGTTTAGATGAGAGCAGGGCTGCAAGCAGGGACAAACGATGCCTTGCCTTCACACTGGCCCCATGCACTCAGATGAATTTCACTCTGTGTGTCTAACACATTTCTGTCCTTCACACATGCAACCTGTTGTGGAAGAGGCAAAGGGCTTCAGAATGGCTTTACAGCCATGCTGCTTTTTGTGTTCAGTTTGAGCTGTTGCTTGACTGCGACATGAATACTGAACATTGCCAGCGAAGCTAAAACACCAGAGAGAACCAGGCTCTTTCAACTCACTAGCGCTTAGGAACTAAAAAGTGCTCTATACTTTCCTTCTAAGTCTGTCCCTTCATTGTAGATCATGTTCTCCTACTCTTCATCATACAGAAAGCCTGTTGGTTTAAGTGAGCCTTTCTCCAGTTACTTTGAAAGCCCCGTTAATGCCCCCCATTCAGTGTCCTGCCCAGTTGCAGGAACCTCCAGCTTACCAGTCATTCTCCCAGGACAGCAATAGCTGATCCCCCAGACCTTTACATGTAATGCAAACTAGAAAATGAAAATAGGAAAGAGGGGGAAGCATGAAGGAATAGAAGCAAATTGTCCGTAAACATCCAATAAAATCAATAAACATTTAGATGGCATTAAAGATGCCGGTCTGAACTGTCTTCTGTGTTCCTATGTGGTATTTGGTGTCTGTCCTGGTAGGACCAAGTAGAGGCTTTGCCTGTTTGGTTCGGTGTTGGTTGTTGGTGTGTTCTGCTTTGTTTTCATGTTTTGTTGAGTTAGGCTATACTTTAAAGGCAGATTCCTGACAACTCTGACATGAGCTGCTATCACGTGGCCTTTAGTGGACCTTTTGTCCATAAAAGAGGTGAAACATAGTTCTGCCATACTTTCTCCCTTCTGCAGAAACGCAGTTTTCTCCTCCTCAGCATGTTCCTTACAACAAGGGTACATCTTTGAAATACGTGTACCAGCATAACATTCCCACCCGACAGAATTCCCCACTTGGTATTTGTAAGCAGATAAAAACACACTGATATCATCTTCCTTGGCACAAGGGATCTTTAAACAGGGCTAAAAAATGATCCACCCCTGAACATGGCCACTTGCTGCGCTTTCCCTGTGATGCTGATATCTCTATTCAAAGCCAAGCACAAACCCCAGGAGAAGGGAATACCTTTGCTTTAAAGGCAACTAGCTCTCACCTCCTTGACAAAAGATATTGCTGCAAAAAGCAGTCCTCTCTGCCCCCAGCACAGATGTCACGGATGCAGCAGAACAGGGGAAGGGGAAACACAGCCCCACTGCTGCCCGCAGGGCTTGGGACCGCTTTCCTATGTGCTTGGATATGGCAGAGGACTGAATTTGCTATCACAGCTTAACGTTTTTCTTTTTATGTCTCTGCTTATGTAAATTAAAAACTTTTAAAACCCCTGTGCATAGGATTAGGCACCAAAGCAGCTAATTAGTTATAGATGGCAATTCTCACTCCTTTTACGGCCTTTTTGGGCACTTTTTTCAGTTGGGAAATCAGTGTGATTTACTTCACACGTAATTCCTTAAACGTGGAAGGCATGTGGTATGAACTTTTAAAAGCAATATTCCTTACCATCCGGTGTCCGTTGTAGAAAGAATGCTATGAGAATGAAATAGCTTGAAATTCTGCTTTGATGGCATGCTTTATCCTTTTCTTTCCTTTGGAGAAAATGTCTATATTTTAATAAGTCCCAATGAGGAAAAGGCTTCGCTGTAAGGAGAAAACTTTCTTTAAAGATATTCTGACATGGTTTTTGCTGTCTTTCAGTCTCTTTTTTTTGAGTGGGGCAGCTTCTTCCAAAAACAAATGACCCCCTTTCTGCTGCAGATTGCGTCTCATTTCAGAAGAGCTCTAGGAACAGCTATTGCTGTACATCTCTCTGCTCTGTTCTGGTTTGTTTCAGTGCATAAATCTGGTAGCAAAATCCCACAATTGACACCTGAACGGGAACTCACATGCTGCACAGAGCTGGCTTATGCCAGGCCACTCATTGCAGCCATATAAAACATCCTGTCCCAGCTGAAGAGCCATGCTAGGTTTGTCCCTTACTGCCACCAGTGATGTCCTGACCCCGTTCAGCTGCTGTTACTTGTCCCTGAGTATCAGACCTTAAGGTCCTAGTGCTGCTGCCAGAGGTGCTGCTACACTGTGGAAGATTTCAAAAGGCCACCAATGTGAAGAGCAGGAGCGAGACAGCTTTGCTAATAGGCTCCAGCTCATTCTTGTGCACATTACAACTTCGAGCTTAGACTTTCATCCCCTGAGGAAAAAGCATTGGAAACTCAGTATGTTCCTCTACCCCTTCAAAATAAGCACAGTACAGAGTAACTCAGTTGGAAGGCAAGTCCCTCAACTTTTCCTCTGTCGAGAGGTGGTAGTTATATTTTGTTTATCTTCCTAACTAACTGAAGTAACGGAGGTGCCCCTGCCCATGGCAGGGAGGTTGGAACTTGATGATCTTTAAGGTCCTTTCCAACCTAAACCATTCTATGATTCTATGATTCTATGATTTTGAGGAAAAATCAAGACGGCTGAAAGTGCAGGCCAGACCCACTGCTGACACTCCTCCTCACCCTGTTCTTCTCCTGTCTTTTGGAAAACATGCCCACAGCCATCTCACACCTGACAGCTCACCAGGTACAGGCTAAATGATGCAAATCAACCCAGAAGAGAACGCTTTGTTCTCTTTTTTCCCCAGAAAAGCATGCAACAGTAGGGGTAGAGAAGAGGAAAGCTAAACAAGTTTCTGGAGTCAGCTCCAGCCAGGGGTTACCCATGGGAACACTAATGAGTTTGAACAGTCTGCAGAAAGGCTGGAAGCCATTTGCAAACTGGGTGGGATAAGCTGCTGCAGGACCACAACCACTCTCACAGCGTGCTGCTTCTCTTGTTGCTGTGACAACAAAACTAATTTGAAAACAGACTTGATTTTTTTTTTGTAAAGTATATTGACTTTCGTTGATCAGATTGAAGCCTCCCTGAAAGAGAAGATAACAACTAACCAGCAC
Source organism: Charadrius vociferus (assembly GCF_000708025.1). NCBI lineage: Eukaryota > Metazoa > Chordata > Aves > Charadriiformes > Charadriidae > Charadrius > Charadrius vociferus. Next base: position 657,137 of record NW_009649467.1, on the reverse strand, counting down.
CAAACAGTCACCCAAACCCAATACGTGCATTCATGTTCTCCTCCTCCCCATTCGCTCTCTTTGCAAGCGGAGTGCTACTCAATCAGTATGCTAGAAATGCGCCACAGAAAGTCTCTTTCCTACCAGGTGGGTATGAGCGCCCATGGCAGTAAAATAAACTTTGTTGTATGTTTGATGTATCCTGAATATATCTGCATGCAAAGCTAATATAAATCCCAGTCTAAGGCACCACTACTGTAAAAGCCACTAAAATACTTCTTTCAAGTTTCTAACATCTTTCCTTAGATTTTACTACTCGCTTGTTACTTCCTCTCAATAAATGGAGAGAGGAGATGGTAAATATTAAATACAGGTAAGTTTCAACAACTGAAATTATCATGTGTATTTGTGGTTCACACTCAAACCCCAAGAAAAACATGGCACTTCCCAGAATACAAATTAACTGAGCTGAATAAGCATATCTATTTTGGGTACAGCTTTTACAGGGGAACGGGGGGACTGTGCTACTTGCCAGAGCCAAACTCACAATCCCATCTGCATGCAGTGGTAATGGATGTGCAGTTGTGTGCATCTATCTTTATATACCCATATATAGTTTAGTAAAACTTCCCCAACAGAAACTCTGTGCAGATTCATGTCTTCTATAAACCAGCTAGATCACACAAAGAAAACCTGGGTGGGGAGTGCGGGCATGAAGGGTAGAGACAAAAATTTCTGACACCCCTTTTCAAAGCAAACCAGTAAACAAACAAGTGAAATCAGAGGCTGCTGAGTGCAGCTAAAGTGATCATAGTGAATCCAGTTCTGCACCACATGAAAAAGGCCCCCACAAACATGTCAGCATCGCAAGCCTGAAGGGAAAATTGGCTGCAAGTAAAAACAAAACTGCCTCACCTATTTTCCTTGTCTAGGATGAGAAAAAAAATCAGAAGATAAATTAGGGTAACTCTGAAAAGCAAACTGATTTTATAAAACTCCTTTTTCTAGCCACCTTCAGGAAAGTAGAATTATCAGCCAAACAAAATTTACTTCACTTTTGAAATATGATTTTTAAACTTGTAGGAACCCTCAAAATAGGAAGAGGTCAGATAATCAGTCTCCACCCAAAACCAGCAACTATGGGACCCGGTACAGCAGATGCAGATCACTACCTGAAAAAAAAGTTGAATATTCTGAATATTCCGCCTTCCTTGCAGGACCAGGCAGGTTGGTACATGCTGGTTTCATTTAAGTAACTTTTATCCTTCTGGAAATCTTATTGCAAAGTGTTTAAAGAGATCTTGAAAGAGAGAGATGCATACAAATAAACTGGATAATGCCTCCCCAGCGCTTGGCAGAATTTCAGAGATGAGTCATACATTATGGCTGTGTAAATTTGGGCTTTGTCTAAGTGATAATGTTAGATTCTACCCACTCCAGATATAAATCACAGGGGATATAGCTCAGACATGTAATGGTTGATGTATGTCCTCCACTGTAAAATGCACACTTACTGATATATCAAAGGGATACTGCTCCTCTCCAAATGCTGAAAGAACAAGAACTACACATCCAAATGGGAGCATCAGGAGTAGTTCACTGAAGAGATGAGGAGTTGGACCCCAACCCAACAAAACAAATATTTAGAGTGCAAGTAAACCCTGAGAAATCTTGAAAGAAGAATTGCTCGTGCTAGATGGTGGCTGGATTTCAGGTCTAACTGAAAAAAAAACACATAGCTTAGGCTGCAGATCAATGGGCTCCTTCAAAGCCATCAACATTTTCTGTTCCCAAGACCATGAGGGCTCTTGTTACCATCAGCTGAAGGGGGCGGGTGGGTGTCAGCTCTTCTAAATGTGGATGAAGCCTCAGGTAGCATCCCACTAGGTTAAGTTCACCTCACTTGTATAGCATTCATATACATCTTTGAGCACCAGCACTGAATACCTTTCCCTGACGAGGAAGAGAAGGTAGGAAGGCAGTGGGCACAACAGAGAGAGATAATGGATAATAGAGAACAATAGCCAAGAAAATAGCAACCAGCTCAGAGTCAGATCCATACATCTATCAGGTCCTGCCAATGTTGGCCTCCTTCAAAGAAACAGTCAGAAGCCCCAAATTTGGAGGCAGGCACAGTTCACAAATATGCCCTCCTGACCTCCCTTCTGATTTTTGGTACTGCTTGATGACAAAAGAAGGGAAAAATCACCACATTTAGACAAGGTAATACAGGACAACTAACTCATGCAAAACATTGCAGCCTGGATGGTAGCCCACACACTTTAAAGATTAGCTGAAGCTCTGAAATGCAATTTGAGTAACTTTCTTTGGTGTGCCATCTGGTGAATCATTTACTGGGAATGTCTTAATCACATCAAAAGCATCTATCAATGCATGAAGATTTTCTCAGTGTTTAGGACTCTGCCTGTATATTGCACTCAAGGAACAGATATATTAGTACAGAATTAAACTTTACCGCCGTGCTTTCTCCCACAGTAATAAAAAAAGTCTGCAGCATATTACCACTATGGCCTCAAGCACTAGATTTTAGAAGAGCAGTATTTCATTATTACCTCAAAAAGGCCGCTACTCTACAATCAGCCTTGCTCATGTTTCTGAAAATTTGTAAAAATAGACACACATCTGTGGTATTAAAAAAAAGCTTAGAAGCATATTCCCCTATTGAGGGGACCCATTGACAGAATGCTCTAAGGTCAATTACATTGATGTAGATCTAGGGTAGATTTAGATCTAGGGTAGATTCAGACTAGATAGAAGGACGAAATTTTTTACACTGAGGGTGGTGAGACACTGGCCCAGGTTGCCCAGAGAGGTGGTAGACTCCCCATCCCTGGAAACATTCAAGGTCAGGTTGGACAGAGCTCTGAGCACCCTGATCGAGTTGAAGATGTCCCTGCCCGTTGCAGGGGAGGTTGGACCAGGTGACATTTAAAGGTCCATTTCAACCCAAACTGTTCTACGATTCTATGACATCTGTTCCTCATCCTCAGAATGGAAATCCTATTACTACTGATTCTCCCTCCCTAAATCTGAGGCTAAATTAGGGTCATACGTACAGCCCAGCCCCGCCCCGGCCCGGCCCGGCCCC
>NW_009649467.1:653658-653983 GCF_000708025.1 Charadrius vociferus | reverse complement strand
AGGACGTGTCTCACCACTGAGGGTGGTGAGACACTGGCCCAGGTTGCCCAGAGAGGAGGTAGACTCCCCATCCCTGGAAACATTCAAGGTCAGGTTGGACAGAGCTCTGAGCACCCTGATCGAGTTGAAGATGTCCCTGCCCGTTGCAGGGGAGGTTGGACCAGGTGACATTTAAAGGTCCATTTCAACCCAAACTGTTCTACGATTCTATGACATCTGTTCCTCATCCTCAGAATGGAAATCCCATTACTACTGATTCTCCCTCCCTAAATCTGAGGCTAAATTAGGGTCATACGTACAGCCCAGCCCCGCCCCGGCCCGGCCC
>NW_009649467.1:563470-653118 GCF_000708025.1 Charadrius vociferus | reverse complement strand
GGCGCACCTGGAGTACAGCCACAGCTACGAGGAGAGGAGCCTCCTGACCAAGAGCGGCGGCCTCTTCTCACCCCTCAAAGACGCGGAGCTCATCTCCCCGCCGGAGCCCGCCACCCCGGGCAGCCTGGGGAGGCACGGCAGCACCGTACAGCAGAAGGGGTCCTACCTGAATTTTTGTGACACGTCCTGCCCCAGCGCGAAGCGCGGGCAGCCTCTGGAGGTGGAAGCTGAACGGCCAGTATCCTACGTGGCAAACTATGTGCTGGCTGACTCTCCCAGCGAGCAGATCGCTAAACCCGGCCTCCCCGCCACTGACTCCAAAGCCTCCTTCGAGGCACACGTCAGAGAAAAGTTTAACAGGATGGTCGAGGCCGTGGACAAAACGATCGAGAAGCGAATTGACAAGCTTACCAAAGAGCTGGCCCAGAAGACGGCGGAGCTGTTGGAGGTGCGGGCAGCCTTCGTGCAGCTGTCCCAGAAGAAGCAGGAGGTGCAGCGACGGGAGCGGGCCCTGAGCAGGCAGGTGGACGTGGCGGTGGAGATGATCGCAGCCTTGAAGCAGCGCCTCACTGAGTCCGAGGAGGAGCTTCACCGGAAAGAGGAGTAAGTGGGGAGGCGAGAGCTGATGGCTTTGCGCGGGCTGGCCAGCACCTGTGCGATGAAAGCCTTTGGGGGAGAAGAGGGGGGACAGTTCAGTTGCTTGCTGGTTATGAAAGGGCCTGGTGCTCACCAGCTTCTGATGGCTGTGTCTCTAGAGTTGTAGCCCATGTCACCGTGTCCCCTGCAAGGCAGGGGACAGCTCCCCGAGCAGGTGGCTTTCGCGCTTGGCTCCCAACTGACTAACTTTTACACTCTCTAATGCCTGTGTTGTGTCCCTGCTTTCTTGGGGATAGGGTCAAGTAGAAGCTGTCATCAGCGTGTAATCTGATTTACACTGACACCTCTAATCCGTTATCTTTTTAAGAAGTGACGGGTGGGGAAGTGCTGGGGGAAGTGTGTAATAGTACCAAATAGCATCTCTTCCCTGAAGCCATCCCACCATGGTCAGTGGGCTGCCTGTGGAGTGGGATGGTCTCCTGTGCAGCAGCAGAGCTGTACTGGAGACGGTGCTCAAAAGGCCACATCCAAGTAGGTGTTTTAGATGGACACAACTGTGAAACTGGAGTCGCTTATATGGGAACGGGAAGCAGATGCCAGAGTTGTTCTGACTAACCTAGACCATCTAAAAATATGTTCGTGATGCATCCATTAAATATGTAGTGATAGCTGATATATTATTTATACATGAACTACTTAGTTTGTTCAGCACTTGCTGAAACCTTTCAGGCTTTTCCGAGCAACACAACTTATTTTAGAGGAATGCGAATAAAGAGCCTTGGTAATGGAGTGCCTCTAAACCAATCCATCAGCTTACAAAGGGAAGATGAGAAGTGCTAGTTGCCATGACACTGATCTTAGAAGAAATAAGGGAGGTGGTGTAGGAGTTCAGTGTCGGAATTTTGGAGGGCTTTCATAATTTCTTCTTGTAGGCTAAGGACTAGCAAGAAAAGATGGTGATGGCTCCTGTATCAGTAGGAGTCAATTATCTTGAAGCAGTGCTATAGATTTCGCAGGAGAGGGGACAGCAAAGGTGGTGGGATTTGAACCTCTGAGGTGTGTATCGTGCTTGGAGGGATATTCAACAGAATGTCTGATTTATGAATATCAGGTGATCTTCATGGAAGAGAAGATTGAAGGGCTCGGGATGAACCTAAAGATAATAGAGGAACTGAGACAGATTTGAAAGCGTGCTGGAAGGAGGCCATGAAGATAACTTACAGTTTGAAGCAGTTTTGGTATTCCCATCTAGCCAAGCTCTCCTTATGGGCTCTTTCACAGCATGATTCATCCCACTTGTTCAAGAAAAGTATCTTAGAGGGGTAGTATCTTATCTGTGGAGGTCTGCCCTCCCCCTGCAGACTAGAGGGGGACCTCAGGTAAGCAGCTGCCTTGGGCTAGATGCTGAACTTCAGATGTCTGAAGTTAAGTGGTATGAATCTTACCCCCAGCTAAACACAGAATGTTTTTTTTTTTTTAAATTCAAGGCCTGAGATCCACAGGAAAAACAGGACTGTCAGGAGAAAGCAGAAGCCGCTCAGTGGAGCAAAACTAGAGTTCTGCAGTGCTGCAGAAGAGTAGAGCTTGTGGAAAAGAGGAAGACGGAAATGGAGTTATGTGGGCAGAAAGAATGGGTATGGTAGAGGGAGGACGGCAAAGGACACTCATCTGTGAAAAGAACAAGGCAGCAAAAGTTGCAACTTTTAACTAATTTATATTAGGAGAAGGCACAAGGAAGAGGCTGCTTGCCCCCTCAGCAGACTGCTTGCTAGCAACAGTGACAGGCTGTGGTTCTCAGGCCAGAAAAGACTGAACGCAGAATGAGAGGAGAAGTAGGGAAATGCTGTCCTTCACACTAGGACACTGCCAGGCTTGTGAAGGGGTGGGAGCTCAGATGATTGCTGTTACAATTCTAAATTTATAAATTCATTATAACTCATCAACTCATAATAAGTTTATAACTCATCTCTAAAGGAGGAGGGTGAATGTGTAAGCAGATGAGGAGGTGGCTCCTGAATTGGTGTTACAGGGAAGACTGGAGGTTACTTGACTGGTACGAAACACTAACCAAAAGAGGCAGCTGCACATGAAACTTCACCTGAGTACCCAGCGTATTGCTCTTCTAGGATTACCGCTAGCTTGCTTCAGCTTTCAATGAAGAAGATAAAAAAAACTTGGAAGCAAAAGCAGCAATAGGAATAAGTGAATAGATATTGCACAGTGGTGTGTTAACTTCTAAAGGTAAAAAGGCTTAATGCATGCTGGTGGGTAGGATGAAGGAATATTAGCGCTCGAACCAGGACACCAGAGCACCAAGTAACACTATGTTTTTGTATATGCCAGTGCCTACCCCTGTAGTGTTGCCTCTTAGAAGTCACTGTGGAGGTACCCTGAAGGGACTGGGAGGGTAGGCAGGGAGGGTAAAATAGGTAGAGATTACCTAGGAAAAACTGAAAATATGTTATTTTTTTTCTTGTTCAAATGGTTCCTGCATTTCCCATCTTGGAGGGTAACAAGGGATAGTGCCATAGGAAGAAGGTACTGTATGGCTTCCCAATTAAAAAGGTCATTGTATAATTAGCAAATTGAGAAGGAAGGTAAATAAATGATGTTTTGTAAAAGCAGGACTAGTACTTATAGGCACAGATTTTCAGATCTGAACCTCTAAAAATGTCTTGGACATTTAGCTTTGTGCCAGTAGCCAGGAGGCACTGCATAGTATGCTCTGGTAGAAGGGAAAAGAAAGGATGTTCATGACTCTGGTAGCAAATGTCACTTGTATGGTTTTCTCATGGACTGTTGGTAGATTCTGAGACCTGTCTACATATTCAGACCTTTGTGTGTTCAAAAACTTACTTATTTGGTGCTGAACAGACTTTCTCCTTCAAAAAAGGAGCATCTCAACTTTGGCTTTGATTTCTGGAAGAAGTCCAGATGATTAGAAAGCCAAACAAGACTGCTTAATGGAAATTGCAGAAGCAGGAGTTCTCACTGCAGATTGTGGAAAGTCAAAGGCAGCCCTTAGGGACTGCTTTGATACTTGCTGACCTTCAGAAATAAATGCTTTCATCAGTTTCTTTGGATTTTTTTTTTTTCCATAAGCAATCTTATGAATATGGATAAGTTTCCCCAAAACTAGCATTGATATTGAGCCACTGTAGCTGAAAACTTGTTCCTCTCTCCTCTTTGTAGGAGGAAAAAGAAACACCTCCTTATCGTCCTATTTCTAAGGAAGTAAAGGAAAACCAGCCTTCCCTTGGTTTCTGAATGGTTGTCCCCACTACCAGAGATCATGGAACTGGGTGCGTGTGAAGGCAAGAAAGGGTTTATAATCAATATGCACTTCTAGATCTCAAAGAGAGTGAGGTATGACTACTCTACATCAGTCTGAGGGGGGAAAAAAACAAAACAAAAAAAAAACCCCAAACCTCAAACCAACCCGACAAACTATCCAAAAGAGGGGAAAAAAACAGTTCTGGTTCAAATCTTAGATAAAGTCACAAAAATTCTTCTTTGGAGACTTTTCTAGAGAAGCAGCTGACAACTTCTATGGGGATCCCGTCAAGTAACTGTTGAAAAATAACTGCGTTCTGATAAAGAAATTACAGGTGTTTATACTGGGCCCATATTTGAGTATTCCTCCATGTCCACCTACACTGTCAGTATCTTATACGAATGAACAGTCACTATCAGTGATCAAATTACTCCATAATTCTGAATTTAACAATCTAGTATGTTTCATCTTTATAAAATGTGCCCAGATAAGCCAGGGACCTGTCTGGGCTGTTAGGCTAGATGTGCTTCTGCACGTAAGAATGAGAGAATTAACCAGATATGGAAGGCAGAAGAGGGTATATTTGTGGGTTTAACGATCACTCCTGACCTATAAACTGGCTACAACAACAACAACAAAAAAGTTGAGATTTAAGAAACTTCCTCTTTAGAAAGGTGTAGAAGAAGATGACAGAAAATAACAGTACAATTGCACTTTGGATAACAGTTCTGATTTTGGATCTGATTGTGAAGTCAAATAGGAAAGCTAAGGGAAAGGAAAAATGTACATTAGCAAGAATAATTTGGTTAGGAAGCCCTAAGAAAACTTAGGGAGGAGAGATATAAATTCTTTGTTTAAAAATCTGGGTTTCTGGAATAAGGAGATGGAACTCTTCTAGGCCTCACGTCTTTCCTTTCTGCCCAGCCTAGCGAAGGCAGACATCGCACTGCTGCGACTCTGGCAGTCCTCAGCAGAGCCAGTAGAACTGAGGTCACATTGACTTGGTGGAATTTCATTTCTACCTCTTTGTTCTGCCTGTAAAAGCCCATATGTCCTGAGCCTGTGCCTGGACCAAGCATGTGAGATAGATACATAAAAACTGTGATCCGCCAAGTTGCTGCATTGTCAGAAGCTGTTTTCTCTGATGTGTTCTCCAAAGCAACCAGCAAGCCTGTAAACTTCATAACTCTATAGGGAGTAAATTCTTCTCACAGTTACATTGTTGTTGCCAATTAAAGCACTAATTTCAAATGACAGCACTATGAGGTTTTACTGTTGACCTCCCATTCTGATGAAAGGGCGGAGTGTTGGTTTAGGCCATCACCTGGCACAGGGCTGCCCATTTGAAGAGTATGTAGGGATAGTAAGGTTGTTTTCTTTAGACTTGTCAGTTGATTATTTTTTGTTTGTTTTAAATAAAGCCTATAGCAGTCCAACAAAGGCAGCAACAAAGCAAAGAATATCTTTGTAGTTAAATTTTATTCCTGTTTCCGTACAAAAATGGCTGTGCTAATATGCACACAGGTGCATGCCTTTATACTAGTGTGATGCCTTTATGGAGATGAGCTGTGATGAGGGGTAGGACAGGTGGAGGTGCCACGCTAACTATATGAATACATCGTTGAAGTAGTATTGCTCTAAGCACAGAAAAGTCTTACAGAAGTCACTCTTGTGTCACTGTCACATTTAGAAAGTCAAAAGGCCAAAGCTTTTTTATTGATTGGGGAAGAGAAGAAAACTGTACATTCTAGAGAAGCAGGCACAGCTACCAAAGGTGGGTCCCAGTTCACCAACCTGTCTCAGCTGGGCTGTGGACAGTTTTGATGAATGATGGCTGCAGGGTCAAGCTTTCAGCACAGCTGCTGAGCAAATGAATGTTTTAATTAGAAAATGTGCCCAGAAAGGGATTATTCAATGTTTGATGAAGGAGAATGCAACTCAGAGTGAGTACTGTGATCTTTAAGATAACACAGAAGCCTGCCCGAAGGGAATATGACTGTGTTGAATAAGACATCAAGAAAACCAATGAAACTAAAACCAGCTATGAACTTAACTTCTAGAGGACACCGAGAGGCTTGTTGCTGGAAGTTATGTAAGAAAACAAAACTAGTAGAGTTTGATTTTTAAGTAAGTCTGAACAGGCTAAGCATTTGAAGTTACGGTCTTCAACTGGAAGCTACCTTCATTGGTGACTTAAACAATTTCACTTTGTCTTCTAATTAAGGGGTAAGAACATTAATGTAGTACATTGCCATCTCTCAGATAGTAGTTTCTTTAACCAGTCTAATGCATTTGTTTTGAGACTGTCTGGTCATGCTTCTGCTCTGACATAGCCTGGAACACGAGGGCTATTTCAAAATAGCTGTAGCGAGGAGTAGTTATTCCTGACACTGGCTTCACCTTAAATTTGCAATTAACAGAACTATCTGGGCAAGTAACATCTCTACAATGGGATTAAGAGTTGGCTTTTCGAGATCACAGCAATTTATGCTTTATAACAACAGCTTTCCTTAAAATATGATATTTTTTATTTGTTTTTGTACAACAGAACAGTTTTGATACTGCTCAAAGGAGAATATGACTACAAATACACATCATTCTTTCACCCTCAGTTTCAGGTGGTCCCACTCCCTTTTCCATGTTTCCTTTCATCTTCCCACTCAAGACATTACTGTCCTCCCAGCTGCACCAGTTCAAGTGTAGCATGACTATCCCACAGAATGGATCTCTGAAATAAAACATTTTAATCTTCACAGTGTCACCCCAGTAAGCTCAGGGCTCAGATCTAGGGCACAACCCACGGAATGGGTGCAACTGGTAGGACAGTAACTTTCTGAGGGGAGGAGGTGTGAACCTGTTGAATCAACTGTGCTGATAGGGTGTAGGAATGTGAAACCACAACCTGATGAATAGCAGATAGCAGCCTTTGGGCAGTAACACCAATGGGTTGATGGATGAGGTCAATGGCATTAATGAATGTATGTATTTTATATATTTTCACAAGTAAATCACGTTACTACTTACTGTAGTAGGAATTTTCCCATCTCCAGGTAAAAAAATATAAGTGTTTGGGTTTCTATTGCTTTTACCCAGAGTTATTCCAAGTGCAATTCTCTAGAGGGATTTGGTACTTGGGTGCAGAATCTGCACAGAGCCTCATGCTTGTCTCCACCTACAGAGCAGTTGCAGGTGTCAAAGTTGCTGTAAATAGTCCTGGGACCTGTATTATGCATTTGTAGGAGGGCTTGGTCGCAATGCGAGAAATCGTTAGCCTTTCTTGTCAGTTGTTAAGGAGCTGGAGCTGTCCCAACCTCTGCATTTACTCTGTGTATCACATGCTTAACTGCTGAAAGCCATACAAATTGTAAGGGTGTCTGCAGGGTCCCCATGCCAGCAACTGCTCCGGTAAATGAGAACTGCAGCTCACTAGTCCTGCAAGGAGCACTGTATCATCTAGTGGTAAGGGCAGAAGAATAAATGTCACCTTGTCAGTCTATGATTTGTAACCTTATTTACCACATCTCACACTGTTTCCTGACAACAGCCTCCATAAGGAAGGTTTCAGGAAGAGTTTCAAGGCAGGCTATGTGCAGTTTTTCTGGGAGGGCAGTTAGGCTGCAGTTGGAATGCAAAACACCAAACCAGTTAAGTCTGGTTAACTATAACAGGTTAACTCCCTGTTAAAATAAAAGCTTTAGCAGTAAGTCTTTCTTGCCTACAGTGAGTCCTTCCATCTGCGCTTGTTTTTTCAGCTGAGCACCTCTGAGTTGCCTGCTGCCCTTCAGTAAATGCCCCCTGGACTGCTCTGGCTCTGGGGAGAGCTCTCCTCCGGCAGTCTGGCAGTACAGGCACCTCTTGCTCCTCTTGGGCACCTCCCAGGTTGCATCCCCCTTGTCTTTCCCTCTCACTTGCCTCACCCTGTTGCCACAAGCTGCTGGCAGTTTGATGTGCTCTGTGGGCAGCAGCAGCAGCCATCCCTCCTCCTGAAAGGTTTTGTTTGACAAGACCACCCAAGACAAAGCAAGAAACCCACCTTTCTGCCTGCTGCCCAGTCACAGCCCTTTAACAAAATGTTCTGCTATACAACATACCTTAATATCAGTCGAGTAAACTATGAGCAAACAGATAAGATCACTCTCCTGTCCATTCCAGAAATTTACAGAGGTCTCAGCTGCACTGAGCATCATCTCCTCCACTTAGAAAGTTTAGAGGCAGGATGTAGAGCTGCAACGAGTGCCAAGGTGCAGCTGAGCAGTAAGGGGCAGGTGGCTGCAGGCTGACGGGCAGCGTGCAAATGGAGGAGACGAGCAGAGTGGAAAGAGGTGATGCTGAGAGCAGAAAGAGTTCATGAGGGGAGTTAATAACTCTACGTAACCTTTTCTTAATATAGCAGCAGTGCTCCAGATGTAGGCTAGTCGGTGCAGGACAGCAGAGACCTCTCATTACAAAGGGCAACGCACAACGCTTCAGGTCTGAGCCAGGCTTTAATAAATGATTCTTCTTTCAGGTGAGCACTGCTGACAAGGCTGTTCTGGCAAAACACAGAGCCCAGTGGGCCTGTGCTGCTGTGCTCTGGTTTATGCCTCTACCAACCGAGCCTCACAATATTTACAGGCTCAGCTTCCTCCTGACTTCATGAGGAGCAGCATCTGACCTCTGTGGACATCCATCTTTCCACAAGCATAAGAGCAGAGAGTAAAAGATAGAAATCGTATCACATAATCCCCAAAGTACTGGCAGAGGCCTGGAGAAATAAATTGAAAGTAAAATCAAGAACATAAGCAAAAAATCAGCACAGCTATCTAGAAATAGAATTGAAGGGAGAGAAGGTCATCAGTATGGCTAAGAAAAAGTCTGGGCAAACTACAAGAGAGAAGAAAGGCAATTAAACAGGTAAACAGAGGCTGCAGGAAGCTACCTGAGTTCTTTGAACCATTTCCCTATTGTTCATTGTGGGAGGAGGGTAAAAATTCTTCTGGGAACTCCCTTCAGGTAACCAAGGCATAGCTGTGGCACGGAGTGAGCTCTCTGAGGAAGAGGTGTTGGAAGTAGTAGAGACACTTACTAGCAGTCACCCTGTGGGGCTTGATGTTGTTCTTCTGAGAGGAGAGAATGAAGTGGAAACAAAGAAAGTAGCTGAACTGACAGAAGTGATGCTTATCAGGACAAGGCCTGTGACCGAGACCTAGTAAGTGGGTATATTCTGGCTCCTGTCTTTATAAAGGGAATTTACAGAGTGTTTGTACCATTTCAGCCCAAAGGAAATTTTTTAGATAAAAGTTATTAAAGGCAGGTTCATAGTCTCTGTAGAGGCAGCTAAGCAAACAGGAAAAAATATGGAAATGCTGCTAATAACAGTTCCTACAAATAATGGCATGTAGGATGCCAAGTTATGTTGAATAGTCCAGAAAGCCAGGAAAATAGTAGGGAATTTATTGACACTATGTGCCTGTTCTCCTTCTGATAGACACCTAAGTCTTCCAGAAAAAACACTGCTTCCCCCTGTATCCCTTATGGCATGCCTCACTAACGTGATATTTGTAGGAAAGGAAAATTTATGAGTGATCTGTTCATGCCATGGACCTGGCGATTAATGAATGCTTTTTAATTACATTTCCTGACACAATTACAAACGTTAGCACTCTTGAAACTATCACCCTTTTAAAGACAAATGCCAGGTACTCGACGCTTGCGGCCTCTCACTGCAGCGAAACACCGAGGCTGACTGCAGCCCCGGGAGGGATGTCCTCGTGGTGTCCCAGGCTGGTGGCTCCCCACTCTGCTCAGCCTTCCTGCTGGAGGGCCAGGAGCCTGGCATGCCACACACAGTTCTCCTTCCTTCCCCAGAGGAGAGATTTGGAGCTGACCTGCTGAGATTCTGTCCTTTTGAGCTTCCTGTCCACTGTGAAAGAGGAGCCTGCCAGAGTGCCAAGGGCTTCGGGTTGCTTGTAAGCTAACACAAATCCAGAGTGGCATCATGAAATCAAAGAAGTTATGATGCTGTAAGTGCGGTGAGAATAAAGCCCTAAAATTGTCCTTAATGAATTTAGATTGGCTTCTTCCTAAGCATTCCTCAGTGGCTTTTTATTATCAGGTTGCTCTGGGCAAGCTAATAATCACAGAAATGGCACAGAGCCTTGAAATGGAATGGATTAGCTGAGCTTAACAAACAAGGTACCTCTCTGTTTCTTAAGCCAGATTTTGTGGGTGAGTTAATATAAACTAATATTTGTCAATGATGTTCTTCGTCCAAACAATATGTGCTTGTTTTTACCTCATTCCTACTGTTAGATCAGCCATGCAAACAGCCTCTTGCTGCACTCTGCTGTGGTTTAGAGCAGGCAGACACAGCCTGAATCCTAGATGCCGAATTTCCATAGCTGAGCACTTGTGCCTAGCTCTTCTTAGCACAAAACAGCTCGCTGTTAAAACAACTATACTGAGTTAAACCAATTATCTGCAACTGTACTGAGTTAAAACAATGAAATGCAGAGAAACTTTGGATTAGTTATAAGCAAGCTAAGCTTTGAGAGGTTATTTCTGCTGCAAACTGTTTCCTAGTTTCTGCTTAAAACACTTTTTCCTGAGGCGATGTATTTCTTCCAAGCAATCACGCCCTTTCTCGTTTGGCAAGCATTGGTTCCCCCAACTCCCACCCCCTCAGTTTTGTACAAAGCAAAAATTAACATGGTTCCATTGGCAGAGCAAGAACCATTTATCCAGGCATTTATTAACTGAAGAAGTCCTACATGCTCAGATTTGCCATTTTTCGTAATACATGGCTCACTCTGTAACCAAACTTCTCCCACTCAGAAACTGCTGATATCAGAGGTCCAAATGGTGACCTGATTACAGACAGTAAACTGATAGTATGCAGAGCACTTCAAAATGAGCTATGTCTTAGTACAGAGCTGAGACCTTTCACAGTCAGTGGTGCTATCTGTTTCTTCCAATTGTCTTAACAGATGAGGAACATTTCTAAACTCCTGACCTCAAACGTGCTCTTCCCACGCACATACTCCTTGGTCTGTAATCTGTAGATTATCTCTTAATCTCCCATGCTCCCACTAGCTCCAGATCACAACACTGCACTTTGACATACTTGCAAGAGTGCAGCCAAAATGAAGTTTTATGGCCACAGTAGCTCTTTCAAGTTAGGAACCACCCCAGCAGCAACATTAAACTACCATTGTAAGATTATGATGAACTGAGAAGATGAGTTTGGGCATTTATCCACTTCTTCTCTTGTTTCTGGGCTGGTATTCACATGGGTAAGTAAAAAAAAGATAAGGTGGTTGTAGCTGCCTCCAGATATATTGAGAGGTGATGCTTAATCATAGAATGGTTTAGGTTGGAAGGGACTCTAAAGATCATCTAGTTGCAACCCCCCTGACATGGGCAGGGACACCTCCCACTAGACCAGGTTGCTCCAAGCCCCGTCCAACCTGGCCTTGAACACCTCCAGGGAAGGGGCATCCACAGCTTCTCTGGGCAACCTGTGCCAGTGCCTCACCCACCTCAGAGTAAAGAATTTCTTCCTGATATCTAACCTAACTCTCCCCTTTTCCAGTTTGAAGCCATTACTCATCATCCTATCACTACATGCCCTGGTAAAAAGTCCATCTCCGTCTTTCCTGTAGGCCCCCTTTAGGTACTGGAAGGCCTCTATAGGGTCTCCCCGGAGCCTTCTCTTCTCCAGGCTGAAAAACCCTAACTCTCAGCCTGTCTTCATAGGAGAGGTTGACATAGGAGAGGGTTAATGACACTTCTGCCCTGTGGACCACTAAGGACTATTCCTAAGGGACCTAATAATGTGACACACTTCTGCCCTGTGGACCACTAAGGACCCTAATAATGTGACAAAAAAACCCAGATCCACTGCCCATAAACTTAAATTCAGTATTCAGGGTTCCAGCTCTTCACTAAGTGTCCACAAAAAGGTTGAAACCTCTTAATAGAGGTGACAGACAGTAATTAGCCACAATGGGCTATCGCCATGAAAAACAAAGAGAAGCATCAGTAATTTTCTGACAGCGGCGAGACCAGAGGCCTTCCTGTTATTTAAATGTGCCGTCTTTGCAATGTTTCTGTCTTGCAGAGAAGTTGTTACTTTCAACCACTTCCTGGAAGAAGCAGCAGAAAAAGAAGTGCGGGGAAAAGCCAGGCTCCAGCACTTCATTGAGAACCTGTTGCAGCGTGTGGATCTGGCAGAAAGGCAGCTAGAATATTACCAAAATCAGCAGATGGTTTGCAACCACACCAATGTCACCGAGCACGTGGTAAGCCAGCAAAGTCCTTCCCCTTCCTTGTCACCCACCACCAGAGGGAAAGTACTGGAATTCGAATATGGGTGGGCTCAGTGGGACAGGCTAATTGCTACTCCAGACAGATTTGGATTTGTAAAATGTTTCTAAAGGTTTGTTTTATTTATGTTGTAAACTCCCACTTCACATGACTGAAAGGAGCCGAGACTGTAAGAGCAGCGGTAACCAAAGATGGGAAAGGGAGAGCAGAGAATAATGAACTATTTGCCAGATATTTAACTTTTTTTCCCAGATTTGTCTATTGCTGCTGTTACCTTTGCAAGAAACACTTTCCTTTATGTCAGTTAGTGACTTGGCAGTTTTTTGGAGGTCTCTAAAGATTTTCAGGAAAGATGTGGATCCCTATAGAGGACACGTCAGCCTGCTGGCAAGACGGGTTGCTTTCTGTAGTTACCTATGACGGGACTCTTAGAAATGGTGAGTGGATCCCCAAACGTGTGTCCCCAACAGATTAGAAACCAAAGCTGTCTGAACATGTTTTTTTAAAATGATTTCTTTAAAAACCCTCATCATTAATACTTAAACTCAGTATTTTCTATACAATGCATTACCTTTATATGGCAAGTCTTATCCACGTGACTTCCAAAGAACATTTCAGTTTAAATGAATACCCCATGCTGCCTTTGCTAAGTACCTGCTCATCCTAAAAGGTGGGAGGAAAGGCACAGCACAGCACTGCACGGATCACACACAGCACTGAACAGGTATGCAATGATGGAAAGCAAAGGTTCCCATAGCCACTTGGAAGACAAAGAACTTTAGTCAAGACCTGAATAAATGTAGATGTGTTGAAATCTAGTGCAGGATCTCTCAAACAGTGTCTGAGTGCCAGTGTCTGTAAAGATGGGTCTCAGTACTAAATCATTTCCCCTTTTCTTGATGCGTTTACTGGGATCCCTGTCTCAGCAGTGTCCCTTGAGGAAGGCACTAATTTTTGAGGCAGCTACCCTGCTTTCTGAGTGACTTCAGCATTCCTCTAAGGTCATCCATCCAAATATTGACCAGCCTGACCTTCAGGAGGTAATTACAGAAAAGCACACCATGAGATGGCTCCAGACTCCATCCAAGACAGATGACAAGCAAAGTTAGGCTGGGCAAAAATCCATCTGCAAAGTGTGGACGATACCAGGGACAGAGGGAGCATTTACAAGAACATAATCATTTTCTGATGCCAGATCTGACTTGCTTGGCTCAGTGACTTCATTAAATGATATTCAAAGGCTCAGTCTAGTAGCACTGATGGGAGATCAGTATGAAGAGCCGATTTAGTACCCAGACCGATTTAGGCTGAGCTGGCATTAAACACCTCCTTTCCTGACCCCCACTAAAAGAGGGACTAGACAAAGTGTTTCCACGCTGTGAACCAAACCGTTGTGAAAAATGAAGTCATGCAAAGTTGTGCTGGCACTGAGGCTATGCTGTGCCTAGCTGGTCTCAGGATTTGGGGTGGGAAAGGAGAGAGAGAGATGCCTGAATTCTCACCCTCTACCCTTCAATGCTGCTGTAGGCAGAGCCAAGGGCTCGTAGCTGGAGTTTCCTAGCCACTTGTGTAAAGGAAATGTATCGCTGCAAAATTAAAGGCTCTGAGAGAAAAGTTAATTTAATACAGCTTATTCAGGCATTGTCCCTTATTAATTATCTTGAACACAATAATTACCTCTCAGTGTATCCATACTGTTTAATCTAATGTGACTCTGTTCAGTCCACAATTTTTAGCAATTTACTTTGATTATAGATATGATAAAAACAATGGGGAAGAATCCAGCCACTAACAACTCACATGTTATGAATTTTAAAACAAGATGTAATAAGTTGGAGGAGTAATAATCTGTAAAAGTGGGGTTTTTTTTCAGTTTCATGAATATTCTAGTTTTAACGCAGGTGAGAATGGAAATATGGTTTTGAAGACTGCGCATATTTTATCCCTGTACTTTAATTACTTGATAATGTAATAGTAATATTAATAACCTGTTTCTGTTTTCTTTGCAGTTTACAGACATTTCATTAAATAAGAAACCCAGATGCCTGTATGTATATATCTTTATTTTTCTCTTATTTAAATGTACTAACTTGACATGTTTACATTTCTGCTCTTGCATTTCACCTTATCCAAAAGCCTGAATCAGGTTGGGTTTGGATCAGGTTCTATACCTGAGTATGATCTATATTTATGTCATGTAATAGAGGAAGAAAATAGATTTCTGCTAAGTCAAAGTTAAAATCAGATACTCTTTAAAGAAAAAAAGAATAATTTCTGTTAAATGAAGGACTCCTTCCCACTGACTATAATAGCCTATTGCAAAGCTACAGTATTTGAATCTCTTCATTTGCTGAAGTTTCAGCTGAAAGTATCTTTAACATTCTGTAGGTAGGAGAGAGACAGTTGTCATTTCCTAACTGACGGTAATACTGTCAACTTAAAAATCACATGTAAGCAAACACGTGCCCCGAAAAAGCATGGGCGCTAACAACATCTCATGTTACACAAGCAGCTGTCCTGGGAGCAGCAGAACTAATAGGGGCTCGTTTCCCACATCTTTGCAACTTGGTCATGAGTCCCAGCGGCTGGTTTGGAGCATCATGCGTGCTGTTTGGCCAAGCAATGGTCAGGCAGTGCATCCTTCCTCAGGGCAAACTTTCTTAGTGGGGACATGAGTTTGGGTATTTTTCCCATTGCCATGAAACCTCTTGCATCACCACAGGTCTGTGACTTCTGCATCCCTACCAGATTTGTTTGTGTTTGACCAGGGGTTCAAGAATTACTGGAAGACTGAGACACATGAACAGATGGATTGGCTGGAAAATAAACTAAAAATACAACATATGGCCTACTGGGTTGGGGGGTTGCTTTTTGATCTTTGGGTTGTTTTTGTTTTTCATATATCTTAGTCCTTAGTCCTTTGTTTTTTCTACTTTTTATTTTCATAGCTTTTATAGCTTTTTTTTTTTCCCCTACTGATTTGAGAGTCTGGAAAAACTTGATTGTCCAAAGTAGACTTTGACTTGACTATGTATACACTTTTCAGGCTTCTAGATGTCTTAATATGATTGGAATCAAGGAAAATATTATTAAAATATAACCAGTGAATTCATTGACTCGATGAGATGAGTCCTTTCACTGACAAGCCTTTGGTCTAAATATAACACAGTTTGGTAAAACCCATTGATTGCTGACAAATAGTGGGAGTTCAAAGGCATATGTAAAATTGTTTAGAGGTTTCTGTTTAACTACTGATATACATCTCCTTTGAGAAGACGCTGTCAAAACTAGAATTTAGTAGTAGCCTTTATTTGGAGTTACCAGATTAAAAACATCCTGACTTGTCATACAAAGCAGGGAGGATGGAGGAGAGGATGCTCAGAGGGGCAGGAAAGTTTTATTTTGCTCTGCCTGTTCCTTGGATGAGTCCAACATTTACATTAACCACACCAGCTTTTTGAAGAGCTCTAACTCAGCTGAGTACATAAAATGAGGTTTTAATGATATATACCAGTTAAAAAAATTGGGAAATGTTACTACCCATTCTGAAAATTCAGTGTATTCTCGGGGAGTTTGGTGCCACTGATGGCTTATGTTGTTTGGGATCAACGGCTGGACTTGCAATTGCTCTTGCTCCAAGGCCTCTGCCTTGCTTCCCAGTTCCTTTTCTCCAATTTCTCCCGACTGTTTTCAGGAAATGCCCCACTGAAGGCATGGCAGACCTTTGCTGATGTTCACTACCCATCTTAGATACCTTCTTCCCGTGACTGTGAGTTAGGGACAGATGTCCATCTTCTCTACCATAAACTCATTCAATTTAAATACAGTTTAGCTCTTTTAGGCAATCCCCTCTGATCATATTAACCTTAACCACCTTCTGGTTTTAACAGCATCATTCAGTGCAGCAGAGGAGCGGCTAACATCACCTGCATGTGCTTTGGAAATAAATGATGTAACTTTTTCAGCATAACAACATCTGAGAAAAACAGAGCACTACATCTTTTAAGTAATGAACTGTTACAACAGTGCCCAAGAAGTGAATGTAAACTGGAGTGGCCAACACTTGTGCACTTAGATAAGTCATTCCTAACCCCGAGCAAGTGGTCAGAGCCCAGGCCTGCACCAGGCCAGCATGGCACAGCACCTGCAAGCTCCAGCTTGGACCTGCATGGAGTTTTCCCCAAAAAACTTCCCCATAGTGAAGTCTAGTTGGCAAAGTTGCCAACCAGATAAAACTGCTCTGTAGGTAAGGCTTGGTTCCTGTGCTGTTGACTGCCCCTCAGTGCCTCCCACCAACAAATACAGAGGCGTTTGTGACACTCTTCTGCTCTTTTAAAGAGCAGGAGAGGGCTTGCACTGTACGTGCTTGAACAACTATAGCTTTTTCCTAAACTGGCTTTGTCAAGTGTGCAATATTGTTTAACTCCCAGGAGAAATAATACTACAGATACATGGTTTCCAGAAATAACGAGCTATGGAAAACAGCCCTACAGGGACCCTTAAGAGACCAACTTGTACATCAGCACATCTGTTCTTCACTTAAGTCACAGTAGCTGGGCAGACATGAACTGGTGCCTTATGTTCATAGTGCTGCTGATACTACATGTATCTGCTGTAAAACAAGATTATGTTAGAAGGGACTGTAATGATCTTAATTAGCTACACTGTGCAACTGCAGTAAAATTTCAGAGCAGAGGGCATGGTTCAGCCTTTGCAGCACCAGGCATGGTGCTGGCACTCCACCCGAGCTCACTGATTTCAGCAAACCCTGCTGGGCCTGAACCATCGCAGAGAGAACAAAGAATTCAGCTTACTTTGGCCTTTAAGAGATCCCACTAAGAAGTTTCTACAGTTCCTGCATGCACTTTCTACTGTTACTGGTGCTGTGCAGTCTTCCAGAGACCATGGGATATTCATTCTTTGCAGAAAGTTGCTGTGCATCTGTAAAATCCCTGTAGATCACCAAATTATGAGAATATAGACCTCAGTAAGGTCTCAACACTCCAAAATCAGCAGAATGCCATCTGAATAAAAATGTAGATAAACATGCATGAAGAGTCCACCCATAACATAGGGGTTCCTATAGTGAGGTGTTGCTTTTGAGCATTGAGAAAGGTAATTAATCTTGCAACTGTTTTTAACTTCTTGCCTGGTCCTGTAAACCAAGGCTACTTCTGTCTTCAAAAATGTATGGGTTTGGGACATTTTGGGGACCTTTCACTTTGCAAGATTTAGTAATACTTATTAATAATCACTATTATTAATTTCAGGAGCCGAGGAAGTCAACACGCTTCGTATAACATCCCTGATGCAAAGCCTCATTCCTTTCAAAAAGGAAGAATCTTGTTGAAAAAAGCAAAGGATGAAAAAACCAGCTTGCAGCCAGTGAAATGCTTCTATGAACCTGTTGATTGCTCAAGAGAAATATGGAGAGCACAAAAGAAAGGTGAACCAGTCTGCTCTGCCAGGAAAGTGAGCGCAAAATCCAAGATGGGTAAAAAGGCCAAACCGCTATAGGAATGGTTAGCAATATATAGTAATGCAGGAGCTTGGCTTCAACAGAACAAATACTGAATGAAGTTAATCATCCTACTTTTTCCTATCCATCTGGCCATGCCAAAACATATCAGATATAATATATAGAAATATATACATTATGGAAGATTTATATTATTTAGTAATGCCATTCCCTCTTTGGGCGCTGTAAGAGAAGTGACATTTGACTCAGTTTACAGGGAGGTTTTTCTATTTATTTATTTATTTATTTATAGAGCTTATTTTAAATGACCGCATTTATCTTGCTGGGCAGTACTGTGGCTGTATGTTTAATTATGTTAGTGGCAGCATGCGGCCTGGTAATTCATTTTCCATCTGTGCTGTTGATGAAGTTCAGAAGAATCCATTTAATCGGCACCTAAATACTCAGTCTTTCAGCTTAGGTAGGTACAAGATCAATTATTAACTGTTACCTGCACAGACATACTTAGATGCAGAAGGTCTACTTGAGTCGCTTGAAGGCTGTTTACAGCAGTAGATTGCTACCCTGGATTTTCTGCCATATGCCTGGTCGAGCACATTTCCACATTTTATAACGTACATTAAACCGCTCCATCCTGCCAGCAGCCATGTTGTCTGTTGGTACAAATTTGGGCTGCTCTGGTGTCTCAAATTCCAGATGGAATGGTTTTGCCATATGTACCAGCCTCTGCTGTCACTCAGCGAGGACACCAGACGCTGGTACTGCAGCCCTGACAAGCACGGCCCGCGTTGAGCCCGAGGAGAGATTTCAGTACCAAGTCCCAGCTCAGGTTGTTACCAGCTGCGGCGCAGGAAGTGAAAGGCTAAAGCAACGGGCTGCATTGCGTGGCACCGCGTTCAACGCCTGTGCTTGGTTTTAGGGTAGAGGCCTAAAACGGCTATGATCGTAACCGAAACACTTCACATTTTAATCTCTGAAAAATCTTTATAGGGCTGAGAGATCCCTGAATTTCAACTAAAAACCCAAGAGCAAGGTAGTTAGAGATGACTGCGGGACGGGAATGCACATGTTTACATTGGTTTGTGCCAATTAAAAGGATCCTAATTTATCAGAGTATTTATCAAGATGATTTTTTGTGTGTACAGTTTTTTGATAACATGAATCTTCATGACATGTTTACAGATATGAACATCCTGTCGATGTTACTGATGAGGTTTGTTTTCTCAAGAAAAAGAAAGGATAGGTGAGAGAAGTCTGTGTAATTTATTTTTTAAATGCTCATAACAGATGTAAATTGTTTTTGTGGAAGGTGATTTTTACAGTATGTGTACAAAGATTTGTGAAAAATGTTTTTCGTTTTTTATAACTATGACTGTAAGCAGAACTGAGTATTAAAAGACAGTGCATCACTATGATTACAGCTGCAATAAGCACCTGAGTTGCAATATTCTCAAGGCAGAAGATGACCGATCAGTCAGCTAGGGTCAGGTAATTACAGATGTCATACATTTGTCAGTGTACAGAGCTCCCAGAAAGTAGCAGAGTGAAGAAAGAGAGTATTATTCCTCACTTTTATTTTAAATAGTATATATTGAATGATCAGATATATGTTTAAAGTTTCTCAACACTGTTTCAGTAGAAAGTCACAGTGTAAAACCAATTCAGGTATTTAGGTTTAATGACATTTTAGTATTTATTTAACCATGTCACAAGGCCACATTTGGCCTTATGCTAGGCATTATGTGTGGTGAAAAGGAGCTGTTAATTGTGTTGCATGGGTTTGGGTCAGATTGTACATGACAACTTTCTTAGGCAAGTCACAAAATAGAAACATCCTTTAGTTTTTTCTATTGCTTCCCACATCCTTTTACAAACCTGAAAAAATGACCCTGTTTGAAGATAATAAAGGTGAACTTTAGAATGATAATAAAGTAAAATAATTCATCTGTCCCTTCATCCACTTGACACTGAAAGAATATTTTTATTTTTAAATGTCTATCTACTGTTAGTCACCAAAGTTAAGTGCAACTACTAGTTCACAAATGAGATGTTTATTTTATTATTTATTGCACCAAAATCTTGACTGTAAGTTGTCCTTTTGGGGGAGGAAAAGAAAGGAGAGTACAAGTTGCATGTTCTTAAACTTTTCAAATCCTAAGTTACAATTAGTTGCTGAACAAACGCCAGGTTAGTTAATTAGAAAGAAATTGGATTGTACTGTAACCCCAGGTAAGTTTTTAGAATATAAACATTCTAATAATAAAGATATATTTCTCAGTTACTGTGTCATTTAACTCTGTGAAAATACAATGTTTCTTACAAAAGCCTGTCCCACAACAGAGAAAAAGACAAGAAACAGCAGCCCCACTTCCCAGAATCACACAGAATCACAGAATGGTCAGGGTTGGAAGGGACCTCTGGAGATCATCTAGTCCAACCCCCCCGCCAGAGCAGGGTCACCTACAGCACGTTGCACAGGACGGCGTCCAGGCAGGTGTTGAATGTCTCCAGAGTGGGAGACTCCACAACCTCTCCGGGCTGCCTGTTCCAGTGCTCCACTACCCTCAAAGTAATGAAGTTCCTCCTCGTGTTAAGATGGAACTTCCTATGTTCAAGTTTCTGCCCATTACCTCTTGTCCTATCACTGGGCACCACTGGAAAAAGACTGTTCCCAACTTCTATATATTCCCCAGATGAAACAGCATGTCGGTGAAGTTGGGCTGTGGTCTTTGAAAACATTACAAATTAACGTGAAAGACAGCTCACATCTCACCCGTATAGCTTGCACATGTTACCTGCCCCTCTCCTACTGTAGTGATGCTTGAAAATTATTCCTGAGATAACTCACATGGTCAGGTAACCTGCCCAAAGCAGAGGCAGAGGGAGTGGAGGGAAGGGTCAGGCAGAGGCAATCAGGGGCCGAGGGGCTCCTGGGGAATGTAGGTGATAAAGTCTCCCTCACATTGACAATTGCTGAATCATCATTTCATCAGATCTCCCTGGTTATACTTGGAAAGAGAGGTTTTCCCATGGGGGAACCAGGTTCCTGTCGAGATGATAACCCATGGGAGAGGTGCTGTAGAAGACTGGACAAGGAGATGAGGTCCCTCTGACACCTGAGAGCCTGAATAACGTTCATCGGGGAAAAAAAGGCTCCTTCCCAGTCATGTTTACACAATTTACTAGCTCATTTTGAAAGTTAATGTTTGGTCATCAGCAGAACTTGACTGCTGGATGTGTGTGTCACATCTACACTTTATGCCCCATTAACAGAGGTGGAATGCTTGGGAAGGATCGGTACACGCGCTATGCTGAATGTAACTGGTGTTAGCTTGAGGGGGGTTTGGGGGAGATAACACTGGAATTGGAAAAATGTAAATTTTAAAATGTTTCTTAAATCTGAAAGTGTTCTGACAAAGATGACCACTCATCTTTGAAAATGAATTTGAAGCACAGTTACCACATTTTGCCCCTTGAGACACTTTGAAGGCTGGTGGATTGTATGCTTGCATCGAAGTGAAATTCAGTAGGACCTGGATGTCTCATTCCCATTCACATTTTTAAAATCACACCTTGTGTATAAATAAAACCATCTCAGAGCAGTATGTATACTGGCTGGGCCCTTAGAGGTGAGCTTTCTGCCTAAACCAAAATGTTCTAATTGACACATAACATTATAGGCCAGGAAAACAAGACTAATTGAAACCAAGACCTTTAATTAGAGCTGTACGTAGGAAAAACACAATCATTTCGAGATGCTCCTGCCAGTTGAAGAGAGAGTGTGTTTTTAAAGCACTTCATGGCATCTGACCCCCCCCCTCTGCCTCAGCAGTAAAAACAGTCTCCTCCCACCCAGAGGACATCTGAACACATTTGTTTTGTTTCCAGGAGAATTACTGGAAATATTCAACAGGATATTTGTATTCAAAGGGAAGGCCACCAATTACAGCTGTTACTAGGTCAAACAAATTACCACTTCTGTCATCCCTTGTAATCCTTCCAATGCCACTGGCTCTTTTGATCTACTTGAGCAAAATCGTGCTCTTCTCTCTCTTTATTCTGCGTCACCAGATAGTTGCTTCTATGTGTTCTTACCTCAAACTAATGCTGATTATTTCCATGCATCCTGTCTGAAGTGGCTGGAGTGGACTATTTTAGTGCTCTCTGCAGTGGGCATGGGCATTATTTATTTTTTTTTTTAGAAAAAATAATCCCAGAAGTGATTTTATCACATGAAACATACAACAAGCTCTTAAAAATAGATCTTGTTGTGACACGAACAAAATGTCCTTTTCCATTTTGTTGCTAATGCCACCCTCTCTCTAGCCATGCTTTTTTTATTCTGATCTCTTGAATTTTCATTTGTACATCTCTCCAAGGAGAGGGAGAAACAAGCAACATAAGTTAAATGCAGTCATTGGCTTGACAAGCCTTTTCCTCCTCGCTGTCTGTCCTAGCACCACACACTGCAGGCAGGTAAAAGCTGGCTTGAATTTTTCATAAAATTGCAAAAAAAAATACATACAACAGATTTCTGGTTCATTATAATGTTATGAAAGGAAGAGGCTCTTCTGAGCTGAGAGGGAGAGAAAAAGAGGAAGAGAGATCCTCTGCTTGAGAAGTCACTTTCAAAGATAAATCTGATGGATCAGAAGAATTTACCCTGTGCTGGTGTGAGATGAGGGAAAACCAGAGTTACATATAAGGCAGCAGCGAAAGGATGGGGGACTCATTGCTGTTTGCTGTTTCTTGGGGGCTTTGACCTACAAAACATCAGAATATATATGGCCTGACACACTCAGTCCTTAAATCACACTTCAGACACGTGTTTTGAAGCCTAATTACTAGTTTCAAAGTAACAGACTTTAGGACCAGGACTTCCAAGAAATTCCCCAAACTCTGTCCACAATATTTGTTCAAACCATAGTTTATTAGCTTACAGTGGGTAACTGTGCTAAGGGGATGTTGTCAGCTGGGGGGTTTTCTGTGTGTTTTTGGTACTTGCCTTCTCCCATCTCTGCTCGGTGACCAGCAGGAGCTGGTCGGGTGCCAGCAGTTCTGACTGCACTCTACCCCAGCTGACTGTTGGCTCATTCCCACAGCAATGCTTTCCTTTACATTACTTCCCTGATGTTTTTCTGTCTGCTTCCCAAACTCCCTCCCTCTTCTTTTTGCCAGCTCAGTACTTTCAACGGCCTCTCTCATGTAGCAAGCACCTTTCCTGGGCTTCAGCCTGCTGATAAGTCACTGCATCGCACCAGAGACACTTGCAAACCCCTTTCTTTGTTGGGCCAGTGGCAGCTGCTGCACTCAGATGGCATATTATCCAGCTGTGCACAGCACGGCTGCTTCACTTGTCTCTCACCAGGTGGACAGAGGAGACGGCGCACTGCATAGTACACCACACATTCACAATATTGGCATTTATCCACACCCCGGCAAAGCTCAACCTGTCTACTCGAGCCATGACTACACCTACACATACTTTTAAGACAGTCTGGGGAGCAGAAGACAGGCAACAGTCTTGTGTTTAGATTAAATGCACGGTTGGACCATACGGACAAAAGGCATTGTGTGAATATACAGCTGTGTGCAGTGCAAGAGATCCCGACCTCACAGCATGCAGGTATGTGGTTGGCCTCAACTACCTCAATGATAACTCGAAGCTTCGCACGTGGGCTGGGTGCACTGGGATAAAAAAGGCCCTGTCTTCTACAAGTGTGCTGAGTTGATGCTCTGGTGCTCTCCCCTGCAGCTGCCCTCTCTGGACCAGACGGCTGCTCAGGCTTTTGCTCCTGCATCCCACATTTTCTGCCGGCTTTACACTGCCTGGGGTGGCAAGCCTGCCTATTGCCATTCATGCTTCTCATGCCTGTTTGCAAACGGACAGTGGACCAACAAGGAAAGGTCAAAGGTGTGTGTTTCTGAGACAACATTTGCAGCCCATCGCCCCTCAGCTGGAGAATGAGGGCAGCCTTGGCCAAGCATCCTACACTTCAGATGTATTTTCACAAGAATATTATACCTTCAGTAATTGCCCTTTGCTGAGGTACAGTTTGGGCAGGTGTCACAGCCTCTGCTCCTGAAGGGATTTCTGATCTCCCACCAGCCAGCACTGTTCGGGGTAGTTTTGTAAGAGAGGGAAGGCTGAACGTTAGTCATTTGAACAACACGCATACGTGCAAGCTACAGCTCAGGTGTGCACAGTAGAAGAGGGTCAAGAAAACAACTGGCAGAAGGTTGGTTTTGTTCTGATTTTACTCTTCATTAAGATTATATCACTATTAGATAGAAACCCCAAAAGAAACTTTTCTAAATGAAACTACCAACAAGCTAGTCCATGAATTGTATATACAACTGCCACTGAAAATCATAGAATGGTTTAGGTTGGAAGGGACCCTAAAGATCACCTAGTTCCAACCCCCCCTGCCATGGGCAGAGACACCTCCCACTAGACCAGGTTGCTCAAAGCTCTGTCCAACCTGGCCTTGAACCCCTCTAGGGATGGGGCATCCACAGCTTCCCTGGGCAACCTGGGCCAGTGTTTCACCACCCTCACAGTGAAAAATTTCTTCCTAATATCTAATCTAAATGTCCCCTCTTCCAGTTTAAAACTGTTACCCCTCATCCTATCACTACACTGCCTGATGAAGAGTCCCCCCACATCTTTCATGTAGCCCTTTTCGGTACTGGAAGGCTGATATAAGGTCTCCTGGAGCCTTCACTTCTCCAGGCTGTACAACCCCAACTCTCTCAGCCTGTCTTCATAGGAGAGGTGCTCCAGCCCTCTGATCACCTCTGGCATCAGAGAACATATTCATCTGAAGCAAATATTCAGAAATTTCCTTGTCTTGCAGAAAATAGTAGGCTCAGAAGATATTTTTTTATTTGTTTCTCACGGGGAAGAAAAAACAGCCAGAAAAACTGAAATATTTTATCATGGACTAGCATCACCCCAAATTCATGAGGTTTACGCTAGGAAACTCACCCACCAGAGCGCCTTTAATTGTTTCTGCGTCAGCCTGCTTGGCCTACCAACAGTCCTGAGGTCCAGGGTATAGAGGTGACCTCCTAAAAATGGCATGGTTTAATTATCCCACCCTCTGAAGCTTTGTGCAGGCACCTGTTTAAGAGAAGCACGTGAAAGTCACTGGTTTTGCATGCCACCAGTGTATGCCATTGCATTCGTGCCAAGCTATGCCAGGGCCACCCCCGGGCAGAGGCCATTCACGGGGGATTAGCCTGCGGAACCAAGCGATGGAGAACGCATCACCCAAAGCCTAGCGACAGCAGCCGAAGCAATTTGGATTCATAGGAACTGAACCCATTTCTGCACCAAGAGCCATGCATGACTCTCAAGCTCCACAGAGTGCCTGTGACTGCCAACATGGCTGCGTGCTTCCCAAGCCTTCCTAGGCTCCTCACCAACCCTACAAAAGATTTGGGGTAATGGGACGCATGGGGATATGTTGAAAAACTCCGTTGCATACAGCAACTTTGAAAAGAGGGTTTAAAGGCACAGAGGGACCATCTCAAAGGGCAGTTTGTAGGCACAGGAAAGCTTATCCTGCCCTTCCCCAGCCCCCCAGAGGCAGAGGAGTATTTCAGCCATGCTGGGAGCTGACTTGTTCTGAGAAAGGGCAGAGGGAGCCCGCCCTGCCAGCAAACACCCTGCTGATGTGCCATTAAGGGTGTCAAATATTTTATCCATTAGCAAATCATGAAATTAAAAGGCTAACCACAACTATAATGAAGAAGCTGTAACTTCTTTGTCAGTTAATTTAATTGCCACTGTGAGCACACTGAACTGTTGGGAACAAGTTTTATTGTAGAGTCTTTTTCTGGAGAAAAATGTTGTTACCAGAGGTTATTTAGATTTCACCTGGAGACTTCCCTCTGAGGGGGGCAGCTAAGGGCAACAGGCAGAAGCCAAAAACCTGTGTCCAAGTGACCCAGGAGGAGCACTTGCCAGGGAACTGGCAGAAGGTTAAGTTTCCAGGAGCGTGGGTGGGGAGAATGAAAAGGAAGGTGCAACTGATGCAGTTGAAACAGATTAAAATGGCACGTCCTAAAGAAGGGACCAGGACAGCAATACAGTTTCTATTCCCATCTATTCTTTTAGTGGGCTTCAGTAACATCTTAGTTTTGTCAACTATTTGTTAACAAAGAAATGGAGGTGCCCATCCCACCTCAATACCATACAGTATTCCCACCCCTGGTTTTTAGGGTACACCATTAAAGGATTTCTAAGAACCAGATTATTTTTTGTTTTAGGGATGGTGTTTTCTATTCCTTTTGTTGTAATTAGGTGAAAACCTGCATCACAGATCCCCATCTCCTTGGATTTCAGGACTGGGGCTATAGTATGTGTGAAACTGGGTGGTGAAAAAGGTCTGTTCACCTTCCATTTTATCCATGTACACAGTCAAGGTGTCTAGGAGGCAACGTGTATGAGTCAGTTCAGATGTCAGTCTGCATGGAGCAGAAGAGGTTCCCTGCATGAAAGGAAATTTCACGTTGCCATAAAACCAGTGTGAGTCCAGAATCAGACCAGCAAATGTGTACCCTAACTGAAAATTCGTTTTTTAGGGAAAAGAAAAGCCTTGGAAGAGACACTTAAGTTTGCAGCTGAATTCAGACAGAGCCTTTTTGCCACTAGGTGGTGATGGCTGATAATGAATTGGTGCTGCATGTTCTCTGTCCCTGTCCCGCCACAGCTGAGCAGCTCACACTCTCCTCATCGTTCATGTCCCCCTCGGGGGTCGTGTGTGTTCCACTTAAACATGCTCTGCTCTTACCAGAGACAGCCCACTCCTTCCGACACCTCAGGTTGAGTTATACATTAGTTAAAGAACTTTACTGAATACATGAAAGCGTCATTTAATTAACCAGAGATGGTGAATGGAGACCGACAAATGACATGCTACCGGTGGTCACTAGCAACAGGATGCTAGCAATAAAGGTAGTGTCAGTAGCTGAGCCAATCCCAAAATCACACAAACTGAACATAAATGATCAAAATTTCTTTTTTCTGACAGAGCCAAATCTGCATGATATCTACCACAGCCCACTGGCAAAAAGCAGTTTTCTGGAAGAGCTGAGGCGCAGGGATTTCAGCACACAAAGATGAAAGCATTGCAGCCAGAAGAGGCCGAGCACTCCTCGCCCCTGCCCATGCCGTCTCAGCAGCACCTGGCAGCAACTATCCGGCCACAAACCCCTTGGGCTGCGGGGCGCCCGTGCAGCCACCCTCGTGCAGGGCCATACTCTGCACCATGCCACAACCAGCCCCGGCGCCCCTTCCCCATCTCGTCCCCTTCTGTGACCTTAGCAGCTACTGCCCTTCCTAGTAAGCACATGATATTCTGTTTCTTCCTAACCCTAATTAAGGGGTTTTATTCTTATCATAGAAATTAAGTCTACTTGGAACAAAATAGCAATTTTCTGTTATAAAATGATGACTTTCTGAAGGACATAAGAGGACTAATGCACTCGGCAACAGCTAATGACTACATGCCAAATGGCCCTTTGCTTTTAGTGTGCACCGATCTGTTTCTTGATGATCTGCCACAGCCCACGTATCAGAGCCTACTCAAGACCATCCCAGGCAGTAAGGGTACCTCTACAACAGGGGCTGTGGTGGAGACGTCCCATCTGCAGGGAAACACCTTCACCCCACAACCTGCCCTGGAGCAAAGGGCTTTGCTGCCAGGGTAAAGGAAGGGAGAGGGAGAGAGGATGGACCACGCATGGGCGGGAATCATGGCAGAGGGAATGTTCTCCACAGTCCCACGTCTGGCGGGCTCCTGCTCAGGTCCCAGGCAATGCCAGGGGTGTGCAAGATGACCAAAGCTATGGTGACTCTTACCTAGGTCAGGTATAAACAATGAATTCAATGTACCCATTACCCCCATCATTATTACACTGATCAGTTCAACATGTGTACAAGCCTGACGATCAGCTGCCTCCTGTCCCGAGAAAGTTTCAGGGGGTTTTATGGTTGCAAATATATGTTAAATAGGTTAGAAGTTTTTTCCAAACAGCACTAGATGCCCTAAAAATATTTTAATCCAGCTGGCACGGCTCCTCCTTCACTCCAGAAATGACTCCTACTCTTTCCTGGAGTATTTCAAGGATCACCCTAACCTTCCACGCCTTGACCACCAGTGTCCAAGGAGGGAGACAGGCCTGCCTGGCTGAAGTGACCAGACACCCATGAGCAGTGTTGGAGAGTGACAAACGGAGTATTTACCATTCTCAGAGCAACCCACAAGCAGAAATTTGTTTTTATGAAACATTAGTCATTTTAGATAACAACAAATCAGTATAAATCCTGTATTCACATAAATTACCAGCTCTGAATAGCTGACCCACTTTATATATAATCTTGGCACAAAATCTTGACTATGAAATTTGAGGCAGATTGGTTTCACTTTGGTCAACTTGGAAAGAAAGAAATGAAAAACACGTTAATACGGGACTCAGAATGAGGGCTTCTCTCCACTTTAACTCAGGCTGTCTTGTTCTTGCAGCGATATAGAGACTAAAATCTTTTCCAAGTGTCCTGTTTAGATTATGTGCAGTTCAATTTCCCATGGAAGTAAATTCTGGTGACAGAAACAGCTTGAACCTGTCCTTTGAGTACTGTACTATGAGCGTGGCAAGTGCCGCTCTCCTTGCTACCACGATCAACAACCAGAATCACAGGGCTCTGCTAAGAGACCGTTCTGCCCATCACACTGTGCAGGTATGTATGGGGCCGTACACAAATTTCTGAAGACTGCATTAAAGAGAAAGGTAATCGCACCATGGTAGGATATACACATCTTACAGCTAAAACCCCAACGTGTCTGTAATCTGAATTAACCTACCAAATCTCTAGGACCACAAGTCCTTGCTGTTTAACAAGCCTTTACGGCTGTTGCGTGGTTGTATGGGCCGTCCTACATTTTCAAGGAGCTGCAGCAAACCTGGCTATTGACAGCTTCTCCCTGTAGAATTTTAAACTGGATCCATAAACTTTGGCTGTACTCCCCATTTAAACATACGAGATTTTTAAATGAAAGTACAGGCTAATGGGAAAATTAAGTTATATTCTAGGGATGTTACAAATGCATCAGAACAGTAGATCTACATCACAAGCTGGCCAACAATTCAACTCAGCACTGGAACACATCCTAAGCCAATACCAGCTTGCACTAGCAGATAAAACGCAGCATTCTGGAGACGAAATGGAGATCAAATGCAAGTCCGTCACCCAATCCTTTTCTAGATGGATACCAAGACCCATCACTGTGTCCTCCTCTCTCACCTCCAGCTTCAAAGAAACATACCATGGAGCCACAAGCTGTCAGCAAACTTAACGTTCATCCTTCTAATCATCAGCAGCACTCATGCTGTATGTAGAGAAACTTTTACTTTTAATGACAAACAAAAAGAGGACTGAGAGCAAAGCCATTGATTCACTGTAACAGAACAGCACGCCTGTTTTACAAGTGTATAATTTCTGGTTGGTAAAGATTTGAGGTGATGGAATACAAGCAGACAACTCCCAGGTAACTAGAAAGGAGAACTACACACAAGAGACAGGTCTAATATTCAGAATACCTGTGGACATTAACAATGTAATCCTGTCACTAATCGTAGCTCATAATGAACAGTGACAATGGGGTTCTTGGGAATTGGACGGACTCACATAGCTTGTTATTTTAAATAAATACCATAATCGGTACGAAATCCCAGCAACTAAAATACGAAAAACAGTATGAACTACCAGTCTTTTATGGGATGGAAAGAATTATCCATAGCTATCCAAAGGCTAGTTTGGCTTTCATATATTTGTATATAAACCATGAGTCACTTTACATCATCTTGCCTCCAACTCTTTGCAAAACATAAAGGTTTTGTTAGTGGTGTTTAAGCTAACTGCAGGTATTCTAGGTTTAGTTTGTGTGGGATGGAAAGAAATACTAGCCTTTTGCTTAAAAGGAGAGAAAATGTAGATTTATATCGATACAAGGAGAACAAGGCAAGGAAGAATACATAAGCAACTGCATTATGAAGTTCTTAATATCAAATACTAGAGGGGACAACTATGGATATTTCTCTTCTTACAACAACAGACAGAACCAGCCCCGATCCTGCAAGGAGAATACAGTTGATCTCACCTGCAATCCCCCCGGTAAGGCTCTGCAGGAGCTACCCCTGCACACAGGCAAGTTGATATCCTAAAGCTGTATGCTGTGTACAGACCCATAGTATTTCAAGATGCACCCAAAGACTCCTGTCTGACAGCAGCATCCTTGCTGTTTGCCCTGACTTCATACCTGATGCCCCGCAGGAGAGGCAGGGAGCGTTGTGAAGCCCAGCTTCTGCCACTTGGCCTCTCTGACAGGTCATCGCAGTTCTCTGTTCCAATTTCCCCACTTATAAAATTAGAATAACGATTACTCCTTTGAATACTTTCAGTCCTTTTGACTGAGGTTGCTACAATTACAACTTTACTAATGCAGGATATTAGATAAGCCTCACTGCTCTGTGGCGGAGTGTCCAGGTGAGTAATTTGTCCATTTTACAGACAAACTGAGATATTGAGATGCTAATACAGTAAAGTGGCATAAGAATGGGAAAAAATAGATGATTCATTTTCAGTTTCCCCCTTAGCAACTACCAAATGCTCATGGGACTACGGAGGGCCCATCCTAACAGCTGCCTTTAAGCGCGCTCACTCATTTCAAGGAAATTCATAATACTTGTCTGTTAAACACTATGTGCATTTTCAACTTCTAAAACTGACATCAACTCCAGTGCTTCGCAGCAATCTGCCAACCGCTGGCAGCAAGCTGGCTGCTGCCTCTGCCAAAGAGGATTAACGCCGAATAATGTTGACTAGAGGCAGAAGACCTAATTCTATTTCTAGCGCACTGGTATAAAACCAGAGTAAGTAATGTTGTCTACAAAAGACGGATGCAATGGTGTAAAAGGACTGCTGTTGGAGAGCATAGGGCTCAGAGGAATTATTGGTTTATTTTTTTCAAGGATATACATGTTTGGAAACTAATGGAAATGTTAAATTGGTGACAAAGATTTCCAATGGAAAAGTAACATTACTTCCAATAATCTTAGCTGCTGTGAATAAATGTAATTAGGACACACTTCAATTTGTTTAATAGGTACCCAAAAAGGTTATTTGCAATCTGTAAAGTAATATGTCCCTAAGTGTTACAGGTAGCATACGATTTCGTTAGCAGCAAAACAGGCAAAATACATTGCAAGCTAAAATCCCTTTTGTCACCCCTCTAACAAAAGCTCTCCTGACCCCTTATATTAGAATACTTGCAGTAGGAAAAGGCCTCTTAGGGGTTTATTTGGATTTTGTTGGGGCATTTTGTTTTTACAGAACAGGAGACACTTCCCAGTCTACTGTGTATCATTTCTCTTTAGGCAAATGCACAAAAGAACATTCACAATTAGTGGAGTAAACACAAATGTTACCAAAAAAAACTAACCCAAAAGCTCACAGTAGCTGTAAGCACTGCACAGAGTCCCCCTGAGCCCCTGTTTGCTCTCCATCAGCAGAGCCCTTCTTCACATGCTCTCTGAAGAAGTCAAAGATATGATGAGGCCAACCATCCTGCAGCTTCTCCCCACCAAAACCCAGCCGCACAAACCCTCCCAGAGGGTGAGGAGGGCAGGCAGGACACAGGCAGGCACAGGACTCTCAGGTGTCTGAGCTGGTCACCCAGCTTCCCTGTCCACGAAGCGTCGTCTCACCCCACATAAGCATCTCCATTAGACAAAGGAGCTGTGCCAGGAGCCGGGCTGGGGCTGCAGCAAACAGCTCAGAAGCATCAGCTGATGGGGTCAGCCTCTCCAGTCATCTGGATAACCTCTCCCTCAGTATCTTTCTGGGGCTTTTTAAGGAAAACACTGTTTTCTAAATTTACTGAGATTTAATTGCCTTTACTTGAACTACTCCAAAGTGAGAACCTGTCTTCAGCATCCCATGGCCAGCTAGGAGAAGCCATACCCCTAACCCAAGTGTTTCTCCGACCTTCATCCTTCCCTAGGGCAGGACAAGGCACCCATAGTGATGCTGACTCTATGGGTGACACTGGGACTGTATGTATGGCCACCAGATTACAAATTCAGGCTGTTTGCCGGACACACAACTGGGGAGGAGCTGCTGTATGGACTGAGACTGCAGAGAAAGGCATTGCAGTTTCACCTTCGCCATTCTTTCTGCTGAGGAGGTGGTCATCATCTGGTAGTGCAGTTTTTGGGACAAACCAGAACCAGCTGAGCGTCAGTCGGACCTGAAGAGGCCATACTTCACAGTGACCCTTCCCTACTGGTAAACTAAACCTAAATACTTCCTTTCTTCGGTTTCTTCTCACCTATCAGCATTGGGCTCAAGGACATGATGGATTATGCAGCAGAGCCGGGCAGAGTACCCGATGCTGGGATCTCATCAGAAGCCAACAGTGCAGCCTCGCAGACCTGCCACAGATGCACTGACCACGACACCTTGAGTGACTACCACAAGCACAGAGTGTGGGATGTGAAACCTTGTCTTCCCCACCCCAAATACTTTCAATATCAGGAAATTAATAAAAATGAATACAATAAAGGAATACACAAAGGACTACAAATATCCTCTTTGTTGTATCTGATTTGGACCTGGAGTGTTTCCCAGCTTCAGTCTAGCCACTCGATAATCTGAAGTGGGGAATGCTACATAAATTACTCATTATTCCCACCAGATGAGCTGTCAAAGGCTGCGGAAACTAGTTCATGTTCACTTCACCTCTCTCTGCTGTTACTTACTTTCCACTCTATTAAGGTCTGTTGTTAAACACTTTTGTCTCAAGACACTAAGAGAGAGAAAAAAAGGAGGAAAGAAATAAAGAAACCCTCCACCAGCATCCTGGAATTTTACTTTTGAACAAAAATCCAGAAGGACACAATAAAAGCCAAAGCAATCATTCTTTCTCTGTGAGCTCATCATTACACCCCACAGCCGTCAAACAGCATTTGCAGCCTCTCTGCCTGCCTGGGGTTACCACTGGTACAGATACAGGTATCCAGCCCAAGAACTGCAGGAAAAACACAGATTAAACTCCCCTCTTGCTGGAGGTGATCCCTGAGAAAAGGCAGCTCTAGGGCAGAGCTTGTGCATTTCTTGAGCTGCAGCTACTTGTATTTATTTTCAAAGAAAATCACAAATGTCAGAGCGTCGCATAAATACTGAATGCTACCGCTTCACTGCAGCTGCGGTATCTGCTCGGCACACCTAGGAGCTCCAGTCTCCAAGCCAACCAGCCCAGAACTTGGCACCACAACTAAAGTAACATCTCACTTTGATTTTTCAAAATTAATCATTAATCTTTGGCATTACCAATTAGTCACTAGAACTTAAATTTCTGTCTGGCCCTCATCCCCAAGGTTTCCTTTTTGTTGCTGCTGTCCACGCAGACAGCACAAGCGGCAGAGCACTACTGCTCTTGAAAAGGATGTTTTTATATATGGCTCTGCCCCAAACACCTGGAAGTACTTGTAGCCCTGGAAAGGCAAGCCCAAATACTGGGTGGCCCTGGAAAGCCAAATGTCATTTCAAGTTTGCAAATGCTTCCTGTCATCATTTTTGGGCCAGACCAAAGCCTGGAGTGAGCCATCCCTAGGGTTAAGAGACACAAAGTTTGAACCCAGGATGAAATCTGGCAACCTCAAGTCCCTCTCGCGTTATCCTGGTGTTTCCGGCATGCTGCTGGCTGGCACACCTCGGCACAAGCTGCCACTGGTTTTCTGTGCTGTGCAACATCAGGCAACGCCTTCAGTTTTTCTGTAAATGCAGCATGGTGCATTACTGTCAAATGCCGTATGTCCCAGGCCCCGCAATGAAGGGCGTTTGGCGCAGTCAGGCACCATGGCAGCCCCCTCCAGCCAGGAGGCAGCCAGCATGCCAAACCTGGAGGCTGTGGGATCAACGCAGTACTGCATCCCTCAGGGCAGTATCAAGAGGATGTCTGACCCAGGAGGGAGCCTTGCATCTCCCTGTCTCACCAGCACAACAGTTATGAAAAGATCGAGTGATGGCTGCAGCATCACTGCTCTCTTTTTCTCAGCACAGAGCGTGGACTCCGGTTTGCTTCAACTCCACCACGAGCCTGCTGGATGCATGACAGCTTCAGACTACGCAAGATCGAAGAAAAATAGGGTTGGAAAGGCCCCATGGAGGTCATTTACTCCAGTCCCTCATCCCCAAGGCAGGATAATTTTTCCCCTCATCATTCTTGGCAGACTAAAAAATAGAGAAGAATAAAGAAACCAAACTTCAGGGAATTGAGGCAGGCTAAGTATAACTATGAAAGCACAGTCTGAACGGGAATAAGGCTGAATACGCTTATTCTAGAAAACCATGACAAAAAAACAATGTCAGGAACTTGACTTTAATTCTTTTTTAAAATAAACAAACAAATCTGGAAGCTTTAAAATCCAGGGTATGGGTTGAGAACTGTTTCATAATCCTTAGTCACCTACATAGTAAACCAATGTGGAAACGCATCATATCACATCCTAATAAGCAGTATGCAAATATTTTTGTAATCTAGTGCTAATGACACCAAATATTGTTAATATGTCATTTGGCACACTATTGTAAAAATAATATTTAACAATGTATTAACTGAAGTGGTAGCAAATGATGTATTTAGCTAATTGTATGCAATTAAATTAGAATTAAAAAGGGGATGTTTCATAATCTGCCTTGCTTTTCACTAAAAATCTAAGCAGGAAATTCAATAAATGAAAGCTGCTGGAAAATCACATGAAGCATCAAGCACTGGAAGATTAATATAGCACAAGGCATCATATGTTGTTCATCTAACTTTATTAAAAAACCACCAAGTTTAAATCTTTGGACATTTCATACTGAGCTGAACTTAACTCGTTTTTTTCTTTTCCTGAATCCTCATCCTATCTATTATATCACCCAGGCTTAGATCTGTTGCATCATTATATCTGGAAATGCAAAAAAAAAAAAAAAAAAAAAATTATCACATGCATGTGATGAAATGCCTGTGTCTGGACTGTGGAGGGAATGCACATCCAGTACTGTACTTCATCTTGAATAACTTCTCCCTGTAGCATGCATTTGTGCTTTGGGCACTTTTGTCAATAACTAGTAATACACGTGGGCAAAATTACAAGGTGTTACAAACTGCAGCACGGTTTCTGTTTGGAGTTTGTTCTTTGCTGCACCGCTGGTGGTTAATGGTTTGTGTGAATATTAACTGCTTGGATGTGCTTTTCGAGAGAAGGACTGGGAACTCACCCCCTGACTGATCTTTTTTGCAGTTAGTTATTTCAAGGATTTCTCTGTGGGCATTGCTCCAACTTTGTACACGCAACTGTTCTTACAGTACTTGTAACTCAGTAACAAGGACTCATGCACCCAAATTTGGCCACTAAGGATACAAATGAACAATTTATCTGCACATTAAAAAAAAAGACAAAACCAGTTGCTTGTTCAGCACCATGTCTTCATTTTTTCTGTTGTTTTGGGAAACATGCAGACTCCTCTGAATGCAGGGATGTATGCCTGACCACACTGACGGAAGTCGAGCTTTGCATTCTCCTTCTCTCTCTCTCTCACAAGGGCAGCCCTATCCTGGCTCCTGCCGTGGCCACGAGGGTTATCAGTGCTGACTACAAAGGAAGCCAGGTCAACCCTATGGGCCACGCATTTTAGATTGTGTAGTTTCAGCATAAAGTTTTGGCAACACATCAGGACTCTTTCCTGATGACTCCAGCTGCTGTTTTTACTATTTCATGTAGGTATCCACATCAGTGGAAAGCTTTGGTAATGCATTTTGACTTGTGTATGGACATCGCTCTTCCCATCTACAGAGACGGAGAGATCTGCAGAGATCCACAACCTTCCCTCACTGCTGTCTGATTCACTGAGGAAGCTGAGTTTGCTGGTGTTTGGTAACGCACCGCCTGCACTCGGGGATTCCTCCTCAGACTTAAGGAGCAGCAGAAGCTATGGCAAATCAGCTGCTTGCCTGCTCACACATCCTTATTTCCAGCCCAAATTCACTAAACACTTTTCCTGTGTCTATGCTTGCTACCTGCCAGAGGAATGGGGCACAAAGGGGAGGTGGGAGGGACAGGCATTTACGCTGCAGGAACCTGCAGAGGAGTTATCTCACTATCCCTTCCTCCATCTGTGTATGCCACAGGACCCCACAGTGCCAGGAAACAAATAAGCACGGGGACCATCTTTCTGTCAGGCTTTGTCCCACACTGCAGCGAAAGCTTGAGGATCCCTCATTTTAACTCATTGTCTCTAAAAACTCCCTTCAGCCACAGAGGACCCACATCTGCTCTTAGATGCTCATAGCCAGACTCGGTTTTCACTTCTAGCCTAGTAGGCACATCAGAGAGTGAAAGCTAAAGAACAGATTTCCTATTGAAACACAGAAATTTTGCTTTCATACACTGTTGCAGTGATCAAGCAGGACCTGCTGGAGACAGAGGGAAGCTACCGTTCACCTCATTGGTGCTGGCTGGGGGTCCCAGCTCTCTGCACCTCCTGCCATCTCCTGCCTCACCGGCACGTTCTTCAACATCCTGCTACCCAACAGTGGCAACTCAATGAAGCACTGCCACAATTTAAATAGTTATTTGCATTTCATTAACAATGACAACATTTATTTTAATACAGTTAAATCAGAGTAGCATTTAATTTAATTTTAACAAGATAGTTATTAAGCTAACCAAATATCAATTGATTGCTGAAGAAACCACATTGTGAAACAAATAAGTTGAGAAATAAATCTTGTTGCCAGGCCATTAATGTAAAATCACATAAATAATAAACGTCTAATTAGGTTCTCTCTAATGAAGAGCTCCAACTGTTCACTGACATTCTCTGGGAGGGCTGATGCCTTCCCAGGCATGGGAAGCTATTAGGTTGGCTATTAGGGGAGAGGGGCCTGATCCAAGCCCTCAGAGGGCTGTACGGACCGACCCAGGTTGGGCAGCTGGGTTTAAAGAGGAGCTCAGCCTCCCCCTGTGCTGCCTGGTTGGGACAGCCTTGCTCCACACCCCTCCATCTGGTGCTGGGGGCTCAGAGCACCCGTGGCACCTCACTCAGGCGTGGGTGGGATGCCAAAAATCAGGGAGCAGGGATACACCACGCAGGGTCTGCTCCTGTCAACACCATGGGGCTGCAGGGTGTGGGGGTCATCCCCCCGACAAGTACCACAGCTTCATCCTTTCCTTCTCAGCACGAGCAGTTTACCATGCTTTCCTGCAAATTACCCTGTGTCTGGAGTACCAAAAATGGTCAGTTACAGCAGACATAAACATTTCCTTTTCCAGTATTGCTAAGGACCTGTAATTTTCATCCATTTGTATGTGTGGATATCATTTTCAAGGAGTTTGTTTGTTTGCTTATTTAAACACAGATCTCTTAGGGAGAGTTATTTTCATAGCTTTTCTGACCATCTGCTCCGTCCAGCTGCACAAAACAGACCAAAAAATCTCACCCCGGCATCTCTGAATCAAGTCTGCAAGTTCTGCTTAAAGCATATTATATTACACGCAGGCTCAATTTAAAGCCTTCAAGTGATGGAAAATCCACTGAATCCCTACACAACTTGCTCTGATGGTTAACTACGCCCTCTGTGAAAAATGTGCGCCGCCTTCTGAGCCTGAATTTGTCTAGCTTTAATGTTTATTCACTGACTTTTCTCACATCTTCTTCTGCCAGGTTAAAAAATCACTAATCAGAAATAAATTATTTGGTCCTGAAACTGAGAGAGGATCAAGGTATAAACAAATTGAGAGAAAATCAAAGAGATTTATCTGGGTATAGACAACTGCCACAAGTGGCCATTTCTTTGCCAGCCCCAGCAGCCCCTCAGCCTCTGTCTTCTGGGAGCTGAAACAGAGTCTGCCATGGGAGAGGGCAAGGGCTCATCTCTCGACCAGCGTGATTTTTGGAGGGACACCATAGCAATTTCAAGGAAACAGGGTCAGAAAGCCCGCTCACTAAATTGCAAATGAGGCCTCCCAGCAGAAATTTCCCCCCCCTTTTTTTTTTTAAATAAGAATAATCCACACCTCATATACCCCTTACCCTTAAAATAAAAACGTACCTGAAGAGTAAGAGCAGCCCATGTCCTCAGATAACCCACATAAAACTGTGCTTTTCCCAGAATTTCCCATACAGTCACATAACCCCCCTTGCAACTGGATTGCTAGAGGAGAGGGAGTTGTTTTCTGTTCTGTTTTCGTTTATGGTTAGCCAGCAGGCTGTGCATATTAACATTTGGTGAGTGCCCAGTGAGAAGCTGCTGTCTCCGCTAGAGCTGGGGGAGCCCCAGAGCGCTCCTCTGCCTGAATCACATGAGGAAGGTAGCATCAGAGGACCACCAGCTCCTGTGGACGGGCACTGGCAGTGGTGTCGAGAGGCAGGAAGGAATGGGAAGCTCAGACCCAGGCACGCATGACCCCTTGCACCCTCCAGTCCCTGGGAGAGCTTTTCTGGGTGAACTGCAATCCGAAGTAAACCATGATGGATTAGTCATGCTCATTAGATATCCTGGACCTGCACAATTAACTTCTTGCAGTAAATGTGGCTGTAGTTCACATCACGGCATGAGTGCTCATATAGCTGAAAGCACACTTCTACCAAGGTGAGACAAGCTGTCCAGGGGATCACATGCTCATACAAGTTAATTTTGCACAATTTTGCTGTACTGTGCTGAGGCAATGAAGCCACAGCAGCCTACAACCATAGTGTCCCATCTCTGCATGACCCTGCCACATGGTGTCCAGCACCAAACCTGACCCTCTCCACCCAGCTTGCTCACAGACAGGGAATGGGCCTCCAGCAGAGGCTGAAGCAACGCAGCACATACATCCCTAATCACAATAAAAGCAGCGACCTGGATTTGTCGGTGTTATGTTACACAGATCAGAAGCTGTGATTTCTAAGAAAGAAGCAGGTGTTTTGGAATATGATCTATTTTTGCAGGAGGATGGGATAAATACTTTTCAGCTAATTATTTTGCACCAAACCAATCGTCTCCAAAGAGGTCTCATCAGCTTGGAAGATGCTCAGGACTTTACACCAAATTTTAGGCTTGACAGTGATCACAGGGCAGGATGGGTGGTGGCAGCAAAGTGTCCAACCTGCCTCAGGTGAACCAGAGCTACAGCTTCACTTGTAGCCAATGTATGGTAAACCACACTTACTTTTTTCCTTGCATCTTTCCATCACTGTTTTCCAAATGAAGCAACTTAAACACATCTTGGAAGAAAACTAAGCAATTAAACAGAAAATGTGAGGGACCTTGTGCATTATAAATGAAGTAGCTGTTGAAGACTGGCTGAAACAGCCTGAGACTACTTCAGGCTGGGGAGAAAAGGTTGTCAACCATAGAGCCAAAGAATACACAAAGAATACCCTTCACAACCAGAAGATGCCCCTTTTCTTAGGCCATGGACACCCATCACCCCTGAAATGACCAGCACACAAAAGGTTAAAGCAGTTATGCTGAAAGCAGAGAGAGCCTGCAGTGCAAATATTGTTAGCACATCCGTCACTCACAAAAGAGTAAATTATTAACTCCTCCTAATTAGGTGCCACTCCCATCCTACCTCTCCGTGTTAATGGGCTTTGAAAGGATGGAGCCACCACACGTGGAGGTGTAACAATGCAATCTCCTCGCCACATGACTAAGCGGGACCGTACAAACACCACCTAGCCACCAGCTCTTTTGGTCAGGGCAGATGAAAAACTCACTTCCCTTGTTTACCGTCTTGCGATAAACCTCCAACGGAAACATTTCTTCCTGTAAGTGACAGCATTTTGAGAAAACACCTGCAAATCCCTCCCCAGGCCTTTGCAACAGCCCCAAGAGACCCCTGCCGATGCCCAGCAGCATAGGAGGCATCTGTGAGGGCACACACCACCCCTTGCTCTTGCAGTTGTGTTGTGACCACCACCAGCACACAAGAGCCATTTTCTTTCTTGCAAGGGAACAAGAAGCCCGAGTCAGATGGTAACAGGACTCTCCATGTAATCCCCTTCTATCTCATCCGCTCCCCCTCGCTCGCACGTGCTTCTCTGCCATCTGACCAGTGCTAATAACTTTTTATGACCCTGGAGCAAGGTGCGAGGAAGGGTCTCACGGAAACCATGAGACCTCCCGTCTCCAGTGCAGGCTCACCTCTTGTCCCAGCCCCGAGGGGCACAGCAGCCACCACAGAGCAGAAAAGGCAAGGTCCCACTCGAGACAAAGCAGGAGGAGCGAGGGGAGACCCAGGCACAGCCCCTCGGCCTTGGCAGGCAATGCACTCTGCCCTGCTGCACACCAGGGGGCAGGTCCAGGTGTTAACATTTAATAACTGATGATGTACAATGCAAGAAACTCTGTAAGATGAGGGTGCCACATCATGACTTAGGAATTATCTTCTTTCCTGAGGTCTCCCTTTACAGAGCTTACTAAAACCTGCTTGGCACAGCATTCCAGTTTCCAGGTACAAACAGTTTGGGAAAAAAGGGGGAAAGTAAAGCAAAGCACAGCAAGTGTGCAACGTTATTGTGAGCTCAGAAGATGTTAAATGAATTAATTTGATTCATTCTTAAATTTAACTGGCAAGATTTAATGGTTCACATTGAAAGCATGAATAACTATTTTGTTCCGTGAATGACTATAGTTTAGTGACTCTTGATGTCAGTGTATTTCGCCCAGGGTAAAACTTGCTATATGAATTATTCACTGCTGGGTGGATGGAATGAATGGGGCTATGCTCATAGACAGGATGCCAACTGTGGTTATTTGACATGACGGGGCACACTCGATGCTGACAAAGGACAATAGTTAATTTACAGTGTGGTACTGGGGCTCAGTCATTCTCCTTAAGATCTTTATAGAAAGCATGGCACTTTTTGTCATGTAATCCACATTAAGATGGATTCCATGTGCCAAAAAACACTGAAGCATAGCTCACTTTTAAAAATGTTCACTAGTTTAAAGGCAAAAAAAAAATCTACCTTCCTGTCTTGTTTGGCTGAAACATTGCTCCAAAGAAAATGTGTTTAAGAGCAACTTAAAAACAAATGGAGGAACGCATCTATATATCACTTGAGCATCTTGTCATAGATGCAGTAGTTGATAGCTGCTAGGACCTCTCCTTGATAGGAAAGGATCTGGCAGCCTCTCACAGAATGGGGTCTCGGACTGGAAATAATAGTGCTTTTACCTAAGCTTTTATTTCCAAAGCCGAGAGAGAAGAGACTGGGCAAAGTTTCTGCACTAAAGTATTTACAATGAGCAATCGGAGTAGGACATTTTCCCAGCCTTCTTAAAAAGCTGTTGCTTTAATGCAAGCCATTTGTAATCTGGAAAGACAGGACGCAATTCAGCTTGATCTGACAAATGGGCCACAAAAGTTTACTTACGCATAATAATGATACATTCATCTTTACTTTACACTTCCCAACTGCATGCTTATTGCAAACATCTGTGTTGCTGAAACGACTGGCATTACAACTCATTTATATGGTTTAAAAATAGTGATAGATGAAAGCCAGGAGGG
Source organism: Charadrius vociferus (assembly GCF_000708025.1). Taxonomy (NCBI): domain Eukaryota; kingdom Metazoa; phylum Chordata; class Aves; order Charadriiformes; family Charadriidae; genus Charadrius; species Charadrius vociferus. The sequence continues at coordinate 611,848 of NW_009649467.1, read as the reverse complement.
GGAGGGGTGCGAGGCGCATTTCCTCCCAAATTTCACAAATACTTAGTTTCATGTTTGAGCATTTTTCTGTGAATGGGCTGAGTCAGTGCCCTGGTGTGTGCAGAAATGACTTCACGGGTAACTTCCAAACCATCGACACAGCACAAACCTTCCATACATCAGTAGTGCACTGATAATACATCTAATACTTAGCAAAAAGGCTAAAGGAAAGATGACTAAAAGGTGGCTTTGATTTTCCCTCCATGTCACACAGGCCCTACCATCCAGTTGAAGTAGAAGCCACTGCTCTGTAGGGCAGCAGCTCTCTTCAGATAGCAGCTATCTGACCATGCTCAGATCTCCAGTAAAGCAGCTCAATTCTTAATGCCATCCCCAAATTCAAGTATTTTCTTGCCTTATGACAAAATGGTACACTTTCTCTCAAACTATGGTGTGCTGGAGACCGTGCCTACCTCTGAAATGAGCCTGCCTGAATCTGCCTGGTTTTTATCCCTCCCAACGCTGGATGATTTGGCATAAATCCTGCCTGACATGCAGTTTGCATGGTTAACAGTGAAATGGGATATTTCTCCTTGGTTCCCAGATCTGTCAGGTATTGCATGTGTTTGCTTTTTGACTGGATGGCACTTCTGCTTTGTAGCTGCACATGAAGAATTGTGTTTCTGTGCTCACATTTGGCAAGCATTTAACATCCCTAGGGATCCTGGATACAGGTTAGTATACCAAAAAGGCTCCCAATTAGTCTTAAGAGGCTTTCTCTCCTCAGACATCCAGGTATTATTATTTGACTGCCTTTATTTATGCCATGACACTGTGTACTGTTCATAGTCATGTGGAACCTCGCAGTGACCCTGGCTGATGGACAACTGGGTGTGAGCATTTGAAACCTTTGCCATAAAACACTTCATATCTAAGCTCTTTAAACTGGTTCATGGCTGGTTTGGTTGGTTGCTTTGGTGTATCTCAATACTTACATTAAAATTAGCAGATGTGCGTATTCATGCCAAGCTAGCACAAGACAAAAAGTCAGTTTTGAACATGATGTATGATGCCTCTTTTTCTAACAGGCTCACATGCTACTCTGGCACAGTGCTCACCGTAACATGCACTGAGGATGCTGCAAACACAAGCTAAGCAGTGTGAAAAAAAAATAAATCTCCAATAGCTTACAAATGCTTCTCACTCACACAACTCCCTGTCTCAAAAAAACTGGTCAAACTTTTCATGTGAACCCTTCTGCAAGGCATTTCATTTCACCACCTCTTTGCTTAACAGTTGCTCAGGATTTAGCACTAAACTAAGGGCCATCCCTGCCTGGAGGAGCAATGCCTCCAGTCTTAGGACACCAAGCTGCTCACTGCAGAGGCTACCTACCAGCTACAGACCCGCTTCGTACCCGCTTCGTGCTGACATAGCCCCACTCCTCTTTGCTGTTTCTCTACCAGCACATGTGTATCACCAAGAAACTTGGATAAACTTGGCCAAGTGAATTTCAGATCCCAAGTGCTGCCAAACTGAGTTTATATTCTCACATGTGGGCCCTTTGGAGATTACTTTTGCGCATTGTGGGTCAGCTCATTGACAAGGGAAAGCTGAATACCTGACAGAAGCTACCGCAGCAATCTCCTCCCTGCACATCTGCTCCAGAGGCACCGAGAGCTTTCTTGCAGGTTGGACCTGTGGCCATCTCAACTGAACACTTGTGTTTGACACAACTGCATTATACTCATGTATATCATTATTAACTAAAACTACAAGAATAAAGAAATAGATGAATTATTAGGAAAGGTAAAAAGTGGGAGCCCATTTCAGCAGCCTCAAACATACCCCTCAGGCCAGCACACCAGCCGGCACGCGGGGCTCACTGGCTCATTTCTGAGTTGCAGTGTTTCCCTCGCCATTTCCTCACACACCCTCTTCCTGGTCACGGGGGCGGAAAAAGGAGCGAGCCATTCCCACGCTTGGAATATCATTACCCACCCTCCTGGCTCCAGCTCTGGAAGGCATCGGAGCAGCAGGATGGGTGCCTGATGTTGTGTGCACCACCCCATGGGGAGAGGTACGAAAAGAGGCATCCTACAGGGGCACAGCAAGGACTGTGGGGCGCCTGCCGCAGCCACAGGGGAGGCTCTGCTGCCTGTCAGGGCCAGCTCCAGCCTGCGGGCACAGGACACACCGGGCTCTCTCTCCGTCACTTTTTCACCTGCAGGTATGAGGACGGCAAGGTGGAAGACAGCTGACAAAGAATGAAGAGTAAAGTAACCAAAATGAAGGCAAAGTAAAAAAAAAAAAACAAACAAAAAACCCCCACAAGCCAGAACAGCCCTCTTCCCTGAGTAATTTTGGTCTCTGCATTCACCAAAAAAAGGGCTGGAGGGTGCAGCAAAGCAGGGCATGCGACTGCGTTAGGAGGAACATCTGAATGAAATTCTGCCTCACCGCCACCTTTGTACAAATACGTTCTGCAAATACGGCCCACTTGTAAAATAGCTGAACAAGTGCAGCGCGTCATGGCACTTATGCAACAGCATGACTGGAGGGTGCACAGGGAGAATTGACTCCTCTTTAGCCCTTTCAAAAAGAAGAGCCTGTGCCACTATGAAGCCTACAATTGAGAAGCTATTAACTTGAGGCATGTGTTTCAACCCCTGCTATGTTATTTTCAGGACTGACTGCTGCAGACTGAAGAATGCTTTTCCCTTTCTGTACGTTCTGAATGTTTATTTTGCATAGACGTTTGTCCAATTTCAGATAATTTCATGTCTGGAATGTCTACAGGAGTCTGTGTGTGGGACTATCACAAGGCAAAAATAAACCTTGGTGCAGGAATTGCTTCTTAACGCCAAGGACTTTTTACAGAGATTTGTGCCTTGGTGTACGCGTGTTATTGACAAAGATTTACTGCAAGCAATGGATCTGAATTTTGTTTGTTTGTTACAATTTCTATTAGGTATACAATCTGCCATGCACAGAAAATCCCTTTCATTAAGAAAAATGAGAGCTACAGAGCTCTTCAATGCTTTCTTTGTTGTCCCTCTGATTTCAGGTACATTACCGATGAATAATATCCTATAATAAAATATAAAGATTGCAGTAATTGGACACGTTAAATATTGGTGATGCAGTGGGCCTCTGGACTGCTAACCAGTAATTCAACAGCACCCTCTTGAAGCAGAAGCACACTGAACTATGCCATTCCCTGCTGCTTCTGACTCCTACTGACGCTGGCAACTATCTTCCTACAAAGCACAGTTGGATGAAATGTAAAGAAAGAGGCAAAAGAGTGCACCTTGCCATCCATGCACACTCAAGTGCCAATCAGCTAAAGGCCATCTGGGAAGAGAAAGACACAGCTATTACCTTATTTCACAGTCCATACTGCCATTGCTTGGATGGGATTGTTTGAAAACACGCATACAAAGTGCATCCTGTTATTTAACCTTTTTGTTCACTGAATTACATAGGAACACTGCCTTTTCCATACACTGCTTCATTAGGTCTGTGCAGGTAGAGAACCAAACCAGAATTTATTTATTTATTTATTTATTTTTCCAGAAGTTTGCTGAACTGATGGTCAGAGCAAGCTCAGAGCTGGTTAGCGTGTGCCTCGCTCATAGCACCATGCAGCAGAAGCATAGCACCACAGCACCAGCCGCTTGCCCCCCTGGCATAGCTACAGCATGTCATTCCTGGCAGCAAGAGCTGGTGCCTCCCTGACTCCAGCTCACAGCTCATCATCTGTTTGTTGGAAATCCAAGTCCAGCTACAATCGCTGCAACAGTACTAGGCTCCAATCTGGGGATCAGACGAGATCTTTTGAAGTTTCCAATGTGCTAGGAAGTTCCTCTAAGTAATAAAGGACTGAATATCTGACACGTGCTGTTTTACTCAGTGGAAAACTCACAGGATGATTAAATTAAGAACAAAATACTCTGAGAATTCCTCCTCTTTGATCCACATGTGACATTCCCCTGTTAACTTTACCATTGGCCAGATCCCCGAGGGAAAGACTTCAGAAGATCCCAGGCTGAGCAGGAGCCACATACTTGGGTTTGGGCAGTGTGCTCCCCAGGTGACCCATGGCATCCCCTCCTTGCTGCCATGCCCCGTGGAGGAGTCTGTCTTTAGCTGTTAGCAAAGCGCTCAGAGACGCGCCTCTTCACATCCTTACCCCGGCACTGGGATGTGTGTTTGGTTTGGACAAATGGCCCCCAGGGACCAGGGCTGCAGTTTTGTGCATCCTGGGCCTGCTTCTGGTCACTGTGAAAGTAATCACGCTGCTCAGCTGCTTAACAAGAGGGCAAAGAAGCTTGTGGAGATGCCAAAGCAAAGGTCCTGGGGCTGAAGTCCTGTGTATGCATGCACACACACACACAAATATGAGTATTCCTGTCACCCAGATTTGTTGATTGTCCTTCTAAAAGATGAGAGGACTGAGAAAGGGGACTTTCTTCTCACGAATCTCTTGATATTCCTTACTTGTCCCTAGCTGCCACAGGCCCCTTGCACAGCTGTCACTCCCCTCCTGCCTCAGGCCATTCTCCCATGCCTGGAGCACGAATGCCAAAACAAACATGCTAGATACAGAGGCGTTTCTCAGACTATTACTGAGCCTATTTTAACAGATGACTTATGTCTGTGGAGCAACGTATGCGGGAAACAGAGATACAGTTCACACTTTTAGGAAGCTTAGAAAATTGTGATACTTCTAGGAATATAAACGACAGGCTTAAGTACATTGAGGAATCTGTATTACCACCCTGTTTAATTTCCTTGCACCTGGATCTCAACTCAGTTTCTATACTATGTGCCATTTAAATGGCTAACAAAAAAATCTTCAATTATGGTCATGAATATGGATAGTCACTGGTTTCTGTTGTACAGGATTTTGTTTACACAGGCAATGGGAAGTTTGTTGTGGTTCACATACACAGAAAATATTTCAGCTGTAAACACCAGTTGGTGAAGTTGTACATCACTCATTCAGTACGTCTTTAGGTGCAACGGTTATGTTTAAGCACCCGCAATCTCTCTCAGGCAAATCTACCAGCTAGATTTCCATTATTTTTCATTTAACAGGAGGTAAGTGATCAGCTGTAGCAGGGACATTTGCAAGTGTGAAAGCAAATGAAACTGTGGGGGAGGAAAAAGGAGGGAGGATGATGAGTGCTTTACTGAAGATCTCAGCAAAATATTGTTACTAGATAGGATTTCTTGCAACAAAACGATTCAAACAGAAGGGACACACCAGGGAGAACACGGACAGAGCTGTGATCTACAGGAGTGGAGCTCAAAGATGTTGTGGGTTTGGGCTGTTCAGAAATATCACGCGCTGGGCTCTTCTAAAGATCACGGTCTATTTTTCAACAGACACCCACACATCAAAATACTGCCTACGTTTGGTGAAATCTAATAATCTACCGCTTGTCACTTGTAACTATTGGAGTTCAGGAGCTGAAATAATATTTGGTTAAATAAGTGCTCTTTATTTCTATAAAAGTCCTTCTCTGCTCTTGCCACTTCAAGAGCAAAATTGAAGGTCTGCAAGTACAGACAGATGACACTAAACTCCGCTGTACCTTATATCCATAGGTAGAGATCAACTATAGTGAAAAGCTACCGAAACAGAAAAAACAAGTCTCTGGAAAAGCCTGAAAGAGAAAAAGCAGCCAGTGTTGCTCTCTCCTATAAAGGAGGGATGCAATATAAGAAAAAAGTTTGAATGTCACATGGGTTGAGACTTGCAGAAGGTGGGAAAAAGTATTCTCCAAAGGACGTATTTTTGGAGCTGCTGCGGGAAATCTCTCTGCAGGCAGATCTTGCTGTGGGGGAAGCTCACACCCTGCCATGAGGGAGGACTGGCCCATTTGGAGCTCAGGATAAACACTTGGCAGGAAAACAAGCTCCATCAAGGATCTGTATCAGGACTGGGCATGTCAGTCCTGCAAAGATTAACACATATGCTAAGCTTTCTGCACATGAATGTTCCCACTCTAATTCATGGGTGTAAACATATGCGTGTGCATAGAATCAGGACCTCAGCGCCTTTCTTCTCTAGATCACATGGAAGTTTTTCTGACTGTAAACGTGCAGGAAGGGTTTTGAGCAGACTTAACCAAACAGCCTCTGCACAGGCCTGGGTATTTTGAGACCAGCACATACTCAGAAGTATGAGTGGTCCATAGGGCTTATTGCCACGAGATTCACTCAACAGAAGTGCCCCTGATAACCAGGCACCATTGGCTTTTTTTTTTTTTTTAATCTAATTTTTGATTGCTACATATAGGAGCCATGTAAAACTAACCTGAATAATTATTTACTTTATTACAGTTTTGTCCAAATTATTTAAGATTTTTCACACTTTCAAGGGACATTTTGCCTTCATATTTCTTACTACCAGTTCGGTACGGATCTGGTCAGATTTATGCCATTATCAGCGTTCTTGTCAAGTGGATTCAGGACACTGAAAATCAGTGGATCATTACAGGTATTACGGGCTTTTTATTAGTATTGTTCTGATTATGACATTAACTTGTCTAATCCCATTTTGTTATACCCTGTCTGATCTGTTGCTGAGCTGCAGGAACTTCAATTTTGAAGCAAAATGATTAAGTGAGATGTGGTCAGAGCAGTCAGCTCTTCAAGCAACGATGGTCTTGATATTCAGATCAAATATTTGTTTGTAGATCGCCAGCAACTTTCCTTTATAGACAGATAATTTGTATGCTGACCAATGTGATGTTTGCAATCATGAACAAAAATGCTATTAGCAGGAATTAGCTTTTCTGGGTCTCAGCTAACCACCTTAACCATGACCATTTCTCCTGTGTTGGGAAACTGAGGTCTCTCACCAATTACTGCTGCCTTTTTGTAATCAAAGAGGGGAAGAAAAAAAAAAAAGAAAAAAAAAAAACAAGAGAGAACTTTGGGGCTTGGATTCTACCGATGATTTGATTGAACCATGAGTAAATCAAAGGGGAAGATGAAAAGAATTCCTGGGAAAGTATTTATAAACCCACAGGACTGAACGACAAGCATCCGAGATTGCTAACAGAGCCAATAGAGGGAAGTGCGATACCTTGAGCAGTGATTTTTGAAAGTTCATGGAGAACAGATGAGGTGCCAGAGGATTTCAGAGCCACAAAATACAGCACTCAACTGAGTTATAAAAAGGGGCATCCAGGAATTTACTAACCAATTCATTTAACTTCAATAGCGAGTAAACTATGTAAGGAGTCATAAAGGAGCCATTACGAGAACTTAGAGCAACCCAGAATCATAAATAATTGGGTGGGAAAGGGCTTTAAGAGGTCATCTAGTAATCTCATCAGAAATCTCATAAGAGTAAACATTCAGCAAAATATGGTACTCGGATATACACATTTCAGCTGGCCCTTTCTACACATCCAAGGAGAGGATTCAGCTGATGCTTGGGGAAGGGGGGAGCATTCCTTGTACAGGGCTCTTTTTAAATGAGGGACATTCTTGCCTTTTCTGTACGGTTTTGTCTCAGTATTGAGCGAAAATCCCCAGAGGTGACAGGAGAAATTACAGCAGCTGGCACAGGAAAGGAAAGCTGTTAAACTTGATGATCCTCTTTTTCAAATTAATATATCCTGGACAGAGACCCAAGTAACAGATCGTCTCAGGGGTGAACTCTGATAACATGAACAGCTAATGCTGGGGCGGAGGGGCTGGGAGGGAGAGTGCTCTGGCAAAGGGAGATCACAAAAGAAAGCAAGCTTCCCCTGCCGAACACTGTAGGGCAACAATGAGGTCAGCCTGCCTTGCCAGAGAAGCAGGAGAGGCTGTGGTCGGCACCAGGAAGAAGAGGAGCCGGCGTGCCTCTGAAACGCTATCCAGACCAATGGCCGTACATCCTCACGGTCAAAGCACAGTTCCCACAGCAAGGAGGGTGCCTGGCACCTGGGGACAGGCATCATGCAAGTGTCCAGGGCACCCACCAGTGACCACACAAGGTCTAACATGCCTTGGGGCCATGGCCAAGGGAAGCTCCGCCATGGATGGGACAAAGGCAAAAGTTACTTTTCTTTAGGGCTTGGAAAGCTTTTTATCCACTAATCAGAAACTTTTAAAACCTTTAATGCAACTCATGCTTCTGTGAATTTTTATATTGTTTAGATCCTTCACTGTAATGTTAAATGATAACTTTCAGGTCCCAAGGACTGTACTGAGTTTGGCAGAGTAGTTCAGATCCAGGGAACTGCTGAGCAAGCGGGTTAGATTAGGAAACCAGGATGGGGCATTCGGCGCTTACCTTAAAACACTGAATTGCGACCTGACCTCTGACAGAAAAACACTAACCCCAAACCACCAAACTGCCAGTGCAGTACCAGAGCTTTACCTCCAAGGTGAAATCCCGCATCTTTCATTCTGTTCACACACAGCTCCTCACCAAAGCCAGCCAGTCAGCCTATCTCAATTCTGAATAAAGTAGCAATCGGCGATTGCAAAACTTATCCAGGACTTTGCCCAGCTAGATACATGTGTATTTTCCCCTTAAATGCAAAATGACATGAGGCCATTTTGAAAAGAATGAAAAAAAAAATATAACAGAAGTTTACTTGTCATTAGATATAGATAGTAATAACCAAAAGCAATAACCAAGCCATGTGAGGAAATTGAATACAGACAAACCGCTATGCTAAATGAGAGAGGAGCACCAATTATGTGCAACAGAGCTCTTATTATATGGCATTCTGATTACCTTAAATTATATTTTTTAACAGACATCCGTTTTTATTTTTGCTTCTAAAACAGGTGAAGTTCCTTTCAAGTATTGACGTCAGCTAGCCTCATCAATTGTTCCTGTAATAGCTCAACTACCACTACAGCCACAAATGCTATGAAAGAGCTAAGTACTCCCTGCACAAAGGGGATTCGGTTTGGTCATCGCTGCAGCGCATATGCATGGCCTAGTCTTTTACAGCATAGTAATTGATATTGATTTTGTGTGGTAGAGGTCCCTCCCTCCATGCACTGGCCTTTATTTCCAAAAAATAAAATAAAAAAAAGAAAAGTAAGGTAAAGACATCATGATCCATCTTGAAAATGAATCTATTTTTTCCCCCCCTTTAAAGAAATGCAGTGAATTTAGTACTCATCAGCTGTGCTGGACCAAGTCCATGGCAGACATCCAGCACAGTCCACAGGAGAGCAAGTCTCCATGTGAGCCTGCCTGCATCGCTCGGCTGTGCTTTTGGAATGCCCCGTTGGGCCAGCATGGCAGCACAGCACAGACTTCTTTTTGGCATAAGGGTCCCCACCACTCAAGATGCCATGCAACAAGAATACCACGACCCGCTGCAACCTGGATCGGAGGCCACCAGCTCTTTCAGCTACATGGCTGACAGTTCGATGTCCCTAGTCACATCCAACCCCCGCTGCGTCCTGTCCCCCCAATTATTTCCTGTTTGGTCTTTCCTTTATGTTTTGACCTTTAACTATTACTAAGGCTGCATTCTTCTCTCTCACAGGAGCCCTGGATTGCACTATTTATTTATCATTGCTATTATTTTGGTTTTAAAAGACAACCACAACTTGAGGATGGGAGGAGAAGGGGGAGCTGGAAGAGTGGATGCTAACATGAATGCCTGTTGACAGTTCAGTGGAAAACTTCAATCCATGCCAGGTTAAACAAGGAAGGCCACGAGAGCTGCAGAGGCCAGCTGAGTCCAAGGGAGCACATGAACCCCCTGGGGAAGGCAAGGGAAATAAATCTACTGAAAACACTGAAATGACACTTTTGCTTCCTTCCAGTTTATCAGATGAACCCAACTGGGGTTTTATTTCAGGTGTGAATGTTTCTACCAACAGGCGGTTTCACATGGGAAGTACTGGAAGCTACCGGTGAGCTGGCCAGCCTTGGAGGCCCAAACACCAGTAGCGCGGGCACTGAGGCCTCACAGCATTGCACAGCCCAGCAGCTTCCCAAAACCCTGCAGAACCACTTCTAACTGACCACGCATGGCTGCTGCTGAAACCTTAACCCCTCGATTCAGTCACTGCTCCTCTGCACCTCGAGAAGGATTTCATGTTCACCGAAATACCTTCACTGGCCACAGATTTCAAATGCCCTTTGATTCTGGTTTTGTTTGGGTACTGTGTTCATTTATGACACGTAACTATCATGTGCACAAGATTACCTGCTTCAGCTAACTGATGGAGGAACACCCATGTCAGACTCAGATGGCAGCTGACTTCTACACAAGCCATATGCCTAAAACCAAATGTTTTTGAAGGCCCGTGGAAATGTGCTCTCCCATAAGATGTCCAGCACCTCTTGCTGCAGTCTGGTCTAAAAATATTACAAATACAGTTCAGGCTTTTGTCATTCCCACTGCCCACAGGAGCAGGATGTGCAGAGGCAGAGGATCAGAGGATATAAAAAGTTCATTCAGGAGTCTGTCTTTTTTACATTTTTAAAGTGACCCCAAACACTCTAAGCTTCCCGTTCAGTTTTGACCGGAAGGTTTGGTTTTGTCCTGACCCTCGTCTGACTGGTGGGAAGCGGGAATTAGAGGCCAGGCTCTCACTTTGATGCTGCTTTTCTGCAACTGACAGCTCTCCTGGTTCCCGTGCCCACAAATGGGCGATGCCTCTCCATTCCTGCCCAGCAGAGCTGTGCCTCCCTACACTGTCCCTGTACCAAACTCAGCAGCAGGACCACTGCCAGCTGAGACCCTTGGCAGCCCTCTTGCTGGTGTCTTGTCCTCTGCCAGAGCAAAGCCAGCGCAAAATGGATTCCCAGCTGCACCTGGAGGCACCAACATAAATTACATCCCACAAGATGAAGAGTAGGGCAATCTGGACCTGTTGCATATTCCCAGGATCTATCTGATTTAGGTCAGTGTATTAACTGAGCCTAGCTCCTCTGAAGAGGATATAAAGCAAGATTTTACATTTCTTCTTTCTGCTCATTTTTGTCACTCTAAGATTAAAAGCATTTCTTTTTGAAACCTGAAGTCTTGCTGATAACCCTGAAGTCCTAAGCCAAGCAGTGGTGTGATTTGGAATGAGGTGGTGATCATGTATATAAGATGGAAAAGATACAGAGGTTTCATTTCCTACAAATTAATTCTCTACAAGCTGTGTAAACTTTCCTTAGTATAAACAAAGTCTTTACAGACAAAGATGTTAGGGTTTTTTCCCTCTTTGAATTATTTAGAGAAAAAATAGAAATGCGATTTTGCTGTCTAGGCGCTTTAGCCAGTACCAGCAGATCGAGAGCTGCTCCTGTTGCCTTCCGCAGTGCACTTCCTCACACTTCTGACTATAAAATGAATGTAAATAAACTTATAAAGAAACAACCTTGTGCAGCCGGATATTACTAAGCAGTCTGAAGTTTCTACAACAGCTTAACACCAATTTGTAGTTACCCCCCAATACAAATGCTGCGCTCTCTTACTACAAATGGGCAACAGTGAAGCCAACACAACTGCCCATGGCAATACCATAGTGTCATCTTCGCTCCCATCACTTTTCCATACCCTTACTTTGGGAAGGCTCAAAAATTCAGCTCTAAAAATGCATCAAACTGTAATTCTGCAAAAGAGGCAGTAATCCACAGAATCAGTTTGGTGGCCCAGCTCTGATTTATATGTTTGCTGTCCATCACCTATATGTGTAGAGCGTATCCCAGCCTGCCACGGAGGCAGGGAGGGGAGCTGACAATTTGCTTTGCTCTTGCTGTTGCACTGTTGGTCTGACGGAGCCTCCTGGGAAGAGAGTGGAGATGTCCCTCTTCAAAGAGCTCAGGGCACCTTCAGTATGAAAAGGGAGAGTGAGAGGAGCCAGAGATGACTGCAACACCCGGCGGGGATTGGCATGCCTCCCAGGAGGAGTGGGGAGCAGCCTGGAGCTAGCCTCAGCAGCAATGGAGAGATGGTGGCTTGCCTGGGGACACAGGGAGTGGGCTGGAGGCTGTAACACAGGAGGCACTGGGCTCAAAAACAAGACTAGGGGAAGGACCTGCCCTCCAAGGATACAAAAAAAGCCTTTTATTTTAACCTGTGATTTTTTCCTGCTTCCAAAAGTTACCCTGTTGGAGCCTGTTTTCTGAGAAAATATGGTGCTGGGGAGTCCCTGGGAGTCTCCTCATGTGCGTGCTTTCAGGAAGAACGTCAGGGGTCTACCAAGGGGCCTGACTCACAGGCCCATTAGACATGGCTTTGCCAAATAGACAAACAAGTCATTATGGACAAATATAAAAGTACCATCAGAAAGCAGCAGTATCATCCTTTAAAAATATTCCAGAGCACTTAATTCCCACTCATATTCAAATGTACGTAGGACCAATTAGAAATGCTATTTGCTGTTAGTTGTTTTCCTTCATTGTATTATTTCATATCAGTACATTGCATATCATTTAAGAGGAAGAGTGCTTTCATACATCAGAAAGACATTTTTGTCTCATTAATGCCCTATGCCTCGAAATAAACCCACAAGATTTAAAATGAATGCTCGCAATATTTACCTACCATTAAAAAAACCCCAAAAAACTCCATGCCTAAAGACATGATTTCCTAGAGAAGCAGTGGACACCTCCTCAGAATGATGCTAGTTAGAGCAAATAAAGCAGAAAAAGTTGCTGGTGCCCATGACTCCCTACATGAGTCTAACCTCTACCTTCAAATGGTTTTTTTTGACATCCCAGTGGGGAGCATTCATGCTGTGCTGCCCAGGGCTGAGCACTCGGGCTCAGGTGGGTGGGAGCAGCGGTGCTGTCCTGCTGCCCAGAGCCCCTGCTTTTGCCTGCAGTACCAGCAAGCGAAGGTCACTGGGAGGTAGCCTTACTCTGGCTTGTTCTGGAGTAATTGGGGACTAATTTTGGAGGGCAAAATTACAGAGCGGCACCCTTCTACAGAAGATAGTTTGCATCGAGACTAAAGTGACCAGAAAATATGTTGTCAGTACAACCACTTGTACTTCTCTGAAACAACTTAATTGTAACCGGTAACATACTGTTACCCAGTTCTCCTCTGTTGATGATATATATCTGTCATGCATGACAGCTTCATGCAAAGGCATGGCTGCCTCCTTCTGTGTCACTGCTGTCTGCAGCCACTGCTTCTCAGGACAGATACAAACAATCTGCAGCTGAGATAACAGTCCACAACTCGGCTCCCTTTTTTTTTTTTTGCCTTCTCTCTCCCCAGTGACTGTAATACCTGTTTCTGACAGAACCAGTGGTCTGACTTTCCAGCTTTCACTAGGAAAAAAGAATAAAAATACCAGCAGTGAGAATAGCTGTCTTAATATTGCCGCTCCTTAAGTTAATAAAGCCAAATATGTACTGGAATTTGATTTCTCACTTTTCTTTATTAGGTACTTTATCATTTGAGCTCCATTTTCCAACCTGATTTGTTACTACAAGATAAAGCAATTATGTGCTCAAACATGACTGCATTGTAAAACTCAAGCCTGTGAAACCATGGCCCAACAACAGACAGGGCTCTGCTGGTGATACCATGGCTAGCAAAACCAGATGTTACACATGACACTTGAGCACAGCAGTGACTGAGAGCCTGTGCTATCCCTCTGCTCTGCTGCTCCCCAAATCTCCCCAGAACGGCACAGCACCCAAAACAGGGAGAGGCTGCCTCTAGCTCTGCTGCAGAGGGCAGGGAGGCAGCCAGTGTAACAAGGCCAAATGCAATCCACACCAAATGGGAACGGCAGGCAAGAAAAGGAAGGGCATGGTAACCCATGAGGAAACCAGGGGAGAAAAAAAGAAAACTTTCTCTCAGGAGCTGCAGAGAGCTTTCGCCCAACAAAGGGAGAAGTCAGGAAGCAGCATAGCTGCTCCCCAAATCACTACTAAGATGCACCACATGGTCCCAACTTGAAGCCGCTCCAGTACCGAGGTGCAGTGCCTGGCTCACTGGCCCCTTGGCCAGTCCAGTGGGCCCAGGCTGCTTTCAAGCAGGGTGGAGGCTGACAGGCCTCCTCAGGACCCCACCATCCCACAGGGAGCCCTACCTGGCAGCCACCAGCTCCTCTCCCCCAGCACCGGAGCCAGCAGGAGGAAAGGCGGCCACTGGCCACTCGCCAGCACATCTTGCATTGCCTTAAATATTGTGTTCCGACTACATGTCCTGTTCAGTATGAAACAAACCTACCGGAGGAAATGAACAGGATTTTGCTTTTAAAAGTATTGTGTCAGGTACATTAACAGTTCTGCCATACATGTTACTCAGCTCTTCAGAGAGTGCTTGGGTTTCATTTCTGCTGTAATTGTATCAGCATCTTGCTTCAAGCCTGTCCTTGGCTTTCCTGCTACTTAATTTATTTTCCTTTGCAGTCATATATTGAGCCATCTACAGTGCTCTACTGGCTGGTGAACCTCTGGAAACACATCAGAGAAGTGTTTTAGTGAGTCACCTATTGCTCTTATTTGCAGTTTTTACTTGAGTAGCAAATACCAACTCTGTGTTTAGGATCTATTACTTCAATGATTGCTCTTTTGTAGCTTAGCAGTTGCTGAGCACAGATAGTAAAACTGAAGACTTCTGTGGTGGCAAAGCAGTCATTTGTCAGGTTTTAACAAAATCTCTGACACGGAGGTGGCTTGCAGAAAGCAAGGAACTATTGTCTAGTTATTAATACAATAAAGGTGAATATAAACCCAGTTGACATCCAGGAAGCAGCGAGTCATTAAGTGGGTGCTGCAGCAGGCCAGCAAGCAGTGTCAGTTCAGCTCCCCCGGCATCGGCGCTGGGATGAATGTCATTCGCCCTATTTATCAATGACATTTATTCTGTGTTATTTATTGGTGGAATATGTGAATTTGACAGCAATCTGTGAATGACAAGGAGCTAAGAGGTATATCAAATGCAGGAGCCATACATCATAAGTGTAGATGATTTAAACAACTTGGAGATTTGTCAGAATGACAAGACATGAGCTTTATTGTTGGGGGGGAGAGCAGATATCAGGCTACACCTGGGGGAGACATTGGCAGAGGGCAGGTAAGCCAAGCTCACTTCTACAGAGCAGGAGTAAAAGGAGGAGGTTGGCCACCTGTGAGTCCTCTCACAGCCATCATGCTCTGGTGGATACACCAACTTCAAGAGGATGATTGGAGGGGGGTACAGAAAGTCAAGGAAAACTGAATTTTGCAGCTTCAGGGAAGAGGTTGTGCAGCCCAGAGCCACGTAGCCTGGCTGGTACTGCTGCTGCCCCCAGGGAGGGAGGGTGTATTTTGGAACGGTCTGTATCTTCCCTTACCCGTGGCCACTGCCACATGAGCCCTGATCCCATCTCATGAGACGGCTGCTACACTGGCTCTCTACAGCACAGGTGCTGGCAAAGTGGGCGGCCAAGCTACAGCTCTAACTTGGGCATTTCTCTGTATTTGCTGGTGTTTAAAACCAGGCAGAAACAGACTCTTAAGAGTAATTATTGATCCCACAGGCTCATTACAGCTGCCTTTACTCCCCTGCAGTGATTATGAGCAGATAGAGTGTTTTAAACAGCAGGGTTGTGTCTACATGTCTGCTAAGTGACATTTAAATGAGTTAACTAGTACCTGCGAGGAGATGCATTTTTCAACGATGGCCTTTTTTTTTTTTTTTTTTTCCTATTTGGCACAGAGAATGGCAGCAGGCAGAGTGCTTCCTTCCACCATGGGCAGACTGGGAAAAATCCTGTGTCTCCCTGGTGGTCCCCCTGCACCCTACTCGTCTCCCCACCTACCTGCCTCCTTCAGCCTCAGCATGCTCATCTGCATAGAAGTCCATGTGCAACATGAAGGTCTGCAAGGGGAAGGAAAAGCATTTCGTTTGCTTCAAGACCTGAAACAGCTTTTTCTGGCCTGGAATAATGCCGAGATCCCTGGAGGATGAACTCCTGCCGCCAAACTCCAAAATTCAGAACAAATTTAAGATTGTTCAAGGTTGGGGGCCAGAACTGGCTACCCCAAAATCAATAATCATCCTTTAAAATATACACCTAAAAGGCTCTTGGCCGAAGTTGGGGAGAGCTGTCACAAGTAGATCACAAGCACGCTCCATTTAAACGCTTTGAGAGTCCTGCGCGTCAAAACTGAAAGAAAAAAGGCTCCCAGGAGCCAGAGCTGTGGCACAAAAACAGCCATCTTACAGAAAGTGGGGAGATATATTAAAAGTGAACCACTCCAGGGAGCCAGCAGATGTTAAATACAGTAATTAATTTAGTCTGAAATGGGAGAGCCCTGTTATCGGAGAACTCCTGTCCCGTAAGCAGGGGATGGACATCAGCCTGATGAGGTGTCCGAGAAAATGCTTTTCATCAGGAGAGGATGCATGAGAATTGAAGAACAGGCGAGAATATCGTTCGGGAAAGAAGGTCATCTCTAACTGGGCTTGCAACCGTTTACAGGTGAAAATCACTTCATTGGAAAGAGACAAATGTAGTCTCAGTTGAAACAACTGCAAGGGGTCCAACACTGAGGTGTTACAAAGGATATGAACCCAAATAACAAGCAGGATGGGAGGGCATATCTACAGCAATGATCCCTGGGGCCAGAGGGAGGAACGTGACGGGTGCCAGCAGGCTGCGACAGCCAAGCATGGAGCCACAGACCCACTGCCGCCTCCACACAGCCCTGCACACAGTGCAGGCAGGCACTGCCCACCCCTGCCAGTCGGATGGTGGTGGAAAAGCTATTGCTCCAACTCGGCTCCATCCACAAGATAAGATTCACACTCCGCACAAACCTGTGCCGATGGCAGGGACCATGGGGAAGGTGGGTGGGAAAACTTCTAGGAACAGACCCTCTCTGAGTTTTTGAGGGCAAATTCACAGTAACAAAAGATCTCAAGAGGATCTTGTGGAAAAAATAAGGAGCCCATCCCCCCTCAATTCTGGCAGTTTCCAGATGGGAAACTGAAATGAAACTTTTTTTGAAATGTTCAGAAACCTTTTGAACCTCATTAGTTTTCATTTCATATGGCTCTGCACAGAAAAAGTACATAAACCTGCAGCTCTTTTAGATGAAATGATGTAACGTTCAGATTATATCGATCGGAGCGGGGAGGGGAGCATTCGTCTCAGTAATATTTTAACAAAAGAAGTCATTTTATGCAGTCTTTACAATGCTTTCTTATTTCAGGGGTCATGGGAGCTGCATAACACCAGGTCTTCACAGCCTCAGAAACCAAATTACTTAATTTTGAGGAAACAATACCTGCATGCAATTAAGCTCTTAACTTTACTCATGTGAGTAGTTTGAATTAGTGCATGGAGAATACTTGCAGGCTTTCAATTGCACATGTGTAAGTTTTGGCAGGGCTTGGTTCTTAACCATGTTAATCTTGAAGCCTTCCTTTCTTTGTTTTCAGCAGCAAACCTAGCAAAACTATAAGTACACTATCCACTTTGAAAATCCTGTAAAATCAATTTTGGAGACTTCAAGGAAATCAAAGGAAATGTGATAAAATTAAAATGCTCCCACTTAAATAAAATTTTATTTCCCTTCCAGTAACATACAATATTTAACTAAGAGTTTTAATACATTCAGTAAAATATGAACATATTATTAACCTCTTCAAAACGACTCGATTTACTGTAAAGTCATTACCATTCTGTTCACTCATGTCTGGCCTCTTTGTTTCAAGTCTGTTTTCCCAGCTTACAGTATCAGGTCAACAGACTCTAACATAAATGAGTAATGCGTCTGGAATTTTTCCTTGCAACACCAAACCTCAGACCAAGCACAGGCAGAAGGGCCATGCTGTGAATAGGATGGGAAGTGGCTTCAGCTGTACCTCTTCTCTCCATTCTCCGTCCTGTCCCACTTTCCCTTGCAAAAGACTCCTACATGGGCTGCTGTCTGTCCCTGACTTCATTTCCTCCTCTCACAGCTTTCAGAAACAGCATCTGGACTTTTGGAAGTCCAAAACCACCCTTTCTCAGGGTCTAGTAGACAAAAACATTGCCGCGCTTCCCACGTCCTCTTTCAAAATCTGCGACAGTGACCTTGCAAGTCCTAAGGCAAACTCGCTTCTGCAAGGTGGGAGAGTCAGAGGGGATCTACTCAGATAAAAGTACGCATGGTCATTTCTGAGGTGCTGCCCAAGGCTAACTCAATGAAGTGAGGGTGTGCCCTGCTTCTTTCTATCTTCCTGAGCTAGAAATGAGCGCCCGGCAATTCCCAGAGCTTTATTGACAGTGCTGAAGGTGTCACGGCACAGGAGTGGAATGTCGGTCTCTTTCCTCAGCACTTTAAACATCAGGTTTGGGGGAAGTGGGGTGTCCTTCTGAAACTTTCTGTTAGTAAATCTAGTGTTTTATACGGATATTAGCAAATAAAAACCAAGTTGTGTGAAAAATGTCAGTTCTATTTTTGCCAACTAAAATATAACAGGAAATTGTATGCTTAACATATGTGGAGAACTGCGAAACTGAATCACAGATATGTAACCACTATTATTAAGAATGGTAAATACGGCTGCAGAGGTGAAACGGATTATGCCGCTGGATATTTCCTTTAATATGAACTCCAGCTACGGTGTCGCTTTGCATATGAAGGCAAGTAGAAGATCCTTACGACAACTTCAGGAAAGAGAATTGCATTCTTACAAATCGGTCATGTATTTATCTAGTCCCTTAATACACTGATGGGAAAACAAATGTATTATGGTACACAAACTAAACAAATGGTTTCTGAATACATTAATTTTAGAAACACACCAATAGCTTTGATAGGAAGGACCTGAATATGAATGTCTTACAAACCAAAAAAGGAAAGAAAAATCAATCTGAGCTGCTAAGCCATGAGCTATTTTAAATGATGCCTGGAATCTGGATGAACCAAAGCCTGTCACACCCCAGATCTGAATCATAAGCGTAGGTCTCCTTTGGGATGCCCTGGAAAGCCCCACGCAGAAATCGCAGCTCCGCTGAGGCGTGAGCCTGCGGAGTGCTCTGCAAAGTGTGCCTGGCTCACCAGGGCTGCTGCTGCTGCGTCAGGAAGGTGGGACACCAGCAACCCTGAGTGTGACAGAGGAGGGTGACAGGCAACATTAGAGTAACCACACAAGCAGGGGGGCTTAAAACCACTGTCACCAATGTTTTTATTTATCAGAAGAGTGCTGGAAGTTTTCTGTTTGTTCTTAGAAAGCACTTGTTTTCCTAAAGAAACAGCCAGGCTTCTTTCCACACCTTTGAGGCTCAGGATAAGTATGTTTCACACTAACTTTTTCCCAGGAAAGGGTGTAGTTAGTCCAGCAGCTAAACATCCCCTTTCCAGTTGCCAATCCTGCCAAGGCCAACAGAGGGGCTCCGCACATCGTATGCCTGAGAGAAAAGCAAGCCGCTCAACCCTTCCACTGTCCTTTTTAAATGAGATGGAACAGATCAGAAGCAAATACTGTTTGTACCTAACAGTTCAATCAACCCAGTGTCCCAAATGAAGGGAGTCCCACTCTTAGATCCTCTGCCAAAAAGACACAGTATGATATGGACCAATGGATACGAATTTCTTTAAGAGCTTCAATTTTCTATGCAAAGAAACACTTTAACTCTTGCAACAAAACCAGGATTTGAGGCAGCATCTCTGAGAGGAGGGAGAAGGGGGAATGGAAATAGTATATGCCAGTAGTCATCTATATGGATTTTCCCTCCAAGTCTCTATTACTGTATGCATCACAGCAGGATGGAGCGATGCTGGGTGCCAATGGTACATGGGCAGTAACCACGAATGGGAATTGGCTGCTCCTCACAGCCAGCCTCCAGACTTTGCTATTTTGGCATTAAGCTCATACTCAAAGCAACGATGGCATAAAAGAACCTACCGGGGAGAAAACAGAGTGCCCAGCAGCCCACTGGCCACCACTGATGCCAGTACCTAGCTAGCCCCCAGCCCACGGTGCTGCCAAGCCCCCAGGAACCCATGCACAGCTGGCATGGGGACCATCTCCCCAAAACACATCGTGGGGAAGGCTCCCAATACATTCAAGGTTGAGGGTTATTAATCTAATTTCTTTTCAGACTGGTAGTTAGTGACTCACAGGCAGGCATCTACTTTTAAGGATGGCTTCAGCCAGCTGCAGATGGAAGCGCAACAGACTGCATCCTCCAGCAATCGCAGCCACTTTTACAGCCCAACTCCTGACATGGGTTCCCTCAAAGCCTTGTCCGGTGCAACTCAGGCACAGACTATTACTGTGCAGTATTCTAATTATGTATTTCAACCTGTGGGTCCCCTGTCACACAGGTTATTTTGAACTATGCTAGAAGTGCCTTGGCTTTGCACTGTTTTTCCTCTCCCCACCCCCTCAAAAACAAGCCAGGAGCCTTTTCCGAACCACCCCGTCACCATGCACAGTGTCTTCCAGCACGGACTGTCTGATATCCTCTGAGTCAGCTACGTCCGATGAGCCACAGCTGGCCTGGAGCTGGGCCAAAGACTTTTCCCTTCAGTTTTGTTGCACAATGTGATCTAAATAACCGGTCCCATCTAATTTGTTTCCTTCATGGGTCGAAGGAAACTGTATTTCACTTAGTGAGGTTTCAAGTTAAGGAAACATCATAAGGTCAGTGTCCAAAACCAATTCAGACAGCAATACAAATAAACATCGATTGGAAAAAGAGACAGACAGGGGGAAAAAAAAAACCAACCCAAACTTTTGTGACCAGACTATCACTTTCGTTAGCATCATGCTCTGGAATTTAAGTTCCATGTGTTTCTACGAAAAATATGAACAAAGCAATGTATAACCAAGGAATGAATTCTTACTTGACTGTGTAACCTTTTCCTTCTTGCAAATTTGTCAAGGTAGTCTTTTACCAAAACTGTTTTTTAAAAAAAAAAAATCAAAATTTTTGGAGTGAAAATGATTCACTAAAACCCTTTAATGTGAACATTACTAAAATGTTTGCAAGTCAGTTGTGGCAGAGACTGCATTAAGCAGCAGCCCAATATGTATGTTTTGTTATCCTTATTTTTACTTTATCCTGACAGGCAACACTTCTTTGGAAAAGCCAGTGTATTTCAATCATTTCTATTTTACAACCTTAAAAAACTGTAGTGTGGTCTAAAAATTAAATTTGATTATCCAGTGACACAGAATTT
The DNA here is from genome assembly GCF_000708025.1 of Charadrius vociferus. Lineage (NCBI taxonomy): Eukaryota > Metazoa > Chordata > Aves > Charadriiformes > Charadriidae > Charadrius > Charadrius vociferus. The sequence goes on along the minus strand of NW_009649467.1, from coordinate 590,772 downwards.
TGTTTAAAAAAAAGTCAGCTCTATCCAAGAGATAACAAAACTTTAAGATTCTAATTTAATATTCTTTTTGGCTCAAAATTTTGAGGCAAAAGGGTTTTTTAATGCATGCATCTATACATGTGTATGTTTATTTTCTAGTATTCTATTCATATTCGAACAATGTCTTGTGTTTTGAGGGACAATATATAAATTATTTTCAGTTGTAAATTATATTAGAAAGGGGCATCTGTGGTGTGATTCTGGTAATGGAACAAGCAATGCTTATGTGCTTGCAGACATCCCTGAAATCCCACCCAAATAAGCGGTGGAAAACAAACGAAAGGTCTCTCCTGTGCCATACACATCCACTACGGAATAAGTGCACCTGTCCTGAGTGGCAGAAACTCATGTCCACCTAACAAAAAGGTAGAGAAACGTCAGCTTGCTACCATCACACTGGGCAGCCCAAACACCAGCAGAGGCCAAAGGAGTATGAGAGCGTGCTGCACAGCATCAGTGTTTCTCAGGATTTTCTGGAGTGTTTTCCTCTTGTTTTTAGCTCCTCGGTCTTGCACAGTCCACTGCTGGTCCGTACCTTGGTGAGGGGAGCATGTTATGGACCCGCACATGAGGACTCAGAGCTGCTGCCCGCCGGAGGCACCATGCACACTGCCCACCACGCAGCACCCCGGGCCACAGGGCAGCTCCTCTCTACTCCACTGCAGAGGACCTAGACAATCACCATCTAAATTGCCTTTCTGTTGTACTTTATGCCCCTTTTCAAGATGCCCTTTGGAAACTGCTAATCAATGGACAGATTTTGGCCCTAAATGTGGTGTCACTTGTGTGAGGTGGATGGCACTACCAAGGAGAGATGCTCTATTGGCACAGAACTGGACTAGCACCCCCTGTAAAATCCTTCTGATGCAAGACGAAGGGCATAGATGGAGCACACCTTCCTCATCTTGAACAGCCTTGTGATGACCCACATGAAGTCAGTGAGAGCACTGTGACTTTGTGGGGGCTTCAGACCACCCTTATGTTACGAGCCAGGCAACAGCCTAGGCTGGTGCAACACAGAGGCTCCCTGCCTGCCCCTGTCTTCCTCTGCTACCTGACTTAGAAGCTCTCATGTTGGCTGCCCTCAGAGGAGCAGGTATGATCCTCCTTCTCCAGGATTACAGCTGCACCACAACCATCAGGGCAAGAGATTTCCATCCAACAGAGATCTTCCACTAGTGACCAGAAAAGGAAGAAATGCTAACAGCAAATCATCCTTCCAGGAGTTTCAAAACCCAGCAGATTCCACACCAGGGTGGAGAGCTAGTTTTTAGTCTGACTGGTCCTCTTATTTATTTGTTTAAGGGCTACCCCGGCAATGAGTGGGGAAGAATTCCTTTCCCGTGTAGGAGTGTGCTGCCGAGTTCCTCTGACTTGCAACAAGACTTACAAACATTTCCTGGTTCCCTCCATCCCTAAACGCTAGCAAGAAGCCTATTCAATACCTCACAGCAAAAAGCAAGATCTTTCATACCTCAAAGGCATAATTTAAATATGGGAAACAAATTTACCTTTTCATTGAAAACCCTACTTTAAGCATAGCCAACTGAACGTATTTCCACATAAACTGGCAATAAATGGAGAGGAGGAACTCACAAAGAAAGAGAAGTGCTAATTTGCCTGTACCCGAATCAAAGCAGTTGCTAGCTGCAAGCATTGGGGCAGCAGCATGCGCGGAAGCACATTGTTCAAATGGAGTTCCTATTGCAAAAATAAAAGCTTGCAAATGGTGAAAATGAGGTACAAAATCTTACATTCTCTTCCTCATTAACACAGTGGGACAATAATATCAGAGGTGTTAACTGGCAGGTGTGTTCGTAGATAATTGCTCGCGCCTGTTGTACAGTGCAGCAAAGAGAACAGAAATCAGGTTTAAAAACTATCATGCACCAGGTCGCTTTTCACCGAGGTGGGTCCTATGGCCATAATGTATTAGTGGGGATAATACCTGTTGTTCAATAGCTCTTTAAAGCTTTTTCTCACAGATTTTAACTCTTGCAGAGGCACAATATGATTTCTAGAGGTCAAGTTCAGTCCTCAGAATAAGGAGTCACTACAAAGTCACTACACCTTGAAGCATCAGGTTCACTGTACACAGTAGCAGTCAGTACCCAGGGGCAGCAGATCTGGCTCACGCCCTCAGGGCTTCTGAACATGCTAACATCCCCAGGCTGCACTGAAAGCATGAGTGTGCACTGCCAGATCCAGAACTTTGTGTCTCAACAAGAGAAATAAGGTGAGAAAGAGTTTCCAGGAGGTTCCCAGACACATTTCCAGGATTGCAGGCTTTTAAAACCTTAGTATCCAAAGGCTCCAACAGATCTAGGAGGATCCACTGCAGTCAATGGAGATGACCATGGTGATCCTGCTGCTTTTAGTAACCTGTCTGAAGGGCTGACCTATTTGTTTCCTCTCTGGACAAATCACTTTTCAGACAGCCAGTCAGACACAAATCTGTCTTGTTTACACACACAAGTCCATAATTTACAGATTTATAAAAATAACAAGAAATTAACAAGTTCAGTGATCAGCCTCAGAAATAACAAGTACACCAACTGTGGCTTTTCCTCTGTCACTCTTTTGTGGCTAAAATATGACTAGTCTGAGTACTAAACACCAACCTGGTAGATGCTGCCATGGTCAGGCTCATTTCAAACTATTTTCCTTACAATTAAACCCTCTTCACTCTTTGTTCCTTCCTTTTTTTTTTATTTTCTTGAATCAGGAAATAATCTACAATGTTCTTTGAATCAAAGGATATTGCTCCTCTAACCTATATGTGTGCTCACCATGGAGTAGATAGAGTGCTTCCCCTAAGAGGCCTTTTGCTGCATTTTTTTGTTGTTGTTCTTGTTACAGACCTGTGCAATGAACCAGCTCTTCAGATGGTGTAAAGGAAATTGTTGCCAAATTGGCAGTGTCCCTACATCAGCACCGGAACAAAATCTGACTCCAGAGCTTTAAAGAAAACTGGGGGAGACAAGGAACACTACCCTGGGTTTCTGAATGCCAGAATCAGACTGATTTGATGTGTCAGGCTGCTGTCACCCACCGTCAGCCAGCTCCTGCCCTGACTGAGTTTGGTCACTGCTCTCAACGGGACCCTTTGCTCTTTCCTTCACATTTTGGCTGAATGACGACTGTTTTCAATCAGGGTGGGATGGGAAAAATTAAGCGACTTTTAGGAATGGCATATCCTGAGTTTCCAGAAGCTGTCTAGGTCAGCCCAAAGTCTAGCCGGCCAGTGCACTCATCCCCAGTATTTACACTGACAATGGAAACAAGCCTGGAACAGCTGCAAACGATTACGCCTCTGACCCTCATATGGTGAAGCCCTGTAATGCAGGATACTTCCATTCACACTGCAGCAGCTAATGCTTACTTCCGTTTGAAAACATCCACGCTAAACTTATTTCATTATGGCTAATTGGTACGCAATTGAATTCTTTTAAAAGGTGTGCTTTACAATATCTGTCATCTGAAAGCTTCCCTTACCAGGAGGAAATACCTGTCTTCTCGGCAGTGGGTTGAATGTAGAGGTTTTCTGTTTCCACATTATATATAACCCAGAGAGTGTCAGAACAGAGCAAAACAAGGCTTCAAAATTGTAGTGTGCTCTCCTACTGCCCACAGCCGCGAGTGCCATCCCTGAGGACTCCCACCCATCTGCATGCTCTTTTCCCACCACTCTCATCCTCCCAAAAGTGGTCCCTAAGCCCCTGTCCACTCTCACCACAGCATCCACCCAAACCGAAACTCCAACCTCAAGTCACACCCACACACTGGGACCTCTGCACCCTTGCTTATCCCCACCCCATGTCTGCTGCCACAAAAGCTACCTTTGTGCTACCAACCCAGGACCTCTCACTCACTCTTGGCACAGCCTGGCCAGTCACTGCCCAGACTCGCTCCTGCCCCCTGAGCCAGGAAATTCACGCCTTGCCACTGCCAAAAAGTGGAGCCGCCGGCAGCAGCAATAGCTTCTTACAACCAAGCTGCTTTGAAGAAGCCCACATGCTGCTACACACTGCATGATTTAGGCACCTTTGGAGTAAAACCCACTAAGGGCCAGGCCTGGCATCCACCCATGACCTCTTTTTCCTTCCTCTACTACTCCAGATGTACAAAGCAAGGAAAGTATTATCATGAATTCCCTCAGCATCAGTGGATCCTGGGCTGACACGGAAAGGATTGCTGTCGCCTCAAAATAATCCTGGCACAGGGAGTGTATAGCAAGGTGTTTTAGGAACAGAAACATCAAGAGGAAAACAGAAACCAACAACCCCGCTGGCATGACAGAAGGCATCAAATGCCAAGTCTTTTCCTATTTACAGACACATGCAGTTTATGGGCCTAACCAAATGCTTCAGTGAGAGAAAAAGAATAAACAGTGGAGTCATTAATTTATAATCCTTGAGACTAATGGAAAGAATGATTGGACGATAACAGTGAAGCCATGCTCTAGCCTCTTCAGCCTTATTTTAGGATCTTTCCCTCCTTCTCTTGCTTACAGACTTTTAAAGTAACATTTACATCTAAACTCTCTCACACAGAGAAAGCTTGAAACACAAGCTGATAAAAATACACAGATTTGAAGCGTACAACAGCCCTGGACTTTGGCTGAGCCAGCAATTGGGCAGCCTAAGTTTTGCTTTGCTCCTTGATGGGCTGAGAATAGACACTCATTCAAGTGTTATTCTTTGCCCTTCCTGATACGGACTTGAGTAATGAAAATGAAACAGCACATAAAGCAACTCTGGCTATTTTGATGACTGAATTGAAAAGTTTTCCTCCAAGGGATTTGGTAATTGAGAAAGCAGATTAGAAAAAAGTGGCATAAAATATTGCTGTAATCTCTCTGAGACTAGAAAATGTATTACATTGACTAATAAGCAACAGGAAGAAACTTTACATTTCCCTTTACACTTACATTTCCAGTTACATAGTTACAGAAGAAATGATTAGGAGGTTATTGTATTTCTGGACTCTCAATGGAGAAGACAGAAAACAGAAGAATGTGGAGAGTTTTAACATAAGGATAAAACAAAGGTATTGTCAGGAAAGGATGCCAGCTTGCAAATGGCAGGAAGAGAGGCCAAGATCACAGCTCACTGCCCTCCACCACCTGATGAAAATTCATTGTAAATTGTTATTCCCCTTCAAGGACATTGTGAGGTTACCAGCAGATGACCATGGTTGGTGAAACCGCAATGAGCAAGACAGCTGTGTAACACACAGTTCACACCTGCCGGAGTCACCCTTTGTTTGACCTCAGGTTTTTGAAATGTCCCCCTGAGTCTTTGCAAGGACCTGGAACAGTGCTTGATATTATCCAGAAATACAAATCTCCTCTTAAAACAACATACACCTTACCAAAATGTCACTGGAACAACAAGTAGTAAGTGCCCCAACAAAGCAGTTTATTCTACTACTAAAACAGCAAAATGCAAAACCACAAAAGCCAACAAAAGCACTTGTTTAGCTGGGGAAAAATACCATCATGAGCGCTCGGGAGTCTGAGTCGCCCCCAGTGCTTGTTGGAGCCCCCGATGAATTATTCACCACCAAACTCAAGTGGAAATGGTGTGAAGCCCAGAGTAGTGGGTAAGCAGTGTATGGTTTGTCACAGAGGAGGAGTGCTGGACTGGATCCTTCCAGCCCAGTTTGCGTGTTCAGCGTCAATCCTTACATGCATTTGTAGCAGGCTTTTCCTGAGACCAGCAGGAACAGGGGAAAGGGAGAAAAAAGCTAGCCTGTGATTAATTTTTAAAAGAAATTGTATTAATTTCATGCAATAGATTGAAAAGAATAAGTGTCAGTGTGTCACATGTCTGCCAAGTGAAAGCTGGTTTCAGATTCAAACTAGACTGCCTGGTGGAATCAAAACACATACCTAGTTTCGGTATTAGTGAAAAGGATGACTGGTTTGTCACTCGGTAGATTATTATAGTGTTTTACTATTGATACTGTGATTTTATGTGCCAGTGCTGAACTGTTCAGGTCCTGCTGCTCATGAGGTTTGAGCTTTTGAATGCATTAAGTGGGAGACTGCCGAGTCCTGATAATTTCCAGCCATTACTTGCCAAAATAAATGGTAGCCAGATCAACATTACTTGGCTTGATATTGTCATAAGCAAGCTATGTTCAGGTGGTAGTTTGTTGTTTGGTCTTTGCATTAAGGATAGAAAAATGCAAACCAGTAGAAGAAAAGAAACTTGGCTTTTCCAGGCACCGTGAGCTGGGAGGCAAGACAGATGAGACTGTCGGTATTGTGGAGGATAGGTTTGGACTTAAAAACTTTTTTGACCGCTTGCAGAAATCCTCTGGGGAAAAAAAATTGAATAGGAAAAATTGAAAAATGCTTCCATCAGGCAAGAAGAATCAGCTTCACAACTACAGGAGGAAAAAAAAACTCTCCCAGGCAGCAGCTCTGCAGAGAAGGACCTGGAGGTGGACGAGTCACAAGGGAAACAGGAGTCAGTTGCACCACGGTATTGCAGAAAGTCAAATGCAGCACTGACATGAACAGACAGAGCTAGAAGCCTACACTGCTCATGAAGTCACCCGTCCATTGCACCAGCCCTGCTCCCAGGGCCCATCTTCTCCACACCAGTTTCCAGAGCCAGGCACTGCACCTGACAAAATATGGGAATGACTGGAAGGAATCCAGGGAACAAGAAGAACAATTAGAAGGCCAGAAAACAGTACCTACAGGGAAGAGAGGGAAGATGATGGGATTATTTCGTCTAAAGAAACAAAGACTGGGGAACTCATGAAGCAGTTTTTGGATACATAAAGTCTGTGGCTTAGAGGAAAGAAAGTATCTACCTTCTAATGTCCATAACGTACAGAAGAGTGTAGGAAGTAATGAGTTTACTGCACAGCTGGGAAGATGCAGTTCAGATATGAGATAAACCCTGTTAATGGTGAAGGAAGAGAAGAACAGCTACAGCTTGCATCAGGAAGCTGTAAACTTTCCAGCATCCAGGAACAATGGACAAGGACTCTCCAGAAATGAGAGGTAATACTGATCCTGCCTTTGGCAGAGAGCTTTTTGAGGTCCCCCCAGCTCCATGACTGCACAGAAATGATCTTTGCTGACTTCTGGTGACCCATGCCACTCTGGACTGTAATCCTCACAGAAATTAGAGTCAACTAGAACACTGCAAACAACAGTTCCAGCACATGCTGGAAAGACTAAACTTTCTTTTAGTCTTATTAGGAGAATATTCTATAGAACAAGGAAGTAATTTAAAACTAAGGGAAGGAAATAGTGCCTTTACTGGCAAAGGCGGCACTCACTTGCATGATCAGCACAGTGAGTTGTCATCTAAATCCATCCTAGATACCATATGCTGGAGGTTCTTGGTTTGCATTGATTTTCAATCACAACAGCTTATGTCCTGCAAGAACCTCGTAATCACAGAGTGACATGCAGTAGCTGGAAATGCAGAGCATGACTTGTCCAGCCCTGAGACAGATCGGCTATATTCGCCCCAGAGATACCCACCCCCTCCCTGTGAATGTGGACAATTAACAGAGACCAGGCACTTATAGCTAAAGCAAAGAGAAACTTCAAAAAAATATCCTCTGCCAAGAGATTAACCATCCTTCTATGAATATTTTCTAGGCATAATGAAAATATGCATGTATTACTTTTAAAAAGTTGCCACACCACAGAGCTATACATGTAAATAAAACGCCACTTACCTTACATTGACACAGGGACATAGTACAAAGGTATCCACAAACCCACAAAAAGAGCAAGGGGTAGTCTGCCACTGATACGGAAGAAACAAGAGACTCAGTTTTAGAATAATGTTTCACTGGCACAGAAGTCATTTGGGACCTTTGTGGATCTTGGCCTTAAAATTATTTCACTTTTGGTAGGATACACAGACTAGGAGCAGAACACAGCTGACAACACCAGCACTAGCCCCAGGAGATACCACCCAGCTCACAGAACTGCCTTCTCTCTTCATGCCCGCCCAACATGTGCAAGAGAGTGTCAGGCATTCCCACCACAGACTTTTGCAGCAGCACAAGGTTACTAGTTTGCTTTTGATCCAAAGGTGTTTACATTTTTCCCACGCAGTCCACTTTGATGTCTTTTAAATATACCCTGAGCTTGTACTTGCCAAGAGGATAAATCCAACCTTGTTTTCATTCATATTTTAGTTGTGAAGTATTTAGTTCAGAATCATTTGCATAATGATTTAGCAAGAGGTAAATGCAGGTAATAAGAAAAACACTGAACATGTTACACGTGTATATTATTGTCTTGCACAGATCTATTTACCTTTGTAAATTTCTGTGTTATGCTGAAAGAAGCAGAGCTGAATCACAACCCCTGACAGTGTTATCTTTTACACACTCATCACTTATGTCCCCTAAGCACTTCATTTTCCTACAGTATGAGCTCAGACAAAATTAGAAATGACTGAATTACTACTCTGCCATTGACTGGTGTGCATCGAGTGTACTAGTGTACATCCACTGCTGTACATCAAGTTTACTGACCGCCTCCCCTTGTACATTACACCACCGCCTCTCATCACATCAGCAACCTGTTACATGCTCTACAGACTCCAGAGTAGCCAGCGTATGGGAAAAATTTAGGTAGTGCCACAAAACAGAGCTACCCATGGCACTTTGGCCACTTTGTGTCACTAGAGTTTTATAAAAAGACCACATCATCTCAAGTGTATCACCAACACAACAACGTGCAGCCAACATTACTACAGGTGGTTTTAGTCCACTGGGTTCATTAATTCCATTTGGTGATTTAGAAACAGTTCCATCTACAGTCGCATGGTCTTAGTTTTAGACCTTTTTTTTAAAGCACAAATGCCTTGTCTTTGAAAAATGAAATATAAACAACATAATGAAGCTGTGTTAATATTAAAAGGAGTTGTGCATCAGTGGTTCATATTGAATGGATATCGGCATTATGTTCCCTGGTGCTAGGATACCATGGTGATGGGCCCTGAAGAATTACCAAAAATAGATTAAATGCATGTGGCAAGTGATAATAAGCACAAAATGTTTTCCATACAGTAAAAATGCCGCAGGAAAGCAGAATAACACATTCTATAAATCAGCTCAACAGATCAACAACTTCCAGGCAGAATACTCAGGGATCTGAATGCGTAGTCAGAGCTGAACTCCTAAGCCCAAAATTGCCAAGAAACCAAATTTGGCAATAGTGTCTGCACCTAAAGAAATTCAGACCTAGGAGACTGGCACAGGATCTGCTGTTGCTAGCAAAAATGTATGAAAGGAGCTGAGAGGTTTGGATTTAAAGTAAGAGACATTAATCACTGGGTAACACCTACCACAGTAACTGCGTCTTTCCAAGCTGCTGGAGTCTCATCACTTTTTGTATTGAGTCAATCAAAATATTAAAAATGTCATTCTTTGAAGCTGTGCTGAGCCAGGCTGCTTGTTCGCTGCTGTATAAAACAAATCACTCGAAAGAGTTTCACTGAAGCTGCCCACTGATTCAGCAGGGTGCTCATACACAGAATTAAAGACACGTGCAAGAGCCAGCAGCTCTTGTGTGGGAATGACAGGAGACGGTGCACCCCACTTTCTCATTAACAACCGCTATGCTGCATTACCACAAAGCGCGTGACATCAAAGGGACATGAAACATCTGAAACAGCACCGCTACTTGCTCACAACTGTCAGCAACACTTTGCTCAAACCATCCCTGGTGGAGGAACATGCACAGCAAAACCATTTGTTTATAAAAACAACAGCTACCTAAAGCCACATTGAAAATTCATTAACTGGGATGATTTACCACTATGGAGGCCACTGGCTGTATGTAGACACGTATATAAATATTTAAAGTTGTTGCTCCAGATATTAAGCCACCATCAACCCAAAGCAACTAGAGTTTCTGAAGCAAAATTTCTTATGCTTCCTCCTGGAAGGTGGGCACCAGAAACAGGTACCAGAAAGCCACCGGGAAGATATAGTCCATCGCATAGCAACACGCCAGAGGCATTCAGAGGAAAACACATGGAGCCACCTGACAAACGCTGGAGGAAAAGATGCCAAATGTGGCCATTTGGGGAGGACACATACCCCAGATTTCCATGGCTTTGGAACACTGGTATTACTTGGGTCAGTACAAAACACACGGTGCCTATCAGCCAGGGCAGCTCTTCCAAGCAGCAGAGTCCTCCCCAAGGCCAGGAGGATTTTTTAATGTGCATGAGCGACAGAGAGATCTAATTGCAAAGCCTGTTACTAGGTGACACACTAAGTCCTGACAAACTACTGGGTGATATTTTGATATATTGGTCTATGCAGCAAACTCTGTGCCAAAAATCCACCTTCCACCATCTCCATCCTCTGCTTCCTCAGATGGCTGAGAAACAGGGTCTCCAGAGCACATACACAGAGAGAAATCTTGTGAAGACCAACAGGTTAGAGTCAAAACCTCCTCGCCCTGTCAGTCTTTTCTGTAGGAAATGGAGAAAAAGACTGAAAACTGTAAAGGTGTTTTCTTCAAAATTACTTCCACCTCCTGCTAGCAAATAGGACAACAGAGTGAAGGGCATGCAGCAAAAATAAAACCCCCAAACTTGCCCAAAAGTCACAGAAATCATTTGGGAAATTAATTTGCCCCAGTAAAAAGCTGGTTCACAGCACTTCATGTATCTTTTTGGAGCACGGAAACACTCGGAGAACAAGCATCTCCATTCTCCGTGCAAGACAGTCCTTTGCTTAAGCACATCAGCTCTCAGCCAGAAGATACAGGTTTTAGTTGCTTTTTAAGCAGCTTAGACCCAAAAGCTTATTGGGATAATGGGGCAAAACTTCTGCATGGTTTACGGATCCCACTTGGTCTTGAGGAGACAGTGTCTTTCTTTCTCACTAGCCCTCACACCTCAGTGCAACCAGGTAAAAAGGAAGAATATCAGCGTAAGATCTCAGACCCTGTGGCCACCAGAGAGCTTCTGGGCTTGCTCTAGCTTCACTAATTCTCAGAGGATCCCTACAACAGCAAAGGCCCACTGTGACACTGGCCAGCCTTACTGGGGATTAAGTGCAATCCAGGTATGTGTGAACTTGGGCCATGCTACAGACATTCTCAGGTGACTCCTTAAACCAACTTTACAGTCTCTTAATGGCATAGGAATAGCAGGATGAATGCAGGATCTATAGCAACAAGACAACTATAGCAGAAATATATATGCTGTATTAAAGACAAGAAATGAGCAAAGGGGAAGATTGGAGTATAGTCTTCACCTTAGCTATAATAAAAAGGACAGTATAAAGTACAAAATACCATCAGTTATTACAAAACTTCACATTTTAACCTGAAAGTGTGCTGACAAAACCCAAATCCCAGGTGCTTGCTGAGCTTTTCCTCAAAGAGCAAAGCAGGAGCTTGCCACTGTGCAGCAGGTAACGCCCCCCCAACCCTGCACCGTGCCCCTTGCAAGGGCTGGCAGACAGCTACGCTCCACTGAGCAAAACCCTCCACACCTTGTCTTTAAGAGCTGTGTCTTAACTGAAAGTTTCCACAGATACTGAAACACATCACAATATCAGCAAACAAGACAGGACTGTACCCAGGTGAGGGCTCCTAGCTGTATTGCTGTTCAGGACCTCTTTTCTTTCCTTGCTCTGGCTGACCCAGAGGTACCACGCTCTGCTCAGACAGAGATGGTGTAGCAGGCCACATTACCACATAAGAGGACGACTTCATATCGTGGTTGATGTAGTACCCACTTACCAGGCTTCTTTTGTGCCTGTGAGTTACCTTTGTGTGCTGTCGTACTAACGGTCTGTTCACAGGATCGATGGTTTTGGAGTACAGCAAGTACAGAGTCAAGTGCAAGCGTCCCAACACATTGTGAGAATCATTCTCCTTTACAATAAGATCCGAAGCGGATGCCTGACTTCTGCTTTGAAATTCCCCAGCGGTTGGGCCTAATATGCTCAAGATAGTGTTCAACAAAGCAAAGGCCTGTTACTTTTGTTATCACAAAATACTCCTGTGAGATGACAGGACTCTGTTTCACTTTCCCATAATATTCAGGAACTTAAAAGATTTCTCATGCAAATTCTGGTATTCAACACTAAAATAAAATTTGGAGACAGTAACACAAGGAAAAGATTTTCTGAAATTAGCACAAATAGTACTCCCAACCGCACACTACTATAAAAATTAGCAAACCCAAAATTTCAGGCTAGGTAGAAGAGTGGTTTGCAGTAGAGAATTTAGATCACCAGCTATTGCTATTATTCAGCCAGACCTGATCTGCTCACTTTCAGTATCTGATGTCTCCTGAGAGCTCTCTAGGACTCTCCCTCGAATAGTCTATCTTTACGTGAATTTGGGAGGCTTCAGGGTGCTGATAAATTGTTTCCTTATTAGAAGGAAAGACCTCCGCTGAGAGGACTTGGTTCTGAGGAAGTAACTGGGGGAAAGGAGCTGTCAAGCAAAGGGTTTGTAAGGGAAATCCCGCTACCTACTTCCCAGCAGCGGCCTCTCTTTGTTGTCCGGAGGAACTTAACCGAGACCTAAAATTTCAGGGGGTTTCTATTCCTTCTAGCACACCAGATGCTAGAAGGGGATTTAGGGATCCAAAAGTAAGGAGCCTTCTCAGCCTGAGCTAATGCACGTACAAGCAGGAGACAAACGTTATCCTCTGGGCATTACTGTGAATTTTATGTCGCTCCTGATCCTTCTCCAGCTGAAACAAGTATGTACTTCCTTCACACCGTAAGCCAGGAAGAGAAAGCATCCCCCTGGAAGACTGCACCGCCGCCGGGTTAACCAGGCTGACAGGGTTAAGGAGGGAGCTGCTGCCGACGCCGTCGTCACCTCCTTCCCCTCCCCGGGTTGCGGTCCGGTCGGACCGCACATCCCGCATCCCTCATTCCACATCCCTCCCGGGGCGGCGGGCCCGGCGGCGCCGAGCCGAGAGAGGGCGCTGGCGCCTCAGTCAGCGCGGGGCGAGCGGTCCTGCCTGCCCCGGGCCCGGCGATACCTGCTCCGGCCGCAGCGGTCTGCGCACCCGCGGGGAAGCCACCGACGGCGACTGCGGGGGGGGCTAAAGAGCGGCCACACGCTTGGGAGTATCTTCCCTGTTCCCCGTCTGAGATGCCCAAGGTCAGGTGTGTCCACAGCTCCTGGGGTTCAGGTGGAGAGTGGGATTCTTGTGGAAATCGCTAGTGATGGGAAAGTGGAAGTTGGAGAAGTGGCTTTGTTTATTTTTAAAAAAAATTATATACACAAACATCTTTCAGGGCTTTGAAGGGCTAAATTCTCATAGGAAATTTCACATATTCTAAAAAAATTAAGTAAACATCCAAGATATATAGGAAAAGACAACAAGAAAGCAATTTTCAAAGCACAGTAGTTCACCGTGTGCTTACATTTAGTCTGGAGACACTGAAAACAAGTTCAAAAAATTCTTCTTTTGCCTAAAGTGGAAAGCTGTTGGCCAGCTCTGCCTACCCAAAGCCTCCCCCTTCAGCCAAGGGGATTCAACAATTCTGAGGAAGTGGCTGCAACTAGTACAACATATATGCTAACAGAATGAACTTTGCAAGGCTCAGTGCCAGGTCCTAATGTTAATGGAAACTGGCAGCTACACTGGCAACACACCCCACTGGCTCCCACCACCACGGGTTAGGGACATCGGATCCAAAACGGCACTCCTATTGACATGGACATCCATATGGAGAAAAGGAAGACTCCACAAAAGTGGAGATTTCCCAGCCACGTTGCAGAGTTTATGAAAGATTCACCTTTTCTATTGGGTTGGTCTCTTAAGTTTCATGTGAAGCAAATTCAACTATTTTTTACTTCATATAGTCCTGAAAAGCGTTGTTCCTCCTCTCTCACCCAAACAATTACTCTAGAGTTTCCTTGAGTATGGCTAAAAAACTGATCTTATAAAGTCCTGCAAGTTAAAGAGAAGTCTGGTCCCCATACACTAACATTACTACTTCTTAATATTTCATATGAAAAGCATTGTTTATTTTGATCTGTTGTCTATTTTGCAAGTAGGGGTTCTCCTGAATGTAGGTCACAGAGGTACAGCTTATTTCGTATTAGCAAGCACTGCATAGCTGAACCGAGGGCCGATTTCAGTAGCCTGTTCTTTCTAAATTTTTCCAGCAAGCATCTTTAGACCACAGCCTAAACAAAACGTTGTGATGGCTTCCAAGTAATTTTGGCCTGAAATACATTGCTGATGTGGTGTCCGGAGCAGGGTCAGGTTTATAAGTAATTTTCAAAAATCGAGGTTAATTAAGGCTTCTGTCCCCAAAACAGAAGCTGCAGGACCAAAACCACTGAATATCTGGGTGTTGAATATCCCCTAAGGTGAGCCTGGGTGCTTGCGGTCTCACTCATCTTCTGACTTTCCTGCCCGAGACATATTCCTAGGCCAATTCCAGATTAGGGATAGAGCTAGAGTTTTCTTGAGGAGAACCAGGACCATTACCAAATTTTATATGTTCCACTGGAAAACTGGAGGACTGGTGTCAGTAGACTTTCCCTCAAGTTTTTGGCCTGAAACACATTTCTATGTCGTTGCTTACATTAGCATGTCTGTAACCCACTATGGGTTACAGACAATCTGCACATCTGAAATTGTTCCTCAGCTTCGCGTTCCCTGAAGAGGTAACCTCAGAGAAATAACAGTCAACTCTGTGTACCAGCGGCTTCTACTGAGCACAGATACTTTTCCAGCCTGTGGGCCTGCAGTAGTTAAACAGAAGTTGAAAGGATCATACAAAGCTGAGGATGGCCTTCAGTAGACTAAAATACTCTCCTCTTAATTTTGGCCTGAAATGGACTCCTATCTGTTGTCAGTCTCCCAGGTTCACGCCTCCCAAATACACGCAGCAGAACCATGGTTATTACTCCCAGACTTGAGAAGCAAGCTACATTTTCCCCTAAAGATGGGCTCCTAATCCACAGCCTACGCAAGGGTTAAGGTCAGCAGAAAAGAAACTACAGAACTCAAACTATGAAATAATTCTGCCAATCTAGAAGATTGGCTCATGGCCATCACTTGCAAATTCAAAGGACTTCTTAACTGTGGTCTGGAGCAAGTTTTCAGGGCATAGGCAAGTGCAGAGGTGGAGGACTAGGGGTCTCCAGAAGAGAAGCTGCAGAGTCAGGATTACTATACAGTATTGGAAGAGCTGGGATAGTTAAATTGATATCTGTACATGGAGACTCTGGAGTATTTTCTTAACTTTGGTGACAAGGGCATTTTGCTCCATCGTCCAGACTGAAAGACTAAGTAGGGTCAGAAGGCATAGTCAGGGCTATGAGTAGGTTTGTACACCTTCTGTAGGGAGGGTGGAGGGCTGCCCCTCTGGATGTAGTGAAACACCCTCCCTGTTCCTAGTTGCCCTAACCCTGAGCCAGTTCTTCATGGTGGGTCAGCCATCTCTAGGCTCTAAGCAGGAGGGTTTCGCTCAAGGCTTCTGGGAAGATCTCAGGGCTTGATGACAGCTGACAGAAATAAACATCATTTGTTGCTTCTTAACCTTGAGGCAGGGGGACCTTGTGATAGCAAGGCCACGGGGCAGAATTAAGACCACTTCCACACCAGTGGGGTTTGCCATTGTCTTACTCCATTATCACTCACTATCCTGGCTACGGAGGACCCAAAATAGAAGCAGTGCCTTCAAGGCCAGGTTGCTCCCAATCTTACAGCTAACTTTTACTCCAACTCTAGCCATAGACCATACCCAGCCCAGACGACGCAAAGCTCAATCAATCTCTGCTGGTAGAAGAGTTTAACATAGCAGCACAGGCTCAGCAAGATAATTGCAGAGGAAGGGAGGATGTAAAGAGGTTTGATCTGGAGAGTAGAAAAGTACCAGTGAGGGGGGAAAACCAGGCAAGGAATGAGCTCAGTATTTCCCAGGCATTATCAGCAGGCCTAGACACCACCAGTAGGAATGAAAAGGAAAGTAAGATTTGGTGAAGGACACGTTTGAAAGGGAAGCCTGCTGGATAAGAGGCTGAAAGGAACAGAAGAAGTTGGGGCAAGTTGATTTGTTTAAAAAAAAAAAAGAAAAGGGGGGGGGGGGCAAGAGGAAGGGCAAGAACCAGAACTATATCTGTCACTTGTCTCTCCCCGCCCACTCTAAGAGGCTTCAAAAGAGATCTGGAAAGAGAGAGGAAAAAAAAGACTGTCAGATATTACTGTTCCAGCCACTGAGTCATGGCAGGAAACTACTGATACTGTAAACTAGTACTGTAAGGTCAGAGACTATTTGAGTTTTACCAAGGCTCACTGCAAAGGGAACAAATATTCAGTGGTGAGGATTTGTCCCTTTCGTAACTCTTGGTGTTACTATACAACTGTTTCACCAAGCATGTTTGAAAAAAAGCTGCCTTTATTTTAACGTTTCACTTGAGTGCAGATGGTTCTTCTCTTCCTCTCTTTCTGCATCTTTGTTTTTATTGCAACAGACACTTATTAAGAGAAGGACATGTAGAAAGAGTAGAAAAAGCCTTCAGTCTTCAGGGTGCTACTGGATGCCTGGGCTACGCCAACTTTTATAATTGCTGCGCCACAGAAGTCATTTTATTACAATCTTATGCTTCCATCAAATTAGTCACTGATTGTTGTCACCATCTACGTGGCCTTTTCAGACACAGACACAATCAGTCTCGTCAGTGTAGTACGTGTGCAAAGGGTGGAATTACTTCCACTAGGATGGCACAGCCATCCTAATTCCCACAGGAACACAGCAAAGAAAAGAGGTAGGGATTTGCTGGTGGGGGTGGGGGGGACTCAGCAGGCTCCTCCCAGCCCCCTAGGGAGCACCCTTACACTCCCCGCACTGCCCAGGCCCAGCAGCCCAGACAGAAAGGCTCAGCCATGTTTTGGAGTTTTTTATTCCCCACTGAGAGCTGACCAGTTAGATCACCACAGGATTCCCTGCTGCCAACTCAGAGGCATGGGCTGGCCATCCAGGCAAATAACATTTTTTTTTTTAATTGACGAGCCCTTTTGGAAAGGTAAGATGCCACCTAGTCCCAAAGTGCTGAAGAAAGAGAAACAGCAGGCACTGGTGATGCAGAGATAACAGGGGAAGGAGCAGTACAGCATGGGACATGGATTCTTGGGGAACTGTTAGCTGTATCCAACTATTTGTTAATTAAAGTTTTTACAGTCCCACTACAGTTTTGTTCCTGTTGCCTAGGCATACCCACTATGGCTTTGCACCCACCCATCACAGTGAACACTGCTCTTGTCCCACTTCAGGGGTTAAGGCGTAATGGGATGATCGCACACATCTGCTACAGTAACCCACTATACAACTCACTAAGCAACTTTCCAACTCGGTCATCTTAAACTAATTGCTTCCATACGTCCCAAGTGTCTCTGTCCAACTCATCTGAGTCACAGCACCAAGCCTGAACCAACCTCAGTCAAGTACAGTTCAGCAGAAGGACATGTTCTCAAGAATAGCCCGGTGCTAGTAATGCCTGCCAAATCAGGGAAGTCAGTCACACCAGGGAGAGACACTGGTGACCCTGGCAACCTGTCCCCTTCTTCCTCCCCCAAGAAAACAAAGCAAAATAGAACTTGCCACATCAGGCAGGAGGCATTTAGTCCAGTGATGCATGGACCAAGGGGATGCAGGAAAGTTGTACGCAATATCCTGAACAATCCTGTAATAAACAGGGAAGTCATAGCTGGAGGCAATACACTTTGTGGCAAGCTATGGGGAAGCACACACACAGGCACCTGCTGTTGACAGAAGCACTGAAAAGCCTCAAGTGTGGAATTTCTCCACCTTTTCCTGACCATAGCTTTAAAGGCTGCTTAATAGCTTTGCTGTTTTAACAAATAATTTGTGACATTACAGAAACTAGCCAGATGCTATATGCAGTGCACCATCATAACGCTGTAATGTATAGCATATATAGCATGGCTGAACTTCAAAACATTCCTGTCAGAGATCACTGGCCAAAAAAAAAAAAAAAAAAAAAAAAAAAAAAAATTAAAAAAAAAATCTATTCTCTTCTCATCTGGGCCTACAGGTACTGATGAATTTGATGACATGATGATGATTTCCAGCAGGGGAGCAATATTTGTCTCAGTTTCCACACCAAAAGCAGCCATGGAAAAGGGCAAAGAATATAATGACTCAGTATCACAGGGCGGAGACTAATTAGCAGCAGATTAGGAGCAAGCAGTGGTCTCTGGAAGAAGGTGCTTTCATGAGCAGAGCACGATCTTACTCATCGCCTGTCTTGATCAACTGCAGAGGTTTCCGTGAAACAAATGCTAAGGCTGCCTCACCATCACAACCTGAAAAAAAAGCTTTGGTGGGTTTTTCTGTTTGTTTGAAAAGAAGTGCCTCTGTTTGGGACCTTCCCTATTCTTTTCTTCCAGCATCCAGTTTATCCTGGCAGGGAGGAAGCCCCACATAGTAACCAAACTCTCACTGTACAGCAGGAGTGCTTATCAGTCAGTGCCCCCGTCAACGCTCTCAGTTCACTGAGGACAGATAACAAAAATATTAAGAATATAAGGACAGCACGATCCTTTCACTCAATGAAGGCAAATGAGCTACAGGGTCAGGTAATTTCAGCAATTGCTTCTTTCAAGACATGCTATTCCCCTCAGTGATTTCAGGCAACCAGTGAACTGATAGCACCTACCTTTCCATTGGCTGAAAAACACTACAAAAACACTATCTAATTAGTTATCACATTACCCCATCAGCAAGGTGAATTTTTTTCCTGCTCTAACAAACCTGTCATTGATCTGGGTTTATCGGAAAAGTACACTCTGAATACACTGAAAGATAATTCTTGTCTTATAAATGATTTAGCTGATTTTTTTCTAGGAATATATTGGGAAACACTGGCAAGACCAAGATTTGAATCTAGGTCTCCTTGTGCTCCTGCCCGTTCTTAATGGGACTCACTGGATTGCCTCCTAGTAAATTTTTTTTTCTTCTGAAAAATCTATTGCTTACTTAAGGAAGCTTAAATGCTCAAAAGCCCAAGAATTTATTTGTTTATTTTTAACTGAAATAACAAGTGCATTTTTCAGGAGCTGATGTATGCCCATTCATATTGAGAAAGGCTTCAGCAATTAGCATTTATCTTTAGTTTTGCAGGGCTGATGGAAGGCACTAACTTTATGAATTTTAAAGTCTGCGTTCCTCAGGATAAAACCAAAGGCAGGGAGTGGAGTGGGGCTCCTCCTGCCATTCTCTGCTCTCTGCTCAGCTGGGACAGCAGGAGGGTCTGTCAGGATGCCCTATGAACCAAGAGAAATTGGGCTGTCTGTCAAGCACACCTCCCCACCAGCGCAGGTGCCTCCACATGGGCTGGGAGGCACTCCCTCCCAAGGTAATAGACACTGCCTGAGCACCGCTGCTTTATAAAAACAAAATGAATGTGGGCAAACGCATGCCCCGTAAAATATTTTGAAGGGTTTTAACAATCACCTCGTTATTTGGTGACCAGGAGTTTGACAAGCAAAGGCGACCAACACCACCCACTCACCCCAGCTGAGATCTGAACCATGCCTTCAATGTGACAGAGTGACGAGTCCCTCTGGCTCTCTCTTGCCTTGCTGGCCTGTCATTACAGCATTTCCTTAAGGCAGCAGGAACTCTGGCATCCCATAAATCCTCCTCTCCTAGGCAACAAGCTGATCGACTCTCTATTTCCTACATTTCTTTGTTTTTTCATTCATTCTTAACTGCATAACTGGTAGTTCCGTCCACCAAGTTTTCTACTTTGTCAGCTTATGATTTTTTGAAGCAGCCAAAGGGATTTAGGAACGTAAGCCTCCCTGCAGCAGTGGCTGGGCAGGCTTTTGCGAAAATCAGCCAGGCTAGCAAAGGCACAGAAAGCAGTTACTCTTACACAGCGTGGCCTGGATGACCCCTGGGAATGCTCACACAGGCCGAGAAGGTGTGCAGCAATCTGTGGCATGATGGAAATAGTGATGAGTGGGGACAGATCCCTTAATTTATTTTGAAAATACTGTTCATGGTCAGTTAAACTTGTTTCCCAGGCAGCCTGGCCATGCATGGGAGCAGGCCCTCAGTTTTACACCCTTCCACAGCCTGTCATGTCAGCAATAGCACTGGCGAGCAGTGGCACAAGCAGGAGGCAGCAGTCCTGTACGTAGGACATGACTCACCGAGGCAGCCCTTGTCCCTCTCCTCAGAGGGCACAACTGGTGAGAAGTACCTAAGAGCTGCCCATGCTACACCATCAGACCTGTGTCCTTCAGACAGGCCTGCTGAAATTTCACCCCATGTCCAATGCTGTGCAATGACCGCACAAGTGTCCCCATTGGTGGCCTCAGCCTCTTGTCTGGGAGCATGAAATCTGCCAGCTAACTTCCAAACATCACCTCAGATAGAGTAGGATACATCCCCACAATCTCAAAGCTCATTCCACTCTTGTGACAGCTGCAGAAATTACTATGGAGAAAGCCAGTTCTGTACTGAGAAAGCACCACAATAAATGTGAGAGACACTTTCTCTCCCTACAGTTCATCATCAGAAACAAGAAGAGATGTAAGAGACCAAGTGGCTTTCTTGGGTCTCGCAGCAACCACCCACAGCCCACCACTGCTAGCCGAGCTGCAGCCCACTCACCTCTGAACTACTCACTGATCTTCTTCACGATAGCTCTGAGCCTTGAACCAATGGATGTGGTTGACATACATATGAATTTCAATTATGTATAAAAAACCAAACTCATTACACCTTAAAACATGGAAGTTTTAAGTTAAAGTTTTCAGGCTTTCCCCTATTTTCTGCTGGCAAGACCCCTGTATTTTCTCATACACATGAGGAAATTTTCCCAAATAGCATCAGGGAGAAAGAGACATCTCTCTCTGTAGGCTGCCCAAATTACCAAGCTTACGAGTGATGCAGTAGCCAGGGAGTAGCTAAGAGGATCGAACCTGTGCTGGCTCAATGGGAGGCACAAGGATCTCCTCCCAAGGTGTCAGCAGATGCCTGCGTGCTGAAGGTATCTCCCTAATAACACCCATGGGAAACAGCTGGCAGAAACCTCAGATGAGGGTCAGGTGCCTGAACAATTTGTCCAACCTAATTTAACCACCTGTGGGCATCTGTAATGCCTGCATGGGGCCGACACTGTGGCACAGGACACTTGGGAGGCCACTGCTCCTCTGCAGCCATAGCTGGAGTTCAGGCACCACATGTGTGGGCACCTCAAACGGCACTAGTACTCTACATTTATGCACCTCAAACATTCCTCTGCAAACCAAACTAAAAGCAACTGGAAAAGCTGGTAACCACAAGAACTCAAGTTATAGCTCTCCTGTCTGCAATGTTACAATTAGAGTTTAGGGTCTGACATGTGAATATCATGATCTGATAACAATTCCCAGGAAAATACCAACCTAAAGGGCGGTGACACACCCTCCCTGCTCTGTTTACAAATGTCATGGTCATATGAGATACTAGTCAAACACATCAGCAGACTTAAAATTAACCACAATAAGATATGTTGATAAATATTTATTTCAAAACAGTATAGCCTTTTACATGACTAACATTAATGTGATTTAAGACTGAGAAGGAAACAACCAAAGTTGATGCCATGCTAACCGGGGTCAGAGGAGTGAAACAGGTAACTACCACCGACCCTGGCATTTTATTCTTCTATTAAAAAAATATTACAAGGTATATCAAACAGTCAATGCCATTATTGTTATTAATACACCAGTGAGGGTACTAGTGCAGGACTCTGAGGCCCCCAGGAATCACCTCGGAAGAGGAGCAGCCATTTGCAAGCAACAGGGCTCATCCTTTCAGGACTGCGTGGGCTGGTTTCATGCACCAGCCAAAGCTCGTTATCATAGAGAGGTTAGAAAATGTCTGCCCGGACCTTTAAGAGGATTTTATTCCCAGTTAGATCACCATCAAACCCTTTTCACAACAGCATCTGCCACTGAACGGTTGCTAATTAGTCAGTCCCTCCTTCAGCGAGGGAGGAAGACGTGACAGCAAAGATGGAATTCTTTTTAAAAATGGCCCAAAAAGCCCCAATAAGGATTGCAGCACTTTGTGGCCTACACCATGCTTGTCACAGGGCAGGGAGAGGGAATCTGCATATCACAGCATGTTGCAATCACTGCGGAAATGTCTTTCTCTTCTTGCTTCCTCTCCACCCTTGTTCAGAGAGTTAAGGTAAGATGGGAAAGCAGCTGCAGCTTTTAAGACATCCCATCCGGTGACCCTGGACAGCAGTGGCAATGCTCCTTCAGTGTGCTCTTTGGTTGCTTTAATGTTTTCTCTATAAAAATCACTTCTCTAACTGTTGTGAGTAGCACAGAAAATTCATGGAAGACATTGAACTGTTTGGTTGGTATTGTAATAGGGGCCACACAACACACAATGCAGTCAAGGATCTACTGAAGCAAATGGTTCTGCATTAGGAGAGAAAGAAGAACTGTGAGAAGCAACTTGACTTGGGAAGACAGATTCACAGGACTACCAAAGTCTACAGAATGGCTATTCTAACACTTAAATAAAGTATATTTTCCATTCTGCACACCACAACCTCCAAGTGGATAAAGCAGGGCTCTTCCAGGGATGAGTTTAACAGGCTGAAGGGTCCACAGGGAGAAACACAGGAGCCCCAGGAGGGTTGGAGTCTGCATTTGGCTCTTTGAACTCACAGAGATGTCTGGACAGATAGAGGCTGATTACCTAAGCACATGAGCAGCTTTACTGGAATTATTTGTCCATCTTTCTCCCAAGACTATGAACAGAGAAAGGGAGATTGCATGGTTGGGTATTTCTGCAGTTCCTCAGTGAGGACGGAAGCATATGGTGCAGGAGGCTTGGAAACAGTTCTTTGAAAAGAGAAAGTAGTGTATTTCAAATGAAACACCCACCTTCTTCTCCAGGATGATGTACTGGCAATGCCAGAGTGCAACGGGCTGCTCTGCTGGTTCCCTGAAGACAGGAAAGCCTGGGTGTGAATGGCGGGTGTTCCATCACCTCTCTTCTACATCCTTCCAAACAGAGCAGGCCCCACAGCACTGAAGGGGACTGCTTCTTGTCGCAATAATCCACACACTAAGGTGGCCTCATCTGTCTGAAGATCCACAGAGTATTACTTCCACTACATGCCCACTACAGCATCTGCCTGCTCCTTATACTACAAGGGCCTCCTAGAAACACTGAGCATACCAGTGCAAAAGCGATTTGCATTCTCAGATTGCAATGACACCAGCACCGTGTCTGCCCTCCTAAACGCATTCAGCCCAGCAGTTTACCAAACACACTTGGAGCCTGAAGGGCCAACAAGGAAACAGGGTATCAATGCTGACAGCCTGTATTTTAGCAAAGATAAAAGGAGAGTAATAGAAAAAGTGAAACATTTCAATGCACATACTTACTCTACTGCTCTGTCATGCATCTGCCTAAGTTGCATTCATCTGCAAATTTTCTCTACAATTGGCCACTTTAATGAAATAAAACTTATTTCTGGTGAAAAATAATATATACAGCCCAATACTGAGTGCATCATTCATGCAGAATTGGAAAGCGTCATCTTACGAATGCTGCAGAACCCATAAACAGATAAAAGTTACATTCAGTTCCTAAGTATCAAGAAATACACATCAAAAGGAGACTTCCCACTAAGAAGCAGAAAGGTCAAACTAAAGGAAGAGGGAAAGGACAGCCGTGGACACTCAGGCACATATTGCTTGAGAGCTCTTCCAAGAAGATGTCATTTCAAACATAACCCGCCACACACCAGGAATTTGCCAGGGCCACAAATAGATTTCTCACTCTTTGACAAAGTCATCCACGTTGGAGAGACTGTCTGGCAGGCAGCAGGACCGTATGATATCCCCCTTTTGTTCTGCTGATTTTTTATTATTAGGGAGCGCTGTCCTTATGCGGAGTGCATGACAAAGACATGCCTATACAGTAAGGTAGATTCAACCAAAACCAGCAGCAGAAAACGTTTCAGAAAAATATGTTCTTTTCAAGTACTTTTTACTCTCTTAGTAATTATACAAGTTCAGAAATTAACACAGCATTGTGAAGTGTTACCTCAAGAAATACATGTACTTTGGCACTTCTGCTGTGTTTGTATAGAGCACTGCTGAAAGCTCATGGACTTTCTGAAACGTGCCACAGTGTAAATCTCTGCTTCAGTCATGTTCCATTTCTCTGTATGGAAAACTAAACCAAAGACTTCACACTCTACAGAGCTGAGTATATGATAACCACCAAGTGGAAACTCACCATGTTTGGGAATCCAAGACATCTCCCTTCCTTTCCAAGACATTCTTTGCTTGATCCTGGACAACCACGCATAAAAGTCAACCTTTTTCCCCTCATTTGTTTCCCACAAGTCTCTGTTATAACCTTTCTCTTCCACACACACCAAATACTTGAAAGCCACAGTCTTCCTGTGCTATTGGATTTTTTGGTTTTTGTAATGACCTCTACTGTGAAAATGCTTCATAATATTCTAACACAAATGAGTAGTTTTACCCAGTCCCCTTCAGTACATATGCTTATTTTCCTCATGTCAATGACCTTAATTTAAATAGAAGATGTAATAAAACAAGAAAAAGTATTTCCTAGTAAGGTGTTAAAAAGCTGGCAGAAACATGCAATTACCATAGCATGTTCATTTTTAATTACATTCTCTATGTGGTCATTTCAGACATGCTGGAAACAGAGGAATTATTCAATATATAACTTTGGCAAATATATTACAGCAAATATATTTACAAATATATTCCAGAGACATTGCCACAAATTTATACTAGAGAACAGAAGCCATCAGTTAAAAGGAAGGCAGTAGATACTAATCCTTGTGGTGGAAGAGCTATTTCAAAATGTGAACTCAACCACATTCTCTTTAGTATGAAATTACCAACATTCAATCTTCCTGAATCTGTAGAAAGCCTGAGACAACAGCTCAGAGAAGCATATAAGTATACATTTTATATTAAAAGAAAGGCTGACTCTGAAAACCAGCTATAATAATTAGACATTAACACTGACAACTATGTGCATGTTCAGCCCTGGAACAGGTTTGTGCTAGCTCAGAGCTTTCAGACTTGGTGCAAAGGTTGAAGGAGGACCGTGATCACTTTGGAGCAACAAAAAGAAGGAATTAATAATCCAAGCCCCTAGACTTGAGGTCCTAAACTTCAAGTCCCACCTACTCGAGAGCACAAGAGAAAAGGAAAGGGAAGACACATTAAAAACTTATTTCAACTACAGTGTCTCAAAATTGTAATCCAGCTCCAATGCTTTCAAGGGTGGCAGATCCGTATAACCTCATCTATCACACCAGCCTCACCACATTTCCAAAACACAAAGTCAGTTCTGTCCAGTGAACCCACAGAAAGCTTACCCTGTAGAAAAGACTGTATCTGAGCACAGCGCAAAACTGAATTTACTTTCAAGCAGTCAACGCAAGGAGCAAGAACAAGCTGCTTCCAAGCTTTGTGCTTTCCATAGAAAAAGCTTAATTTCTGAGCTTACCTGTAGCTGCCATATAGCTTGGGATTCACTGCAGATTCATAGCTGTCTTCACATTTCCATCACAATGGTATCAGGTAGCAGTGCTGTTCTTTTCTTTCTGGGATCAAACAAAAGACAGGGGTGATTTGTAGGTATTTATTGAACACGCATTTCCACCATTTAATTAAAGACCGGGGGAAGGGAGCAGGAAAAGGGGAAACAAAGACAGTTTTAAAGCAGCTTAACAATCTCCAAGCCCATTTGTCCACACCTTTACATACATAAGAGGAGTATCAGGATGCCATGCTGACAGTAAGTGGTGGTCAAAGTCGACAAAGGATCTACACAGGCAAATTCTCAAGGACATGGGCTGCTTGTCCCAAATGTTTTGCTGCAGTACTAAAACAGCTGATGCTCAAGAAGACAATGACATGGAAAACACCTGATCTAATTTAGATTTAGTCTTGGTAATAGGCCTTTATCACCAGCACAGCAGGACATACTAAAACTTCCATAATTAAGTGAGCAACAGAGCCTATTCTTGCTTTTCTTTCAGTAGTTTCTTTACAATGGCATAAGAAGTCCTGAAATGGGTGCTCTTAGCATTTATTATACATGGTTTGGTTTAAACTTAGGATATTCATGTGATAAAAGCAATGAGTCTTGTCCACCGAGGCTCCTGCATACCACCAGAAGCTAGCGATACCAGAGTTAGGCAAGGCCCAGAACCATACTCCAAGGCTGAAGTTCGCTGCTCAGTAGTCTCTTCAAAGGCAGGATTACCACCTATTTTGCTTATGTAAGTTTTGGAGTCCTTTCCCACCCCTCTGCAAATGAACTTGCATTCATAGAATCACAGAATCATAGACTTGTCTAGGTTGGAAGAGACCTTTAAAGATCATTAAGTCCAACCATCAACCTAATACTGTCAAAACCACCACTAAACCATGTCCCTAAGCACTGTCTACCTGTCTTTTAAACACATCCAGGGATGGTGACTCAACCACTTCCCTGGGCAGCCTGTTCCAGTGCTTAATAACCCTTTCAGTGAATAAGCTTTTCCTAATATCCAATCTAAACCTCCCCTGGCATAATGTGAGGCCATTTTCTCTTGTCCTATCACTTGTTACTTAAGATAAGAGACCAACTCCCACCTCTCTCCAACTTCCTTTCAGGTAGTTGTAGAGAGCAATTCACCAGCAGTCTCTGGGCACAGCCATCCAGTCAGCTCTTTACCCAGCAAAAAGTACATCCATCCAAGCCATGGGAGCCAAAAGTACAGCTTATGCTATTTTGGCTCTATTAAACCCCATATCTCCTCAGTGAGGTCCCTGTAAATAGGAGTGTTGGTGAGGCCCTCAGACTCAGCGTCACCTCAGCAGCCCGCCTGAGGGGGCCAGCAGGGGCCAGCGCCTCCTCAGCTCCTCCACAGGGCGGATGAGGAAGAAGGACTGCCAAAACCACATTAAGAGAATTGAACTTAGACTTAGTTGAGACTTTAAAGCAAATATTTCCAGAAAGGAGGGCAGGAGAGAGTCACAAATCTACATACACTGCCTGACCTCCAGCGGTGCCTCGGACAGCCACACACAGGAGGCAAAAGCTGCCTGGCTGCGCCCACACCACGCTTCAAGCCTCGATGACAGCCACAGCCCAACCACCATCTCCTCAGCCCCTCAGGAGGGAAGTGCTGCCCCTTGCAGCCCTTTTATACCAACAGCCCCACCCACTGGCAGGCCCCACCCCAC
>NW_009649467.1:545325-563418 GCF_000708025.1 Charadrius vociferus | reverse complement strand
CCGCCCACCGTGGGGCTGCCCTTCCCCAGGGCTGCTGGAAGCAGGTGTCTGCAGGGCCAGAACATTACCCCCAAAATAGGAATTAACTTCTCGGCAAGCACCTGAGGGAATAAAACAGTCTGTGCAGTCACTGGAAAAGGGGTGCTATTCCCAAATAAAGACACAGGAGGTCCTGTCAGGAGCATCTCAACTCCAACTGAACACCAATTGAGGGAAAAAAAATGTATAAAAATGGATCTGCAGAAGGATGAAGGTCTGGTGCCAAGCCAGGTCTCTGGCGGGTGGGCCCCTCCCGGCTGCGGGGAGACATCAGGGGAAAAAAACAGCTCCATTTAAGATACATGGCTGCACCCAAGCTGTGGTGGCGTTGCAGAAAACAGTGTCACGAAGGAGAACTGAAAGCCTTCAGAGGGGCTCTGCAAAGCCACCTTCTCCACAGGCCGGCAGCTGCTGCCTCACCCTTACGCAACCGCTCCCTGCAGCCAAAAACACCCAGAAAGGGTGACAGGCGGCCAATGTGCGGGCACGGAGGTGCGAGGGCAGTGGGAGGTGGAGGGAGCTGGGACACATCCCTTTCTCCACAGCCGCCTGGGGCAACTCGGTCCCTGCCTCCAGCCCATCCTCCCCGTCAGCAACGAGCCACCCCTCCAGCACCCTCCCTGCAGGCTGAGGGAGCCCGGGGGCAATGGCCAGACTGCCTTAGCGATGTTCCCATCCCTACATACATTTTCACCACAGAGACCATCTCTCTTATTCATCCCTTCTCCCAGGAGAAGCATCTTTATGGGCCTCCAACTCCTGCCCGTTACCTCAAGCCAAAAGGAATACCTATAAACTCAGAATAAATACTAATTAACCTGAATCTTTTCTTTGTATCGTGATCTGAACCAGATGCTATATCTATCTTTAACTTTAGGCTGCTTTGAGATGCACCCTCTATCCGCAGCAGGGAAAAATAAGATTCCTTCTTTTGATAAAGTTATTTGTGGGCCTCAACAGGACACATTTCTTGGCAATGCCGTGCTCTTATCTTTAAATGCTGTGAACTCACAGGAGTTTGAAAGGCCGTTTATTTTGAGTGCCTCCAATACAACAAGTTTCATGATCAAGGAGAATTTAATCCAGTGGTTTTCCCACGTCCTGCTGGAAAAAGGAGGAGCAGTGAAGGTGAGTTACTTCTCGCAGCGAGGTCAGCTTTGGCAGCGCACGTAGCGTTGAATAGAGGCTGTCCCATATGACCCAGCCGAAGGCTGGATGGAGGCCCCCCCAGAGCAGGGCAGAGCGGGGTGTAAGCCCTACGCCATCTCCAGCTGAGCTGGTTGAAATCAGTCGCCCTTTATATGGGCTTTAGTATCAGGGAGAATAATAGGACAGGGTTAAAAATGAAGATTTATTTCCCTGAGTATATCAATCTTTTCAAAGCTGCTTTGTTTTGATTTTTTCCCGTGTTGGAAGTAGCTCCAATATTTTCTAAATTACTGAAAACCACTGTTGAAAGCTAATGTAACAAAACTGTGTTTTTCATTATGACTGTTGGTAATTATGCAGGCAACATACATATAGAGAGGAAACGATACAAACCAGATTTACTGTAAAAGCCAAGACCTGTCATAAATGCAGCTGCGTTCTCTTGTAGAAAAACAGGTTATTTGGGGGAAAATATTTTTGAACTTCAAAAAACAGTGACAGAGATACCAAGCAACTCTTGGCAAGAGCTGTGCAAAGCTAATCTCTGCCCAGTTCCACCACTCAAGCACCTTCTGCACAACACAGTCTCACATCAGCCAGTATTAGCGATATAATCTTCACCATCACTTCAGTGTGGGCACATAAGTTTTAACAAGCCTGCAGATGAAGTCCTAAAATTAAGCCTCTACCATTTTAAAGTTGCATAAACACTGCTTAAGTGGTTTAATAGTGTGTTTTGTTTATACAGCACAATTGTCAGTTGTATATAGCAGCACTGTGAGTCCAAAGATGTATCCGGCAGTGCCAGCTACCCAGGTGATGGCACTCCTTTCCATCTCCAGACCCTCCGCTGCAGAACACCGATGGCCTCTCGGTCTGTAGGACGTGTCTGACTTACGAGGCCAGGATATTACCCACCCCCTTGTTACGTGGCCACATGAGGAACTGCTTATGTGTCAGTGCACCTTGTTAGCAACTGGGTCCTCTGAAATAGAGACTATTATTGGTTTCCTGATGTACCTGACCATGAGTGCCACATCCACCCACACCTACTGCTGCCCCTCAAGAAGGGCAGCAAGGCAAGGAACCTGGGCTGTGCATGTCCCCAGAAACCATCTCCTCAGCTGCCAAGGGAAAGGTGGAGGGGAGAATGCTCTTCCCAAACAGCTAGAAAGCCTCAGAGGGTTAATCCCTAATAATTTCAGTTTATTGGCTCTTGCCTGGAAATGAGAGGAAACAGTGTACAGCTGTGAAGAACTGGGCCAATGACAATATTTATCTCTGATCTAGAAAAAAACCCCACAAATCTATGCTGAAGGAAAGAACTGCAGCTCTACCCCAGGAGAGCTGAAACAGGTGATCTGGTAGCCAAAAACACTGAGGATGAAGTACCATTCCACCTTCTTGGTGAGTCCAACCACAATCTACCTCCTCTCTGTGTCTGGCAAAGTGGCTGTGTTTCCCAAGGTAGTAAGGCACTATGTGTGCAGAGAGAAGCATAAAGGACAATCAGAAGTTACCTCATTTTACCAGAATTTATGGGCATTATATAACCGATGTTTTCCGAGAACCCTGCTAAATTTAATGCCAAAATTCCTCTTAAGCCCTTCTATTTAGGGTATTGGCTGGCTGTAAATCTCCAAAGTTACCTAGTCAGTAGGAAACACTGGCCAGAGTTTAGGCTACCTGAACAGAGTCCCAGGTGCTCATGTGTAATTTAGGTTTTAGACAACATAAAACAACCTTTAAAAGTCTGGTGAAGAGTCCTTTCCCTGGACTGAAGGCTCGTGTTCTTAGATGAGTCCCATAACCAAAACTGCCATCGTAACACAGGCATCTCCTTTCCTGGATGTGGGTGGTTTTGATGCCTGCACTGGTTATAAGCAGCAATGTCCTGGAGAACATGAAATTTAGTAAGATGAGTAAGTATGAAGTGTGGAGGCAGTGAGAGATGATCCACATATTATGTGCTTTTAATAATTTATAAATAAATACCAGCTTTCCCTAAACTGCCCCTCAGCATAGCAATTACATGTTGACTGATTTCTTGTTAGTGCTGTTCTTTTATAATAACAAACTGTTCCCAAAGCCTCACATACAGAGAGTTAGACAATCAAAGTACTGTGTGCAATTTTCCACTTAATTCATTCAGTTAGCTGCAATTAAAACAATACAATTCAAAGCCTTGTGTGTTTCTCTGAAAAAATACAAAACTTTAGTTGTTACTATTAATAAATACAACCTACAAGAAAGAGTTAACAAAGCCCCTTTGTTTTCCCTGTTGTAGTAGAGTAATTTTCTTATCCTTCTCTGTAGATCCCCTGGCAGTCATCAATATTTCTTTCAGTCACTGTTCTTCAAAAGACACGCACTTTTCATTCAACCGCACAGAAAGAAAAGGAATTCAGTGGGCCAGATTCCCTCGGTGGTCAAATCCATTCACCACAGCTAGCCAGGGAGGAATCTGGGTGAAGGTGCAGGGGTCTCATCAAGAAGAGAATCAAACCTATTTAGAAGGGAAGAGGTCATAATTTTAGCAGGCAGCAATCAAATTTCTCTTGATATTTTACCTAGATATTTTACCTAAATATTTCATATTTGTCTAAGAGCAGTGTCTTCATGGCTACGGCTCTCGGCTCACCCACTTAATATAAACGACATACCAAGTTTTAGCGCCGCTACAGAGCCATTCCTTTTTTATTTTATGGGGCTTCGCTAATGAAGCCTGATAACAATCTAATTAATATTATGCCAGTTTCACAGAAGCTGTATCCTGCCCCACAAGAAAGTGTTTAGCCATCCTAACAGAGCAGCTGGGACTGTCTCCCATACTGCCAAGCTCCCCCAGTACTGGGCAGATTTCCATCAGCCAAGAATACCCTCAGAGTGCGCGGTGCTCACAGAGCAGCAACATCCCTGCAGCCCAAGGATGCACCATGTTTGTCCAAGTCTCACAACACTTCCAGAGCTTCTATGAGCAAAGTACATCCCAACACTGTCCTGAGTAGAAGCTGATACTCCTAACATGCTACTATTCAGTATGTTAATTCAGTATTTGAGCTCTAATTGTTGACAGAGGCTTTGATTCAGCCTACTCCTGCAACAGAATAACAAACCACTGATTTGGATCTGTAGTTTTAATTATTATCCAACCAACATAAACAAGCATTTCATTTAAGCTCAGTTCCTCAAGAAAGAACTATTGTGCCTACTTTGATAAGATGGTATGAAATTTATCCAAACATTTATCAAACTATGTGAAATCTTATTGGGAGAATATGTTCTGACATTCTGTGAATAAAGTCACACTGAAATGTTTGTCCGAGCAGAGATTCCCAAAGTCTCGTCCAAAGGGAATTCACAGCTCATGTAGTGCTCACCTTTATTCTTTTATCCCAGTACACAACAGTATAAAAGGGGATGGCAAAGTAAAGAACCAAAACCACCATTTTTTTTTTCCAGAAAGACAGCACACTCTGCCAAATCCAGCTCCAATTACAGAAACACTTTCCAGTATTTTCCTTCCTTCCAGTTACTGCAGTTCTACAAATATGGTACTCAGTGATGAATGACAAGGAAGGCAATTCATCAGACAAGGTACTTAATCCAAAATTATTCTTAT
Source organism: Charadrius vociferus (assembly GCF_000708025.1). NCBI lineage: Eukaryota > Metazoa > Chordata > Aves > Charadriiformes > Charadriidae > Charadrius > Charadrius vociferus. Next base: position 558,608 of record NW_009649467.1, on the reverse strand, counting down.
TAAAAGAAACACTAACATCATACTCCTGGCATATGACTTTTATGCTTGAAGAATCTTGCAGTTTGCATATAATCTGGGTGAAAGAAATATAGTTGAAAGACAATATCTCCAACTGCTGATGAATGTTTCCAGCAAGTTTAACCCCCCCCAAAAAAACAAACCCCAAACTAACCATCTCTTCTTGGCACATGTTTTTTCCAAATGTGTTTTCTTAGCTTAGGTCGCTATAACAGAGATAACACTGGGCAGATAGCAACTGTATGTGTTCTGTAACAGACATGCTTTTCATAAGGCATTTCAAGGCAATTGGATTACTTACAAACTTAATAAAAAGTTAAACTTATCATCAGTGTATACCAAGGATCATGTTATTACAGTAAACTATATACAGCAAGGCACTCTCCATGAAATCAAAGAGATATTTCATATCACTTTAATATACTGACATTATTGACCCACCTATAAATAGCGATAACATTTTCATTATCATCTACACTTAACCTTCTTTATGCTTTCAAGTGCCCTTACGTCCAATACCTGAAAACATGCAATTCAGTTCCACAGAGTAACTCCAAAAATCACATCAAGGAAGTTCTTTATTGGTTTCTCTCAATGACTTCCAGATTAAAACTGTTCTTCTATAAACACAGTAAAGGTTTTCTGTAAGTGTCTAGTCTAAAAACACACGGTTGAAGTTAGTAAATCTTTTCAATCCAGCAACAAAGGACCATGCAACGGGAACACAGCTAATAACTCTGCTGATGACACACATACCAGAACAAAAATCAGTGCCGACACTCTTAGCATCAGAAGAATAAAACCATATTTAAGAACTAAAAGAAGATTATTGAGCACACGAAAAGAATAGGTTTGTATATGAAAGTATCTACCTTTTACCTACTCACCTTTCAGACATTTGGCTTCATTAAACTCCCAAGTATCAGTGCAAGAATGAGCATACATGCCAGAATGCCAAGGTAAGGAACAGGCAGACATTGTAAATCTGTTCACAGAAGTGTCCCAGATTGGTGCTAAAATAAGAGTTAAGAGCTACATTCGTTTCAAGTAAATATAAGAATATCTATACTCAGTTCAGGCCTTCTCTAGTCATCATCTGCTTGTTAAGAAAGGAAGAAAATATAGCTTCTGTAGAGCAGCATTCATTCTTCTCAGCGACAGAAAGTGAAAACGAACAAACTCTGGCCCTGCTCCAGTTTAAGTCAAGGAGAGCTACGTGTGCAAATCCCCGAGGGTGACATCTATTCAGCCTAATATGGCTGCGCTTATCCACACTGTAAGCTCTCAGATCAAAAGCAGTTGGCTCAAGCCTCCAGAAGAAGAAAGGTTTCACAACAAAATATTCTTCCAAATAGAGTTGGGTGCACAAACTTACCATCTCTCCTTGTAACAAAAGCTTTCTTCGTTAAAGTTTGCTAGAAGACACGATCTATACCACTCACACCAGAAGAGCAATAGAAACTTCTAGTGACCCTTCGGGGCCATACATCTTGAATAGTTTCTGTTATGAACGAGTTAAGTGTTCTCCAGGCCTCCTAGAACAGGGGAACAAAGAAGAGCAAAAGAAACCCTGGAGTCCTCCAGAACCTCAGCATTTCCATCTAGCTTTCCATTCAAGTATTTCTGCCCTTGGTTATTGATACTAAAGAAACCCATGGATGCACTGAATATAGTAATAAATCAGCAGTAGCTAATAAAATTAAAATAACCTAGACAACATTGCTGTATTGAACAAAATAGATTCTTCCCTCAAAAAGTCATGACAAGAGCAGACAGAAAAGCAGCAGATGAGTGGTGACACAGACCTTCAGCTGGGAAGGCAAATGGGCAGGCCTAGGCAGTTGTGTAAATTCTGTGGTTTGGTCCTGGAGATTGTGGCTTCAGCCCCAGGTCCCAATTCCTTACCACAAACCACTAGAGACCTCTCTGAGTAAATGCAAGGTCAGCTCCTTCTCAGCACGGCTCCATCAAATTTAAATGTTGGTCATGCAAAGGGCCTCTGGCTTAAGCATCCTGCCATAGGCACGGTTATTCAGCACAGCAATATGTAGGCACAGGTGGGCTGGAACGTGAGATAGCTGAGAGCCGTTCAGCTTGACAAACGGAGAAAATCTCCTGACCACATTCCATTCCCGCAGGCTGCCCATCTTGTTGGACAGTCCCTTGGGAACACGACGTAGCTGCCTGCTCTGAATCAGACGCAGAAGACTGCAGATTACGTAATATTGCCTGTATTCCAGCAGCATCCTGGGAACGTTAATCGTGGTCCTCAGCCATGCTCTGCTAGGCACTTCCCATGCACTAGGCAAAAGGCAGCCTCTGCACGTCAGGGCTGCTCCATGGAAAGGCCTGTCCACTTGCAGTACCTGCACAGCAGCAGCTTTTGAACCACTCCATGCTCTAGGATGCCATTCCCGACATCCAAACATAGCTAACTCAGCCTCTGTTTCTGAACACCGGGAACGAGGCAAACCTGCATGAGCATCAGCGGTCAAAGCCACCCAACCTGTTGACACTGGAGCTAGACAGATGAAAGCCACATGTGGGGCAGCCCCTGCTTTGCATTTCGGTGCAGATGTACACAGAGAAAGGAGTGAGGGCAGAGCTGAGACAGTGGGAAGCTTGGAGAGAAGGAGGGTGTCTGTTACTTGAAATCACTCTAAAGCACATTACAAATCTGTTAAATCATTGTGGGTTACCCTGTATTTCAGAGTAAATTAGTAACTTTTCAGAGGGAGTGAAGAAACTACCACTCCACTTTTAAATAATGAAAATGCTAAAAAACCTACACTTAACAGCTCTAAAACTGCAGCAAGTCACCCACCAACACCCACTCCTCTTGTCAGCAGGCTTTTTTCAGCATTGCCTATTATTTGTGTCAAGCCAGAGATGTTTAATGTTTGCTGCACTTATCTGCTCAACTTTAAGGAGCCACCAATGTTACAATATGTACCTGCGCCACTGACCTCTTTCCCCACGGCATTTTGATCTAAACAAGTAGCAAATGCAGAGTTTCCAAAATCATTTGAATTCTCTGGCTCTGAGTGCATAGCTGTAAAAAATCTGCTTTAAGATTAACATCCAATTTTATTCATGCCTGAGGCTTCACCACAGCATCTATTTTTGTAAGATTAACAGCAAGATCCCAGTTCTCCAGAAATGTAAAGAGTAACAGCCAATTGTAAGAGGAAGATGATGTTTCCTAACCTGCCCTGCTCACATCCAGGAACATACATTTTCCTAGCCCTTTCTGTGGTGGGTGTAATTTCTATTTGCATTTTTGTACCCACAATATGCAGCATGTGTATTAGTCCTTCTGCCTCCCATTAGCTGAAATGCATTTCTGATGAAACTGTGGGTGCCAAAAAATACTAACACAAATCTCACATGTGCAAAGTGTCCCCTGAAAGACAGCTTTTACTCTGGAGGAGTTAAGAAACAGCCATCTTCCTGTACCTTGCACAACAGCGTTTTGAATCATTTAACTTGAAAATACAAGTATAGAAAATGAGCACTTGATACTTCAGCTAATCCATTTGAAATGAACATACATAAAAACACTTATTTTTGAACATGGGAATTGGAGGACAAATTGAGGGCCATTTTTAACCTAAGCAGCAGAAGAAAAGTTGCTTTAAAAAGTGCCTTTGGTATCTGTCAATTAGAGCTATTGCATTGCTGTCAACTTGCACTCCTTCTTTAGTTCCAGCTTTGCTCCATCCTACACAGATCCGTACAAATCAATTGTCTCTTGCAAACATGCACTAACCACTGGAAAGTGAAATTAATAAAGTGCGAGAAAAGCTGATTCATAAAGCTGACACTCCTGTCCCCAACAACTCTGGGTTTCTCCCCTCCAGCTCACTGTTTGAGATAGGCAGGCAAAGTGGTAAAAGATTATCAAATTGCAACTGTCATTCCTGACAAAATGCATCTCAATGCTGGAAGGAATTTTAGGTTTTAAGCTAAAACACCACCCCAAAGGGTTCCTCAGAGCCTGTCAATATCTGTATCTTGGATGGAAAGCTACCACTGAGTGCAGTGTGTCCAACATATAGAACCTGCCATGAAATGAAGTTCTTCATAAGAAAGCTCATCTCAGTCTTGGTTGGTAACAATAACAAGGAGACAAGATGAGACCATCAGTCTCAATTGTGAAGACAATGTTTTCCTCCCATATTATTCTGTCTGTCATGTTCCCTTCAGGTTCCAAAGGAATCCCTGTCTCATACATCATTATTTCCCACAAAGCTTGAAAGCCTTCAGGGGGGGTTTCTTCCTGCCCACTGTACCAGCCTTGATGTCTGAGTACCTTCAGAACAGTGACAGAGGCCTCTGCCAGCAATAAAGGGGAACATCTGCATACCAATTAAACTGCTGAGTGCTGAAGAGTTAAAAAAAAAAAAAAAAAAGAGGGGGGGGAAGCCTTGAAAGTAAATCTGAGCCAAGTTCTAATTAATGCCCTAGGCCCCGATTCACCACAGCACTTAGGCATGTAGTTAACTTTAAGATGTATTTAGTTCCATTGAAGTCAAAAACAGCATCGAAGAGGCAAACTACATTAGCACAATTTAATACTCTTTGGGCTAATTAATCAGCCATAAAAATTAACTATGAGAACTGTATTCCTTATTTCCCTTTCTGTGACATTTCCAGATAAAAATACTTGGATGTGGCTGGAATAAGCAAAAAGCAGTACCTTGTTTGGCTGTCATGGGCTGCTGAGTCCTACAGCTGTGAAGACCAGTCCCTACGAGCAGCTCAAGGCACTGAGCTCTCTGCACATCACAGCCTAGCCTCTGTATCCTCTACCTGGTGGCAGCACACAGGCATTAAAGGCACAGCCCTTGTCCAGAGGAACAGTAATCTAAGAAATGGAAAGAACTGGCAACAGATGAGCAAAGCCATCAGGCAACGGATGGCACATCAGAGACATCTTTCCTTTTCTCTATAAAGAGGCATTTGTTTGCTGCAGGGCGTCAGTGTTAGTAGTGATCAGAGGTGGCAAGGAAGGGCAGCAAACGGGGCTGGGTAAATGAGGGAGGCTGAGGGCAGATGCAAGTTTGGAGACAGAACTGGTGAGGTTACCAAAAGAGGCACTGCCAGGCAGAGCTGGGGGAAGAGAAGCAGCACTGATGTAGAACGGGTAGATAGACTGGAGTCTGGTCCAGCCCCAAAATGTGGGCAAGGGCTAAACTCTCCTTCATTTTGGTGGAGCAGGACTGAGCCCTGTAAAAAAGAAGCCCAGAGTGTAATGTCCAAATAGCTGAATAGTCCCAGATATGTCCAAACCTTTGGACTTGGTAAGCACAGCATGGTGAATGGCTGCCAAAACTGCACCAACAATGTGCAGGCTAGATTTGGCCTGAACATGCTCTCCAAGAGCCCAATACAACCAGTTTTTGAGCTGTTAACTTCACAAAGGCATGTGTACAACTAACCATTCTGTAAATCAGGATGCAAGGAGAACAGCTTGCTGATAAGGGTCATCTTGCTAGGATTTCTGCAAAAAACGAAACCACAGAAAGTTTGCCTTAAGTATCATTAACGGTGTACACGGACCTATAAAAGCTAGGAAATCGAGAGCAGGGGACAGAAACTCCTGGCTGACAGTACTTCTTTATCTCACCCATTATGAAAAGAAAAAAGAACAAAAACAACCCCCAAAAAATTAGAACGCCATGAGCATAAAAGGAAGTACCAGTGCAGCTTTTCAGATTAACTTTGAATTTCCTTGCTTTCATTGGTTTAAGAGCTCTATTGTTACTCTCTTGTTTTTTTAATTGCAGATACTAAAAATTCTTTTATCTTTCGAAGTCCTTAAAGTCTGTTATATAAATACGTAATTAAAGCCTCTTTCAACTGGGTATAATTTACTCTATAGTTTACAACAGCTGCACTAGAGCTATTACAGTTTATCATTTAAAGCCTAATTAGGGGCTTCTTAATTAGTGGATCCTTCAGTCACTAGACTGTGACTGTGTAAAAGATGTTTGGCAGCTATTGCATGTTACAAATCCACATGAAATGTTTACGTGAAAACAGGGTGTGTACAAGTCCGAAAAGACATTAATTGTCCCTGCAGGTCAGCCCATCTGAACATGCAAACCTCCAGCACTACATCTACACTCTCCTCACCAGTGCATGGCTGGTCTGCACACAGCCTTTCCCTCCTCCACGTGCTGTTGGGAACCACCAGCGCATCCCGAGGCAAGCCCCAGCCTAGCTGAGCTGACCTGCTGCGACAGTCCACTCTGATGTGACCATTCTCATGTTCAAACACAACTGAAAGAGAGGATGGGTCTGTGTCCACTGACTGCTCACACTGGCTCTCATGCAGCTCATCAAACACTTTCTCCAGCAAACATAGCTCCTCGCTGCTGCCACTCTCTGTCTCAGGAGCTTTGCACCACGCTGGATTCAGTGGGCAGTTCCTCTGTGGTGCCAAAAGTACTTGCATCACTAGAAGGCAAAAGACAGGATCCAGTTACTGCCTCTCATTTATAGCCACTGACACAGATTTCTCATTAATAAATTAGCAGTCAGTCACCAAGATTTTAAATGCAATATTTGCCCAGGGAAGGGACTGTAACTCCTTCATCCTTCCCCGCTGGGTGGCATGGTGCAGGGAGAAGCTGGTGGAGCCATAGCTAGTCTTCACAGGAATCGCTCACTGGAACAAGCCTCATACCAGCTCCGGGCTCACAGGACCAGCGAGCAAAGAGCTTGTCCAGACCACACTCTGGAGGACTAGTGGGGTGCTGTTAAGTTTTCCCCTGCTTGTAACACAGCAGCTGTGTTAACAGAGGGTCAGATTTGGGGCCTGCCAGCATTTGGGAGCATTCCTTTAAACAATACAGTGGCAAAATCATGAGGTTTTATTGACTGCAGGATAATATAAATCAGCTATTGAAAACCTGTATCATTAGCGCTATTGCTTTCCAGTGGAAGATAGCTGCAGTAATAGATTGGCCTCTCCATCTCATCCTCCCACTGGAAAACAACATATACAGAACCGATCAATAACCTGATCTAAGTTACTTGTAGACATGTCAGGTGCAAGTATCTCCCTTTCTCAAAGGTTTTGAAGACCAGATATTTTTGCAAAATTTAGGCCAGGCAACAAATTGCTTTGGATAAATTGTCATTATGGTGGAGAACAGCATAACCAGATCCACCCACATTGTTACAAGGAAGTTTTAAATAGACAGGCAATAACTTTATTATATGCATATATTACTTTGCGGGGTCAATAGCTCAAGATGTTCCTTTGCAACAGGATACATTTCCATTTGAAAAGCATTTTCTATAATATCCATGTTGCTGAGGAGCCTCTGTTTGACAGGAAATAACTAGATTATTTCATCATAGAGTTTGTCACTAATTTCTACAGTTGAAATCCTAAAATATCTTCAAAATCAATACCGAAATCCGCTGTCATTATTAGGGCCACAATTTCATCCTATTGCGTCACAACATATTACCCACTTAATTTAGTGTCGCCAAATCTGAAGTCAGTGGAAACCCTACAGGTCACAGCCTTGTTTCCCCACAGATCAGTGGAGATGCTAGAGAGGTGTTTAAGAGCCTTCCCTACATAAAGATGGCATCACTTTCACTCCATCAGTATGACTGAAGCGTGTACATGCATTTCATCCCCTTACCCCACTCTGTCACTTGCACACACATGGAGGGGATAAAGAATCGCTCAGGTTGGAAAAGACCTTAAAGATCATCAAGTCCAACCGTTAACCTGCCACTGCCAAGTTACCGCTAAACCATATCCTTCAGCACCACGTCTACATCTTCTGAATACCTCCAGGGACAGTGACTCAACCACTTCCCTGTTCCAATGCTTGACAACCCTTTCAGTGAAGAACTTTTTCCTAATATCCAATCTAAACCTCCCCTGGCACAACTTGAGGCCATTTCCTCTTGTCCTATCGATTGTTACTTCGGAGAAGAGACCAACCCCCACCTCTCTCCAACCTCCTTTCAGATAGTTGGAGAGAGTGGTAAGGGCTCCCCTCAGCCTCCTTTTCTCCAGGCTGAACACCCCCAGTTCTCTCAGCCGCTCCTCATAACACTTGTGCTCCAGACCCCTCACCAGCTTCGGTGCCCTTCTCTGGACACGCTCCAACACCTCAATGTCTTTCTTGTAGTGAGGGACCCAAAACTGAACACCATACTTGAGGTGGGGCCTCACCAGTGCCGAGTACAGGGGGACAATCACTTCCCCAGTCCTACTAGCCACGCTATTGCTGATACAGGCTAGGATGCTGTTGGCCTGCTTGGCCAACCTCATACAATTGAATATAAATATTCTATTTTAGATATATAAATTTAAGAAGATTACAACCCAGGTCAGAGGGGAGCTGAAGCACAGTTATTTCACAGTTATTATGTTACAGCCTCCAAGGATGTCCATGGACACATAAAGAAGCGGACGTACACTGAGTCCTGACTGTACACTGAGTCCTGCTGCGGCACTGACATCAAGGCAGTCTTTTCGGGGCAGAACAGACAAACACTAGCCAGGGCTTTCTGAAAGGTGAGCTATCACCTTCTGAAAGCCCTTGTGGCAAGCCACCAACAGATTTAACTGACGACTTCACAGGGACATCACATTTCTTTGAGCTGACCTTCCTACAAAACTTTGCACTCCAAATTCCTGGAAATCCTTGCACCCCAAATCAAACACCCTTTTAAACAGGTCCTTGTTGTACAACACCTATATTGCGTGGCCTGCATGGCACTAATGCCTACTCTCTTCAGTAAGTTCAGTGGCATCCAAAGTGATGCCATGGAAATTATTTTATCTGATTTCATTTTGTGTTGACTTCTGTGACACAAGAGATGGGATGGCCTTTCAGAAGAGGAATAGGCAACAGAGGTGACAGAAGAGGAAGAGGTTAGAGTAGTGGAGTGGCTGGGTTCAGGTAGCCACAACAGTAAAGCAGAGGTGAAAGCTGGAGACAGAGGAGAAAATAACATCATGCCAATCTGCTTTCTTTTCAATTACTTCTACTTAATTGGCCCCAAGCAAGTACTGAACGGCAGAGGAACCAGTGGCTCGGTGAGGCCAGGGACCCTCTGGAACATGGGGCCTGCAAAAGCCAGGCGAGCGTGGCACTGCCGCAGCTCCCAGCAGGACAGCTCACCACCTCAGCTCCCTCACCACTGGGGCACCTCCATGAGGAATCAAAGCACCTGCACTCAACCCACCAACCGCCCCAGCTGTGCAGGCTGGTGCCTGACCCACTCCAGCCCTGGGGCTGCTACCTGAACCATTGGGTTCAGAAGAAAGAAATAGATCCCTCTGGCAATCAAGAGATTCCTTTTTATGGGGGCAGGATCATGGATTATCATTTTGTGTAGTCCTCCGCACTTCTCCCCCCCCCTCTTTTTTTTTAATAAATGAAAACACACCAGAAAAGCTCAGCGTCTTCTTTCAAAACTCTATTTCACTAACTTGTTCCAACCTCCATCAGAGCTCGTTCCTTGTCAGCAACTGTACCACTGCGCTATACCTCTGCCCACACACAAATGCACTGGTTGAAGGTATGAACTGGAATCTCTCTGTTAAAGGAACAAGCAGGCATCCCAGAGACTGACACAGCTGCTATTTGCATGTAAAAGAGGAAAAGAAGGTGCATGACTGAGCCCAAATTAGCATGAGCAAAGCCTCCCACCACATTTGCAAACTACAGCTTGCACAGTGGTGCTAATAGAGGTGCACACTTCCTCACAAAGAAAGATTTCTACCTCAGCTATAAGGAAACGTGGCTAACAGTGGTTCACAGAATCTGGCACCACATGAACCTTTAAATCCCTGTTTTCCTAAAATTTACAGATTGCTAGAAAAAGAGAAACGCAGTGGATGCAGGGTGAGCTGGATATGCCCAGGTTTAATTTTGTCTCCACTTCCAGCTTGATTCCTGAACCTGCCTACCTCAGCAAGAGCCTCCATTTTTCTAAGGCCTCCATTACTTCTGTATGCCTATATTTTTGAATGTCCAGAAATATTCACAGTGTTCATCTAAAAATGAAAACCAAAATAAGCAGGGCAAATGCAGATCTAACACTCCATGTCTTGTTTCCATCTTTTGAGAAATGAGGACTGGTAACCTCTTTTTCACCATCAACTCTTTCAAAGGGATGCTGTGGGGATTCATTTATGTCTGCAAAGTCTTGCTGAAGACACACACTTCATAAACCGTAAGATTTCTGGATTTTAACACGATCTTTGTCTCTTTCTCTGGCTATGTACACACACACCTAAGCATCCATTTTTGTGTACCTACCGAGTCATGAAAAGAGGATTAGATGTCTCAGTAGACTATTTAAGCAGTGTAATATTAAGAACTGTCCCCCAAACCAGACTGCATTTTGAGGTCTCGTTGCAGAGAAATTATAAACTCTTTTTACTTCGTCATCAAACTTCTATGGAAGCTGTTGGAACAATTCAGTGCCTCCGCTATTTCCGCAGTAGGTTCAGCTCATCTGAGAAACTAGAAGAACAGTAAATGCAGACATTAATGGTAATAAAATCAAAGCTAAGCCCGACATGAAGAGAAACAAATTCCAAAATGAAAAATTCGATTACACAGTACCTGTCTCCTATCTTGACTTCCTCATTATACGTAGAAATTAACCCTGTCATTAAGTACTTTGATCAGGCTGTACATAAACAGCTTATAACAGCATGAAATCTACCACAGCTAGCAGGCAAATGAACAAGGGGAGAGATACTGACATTTGGGGCTGCTGTCAGGCATCAAGTGCTCCTACTCCCTCAGGGCCCAACTGCTAGACTAAATGGGGTTACTCCAAGGATTAATTGCTCCCTCCTGGTTTGCACTACTTCCAGAAAGTTTCAGTAATAATATCTAAGAGGCTATCATTTGGAGATCAGTAGCATCTTTTTAAGATCTTTGAGAGATTTATAAGTTAGGCTGTTGTTACTGCTCTTAGGCTAAAACTCGGTACCGAAATTCCCGGCCCATGACTGAGCTGAAGCTGCATGCAGTCAAATTGGTCCATGTTTGCATTGCTCAGAAATGAAGTATGGCACCATTTCACATACTCCGGCTCCAAACATTTGTCACTTAAATGTGGAGAATTTCCAGGCACTAATACATATCATAAGCAAGATTTCTACGCAACTGAGATGGGATTTTTTTTCTGGTTTGTTTGTTTGTTAGGATTTTAGAGCAGAAGATGCTTTCTTCTGGGATGCGTTTAACTCAGTGTAACTTTACATACTTGTGATACTACCTAAAATACTACCTGCCATGAGTCCAATACCATCTCTGAGCCCTGTTTATAAGCAGCTATGTTTCCTGTTAGCTCTTCCCACCTCTCTGCTGAAGAGAAGGGTGCCCAGGTACAACACCCACCCCTCAGCACTCCCGGGGGAGCACTCCGTTTTGTTTAGAAAGTACAGCTCAGATGCTTGCTCCTCTCTGCTCTCCTAGCTTAGCTGTGATGGGGTTTCTGGTGATTTGCCAATTACAGCAGGTACACACATAAGGGAGAAATCCTGACCCAGGAGAGGCAAAGGTAAAGTTTCCCACTGTCTTCAAGATGGTCAAGATTTTACCTTTAACATCCTAATAAAAACTTGGAAAAACACTGAGGAACCCCGCAGATTATTTGTTTTTGTATGCATTGCTAAACATCCTGCAGAACAGACATTTTATTATTCCTAGAAGCACTAAAGTCCAGCATTTCCTCTGCTTCTCACAATCCATTCTTTTATCTCATTGCTACAATCAGCTCCAGGACATTATAGCAAGACATTGTTCAAAACGGCTATCACCACAATTTAGACAAACTCAGTCCTAGACCAAAACAGCTCAAACAAAATATCACAGGCACTGTGGATCTTCCCAGCACAGTCTTCTCACTCTGTAAAACTGCGTAACTGTCATACTCATGCCCCACATACCAGTTGCGTGCACACAAAAATGGTCCTTTCCAGATTTACAAACATCCAGACACTCCTTTCTGTACAGTCATGCAAAGAATGCAACCATGCCACAGCAAGATGGGTATACACCAGGTAAATACTACTACAGATTTGGATAGACTTGGGGGCTTTGACCTAAGCTACAGAGGGGGTGGGCATGCTGAGGTAAAGGTCTGTAAAGGTGAGAAGATGAGCAGTCGGTCACCCGTTGGGCAGAGATGAGAGGGCTTGTAGGAGAGGGCGGCAGGCAGGAAAGGTGCTCACAGAAGGCAGTTTGCAGGGGATGGAGCTAGCTGGAGGCAGCATTTTTACATCTGGCTCTAATGAATCAGACCAAACTCTTTCAGCACACGTGTAGTTCTAGTAATAAAGCAAATTGGACATTTCATCGGAATTTGCAGTTCCTGTTCAAATTCATTTACTTATGTATTGATGGGTGTTTTGCCAACAGTAAAAGCTGCAGTAAGGGTGTACCTGAAATTTCTAGCAAACCTAGAAGCGCCTAACAATCCAGACTGCAAATGCACATTACGTATACCAAATACCGTATCATTATCATTTGACACTTTTACAATATGTCAGCTTCCTTTCTAAAAATAATTCACTATTAATAGCAATTTTATGTAACTAGCAACATGCCAGGGATTTCTCACAGATCCCATCCTTGAAGAATCCCCAGATTCAGCAAGGCAATCAAATCTCATCTGCCACATCTTCTAGTGATTACTCTTTCATTCACCTCTTCAGTAGTCTGGAGTTTGCTCTTTCTCCCACTTAAATCAGTAACCAAATCCAGCCTTTCTGCTATGCAGAGCAAATTAAAGGCTCCAGTCCTGACATTTTTAAGCATGTTTACCTCTACCTTTTAAGCATACCTCTAAATGAATGTGTTGCTTCAGTAATCAATGGCATCACCTAAACGTACAGTCCAGCAGGTTGTTAAACACCTCTCTGAACAGTTGGTGCCATAACCTGGGAAAATTCCCTGGCCCAGCTTTGGAGCTGCTCTAGAAGAACTCACAAGTAATGTACATTGGCACTGACCCACATCAGTCAGGAAAAGTGTAAACAAGAGGAGCAGAAGCAGCTACAGTTGGCAGTGCTTTTCAAAACACGCTTAATGGCTGTTGGGAGGCAAGGCCTGAGCCTTGTTTTAGATTTGAAGCTGCACTTGGGAAGTAAGGCTGTGAAGAAGCTGGCCTACCTAAATGACTTTCAGGGGATGACAAGACTTGTAGTTAAGATAAACAAAGTTTAATTAAAGGTTTGTTTTTACTAAATCATTATTCCTGCT
>NW_009649467.1:522726-545276 GCF_000708025.1 Charadrius vociferus | reverse complement strand
GCTGTTTAACTGGATTTAAAGCAATGAGGTAACTTTACCCCACCAGTAACAAATCCCAGCCAAGGAGAATAGCATGTAGAGAAATGCAGTTGGATCTGCCAGGTAGGAATGCCTGGCTGCAGAGTAAGGAATTACAGTACAGCCCCTCCCTTGCAGGAGGTGAGGCCTGGGGCCAGAGTCTCACAGATATACCCAGGACACTCAGCACCTGCAGCTGCCATTGTAGCTAATGGGAATTGCTGGTACTCAGCACCACCAAGGGTTTGTCTCTAGGAGAGGAATTTATGATTTACCATGAGCTTTGTGGTGGACTGCATGATTACAGGAGTCCGCCACAAAGACACATCCTTGATATGAACTTGAGTTTTCAGTCCTCCCCACTTGGAGTACACATACAACTGCGGGCTTCCCTAGATAAGATGATGTATGAACCATCTGAGAAGTTGGTATCTTGGTATACCCCCAGCATTTCCATCGGGAAAACCTGCAGATGAAACTCAGGTTGGGAGAACATCCCTTCGATAGGTCCAAGCCTTCCTGACAGCAGGCTGGGGCTTGTGGCTAGAAGAACACAGGCCTATTGAAAAGCATGCTGAGTGCAATTGCCTTCAGGAGACGATAAATGTCAGGAAAGCAGTACACAATCATTTCCAGACCTGAGTCAGAGAACAAAAGCATGAAGCTCCTTAGTACAAGGTCTAACTCCCTTTCATATCTGCAGGCCTCAGACATGCTGTCGGGTAAAGAGCGTGAGTCATGGGTATCTGCAACATCCTTCTTTATGCTATCACTCTGCCATTGCTCCTCCGCTAAAAGAAAAGTAAAGAAAGCAGAAAGGAAAATACTACTACTTTCAGAGGCCTGTCCCTATTACAGAAGTCCTCAATTCTTCACGAAAGGCATCATGGTACATCCCACAACTGCTTCCATTCACAGCCATTGCTGCTGAGGTGCCCACTCAAAGATGCAGGAATCCTTTGGAAACGGGGCCTGGTTGTCCTCTCATTTTCCCTGCAGCCTGTATTTGCATTCAGACTCCGTAACTTCTGATTGCTGGCTAGGAAGAGCTGATAATGACGTGCCACAGGTTTCTTAACAAAAGAAGACAATCTTGCCTTTTGGAAGTTTCTCCCTGTTTTCTTTTGCTCCAAAAAGACTTCACTGCTAGTAGCACAGGGCAGATCTTCAGTGATGGACAGTGCTCTGTTGAATTTCTTGGATTGGCAGTTATTTACACCACACAAAGATCCTGCATATCATCCGAGCCACTACTTCGCATATTGTGCGCTCTCTTCCTCAACAAGATTAGGTATAATGACTTAGAGAACAGAGTTAATAAGAATCTATCTGGTTTTAAACTGGGCATCTTGGCTTCCAAGGTGTAAAAATGATTTGTGGCTTGGGCACTTGGTTCTCAAGTAAACAGCCAGAAGAGGCCATGGAGGATGAAAAACAGAAACTGATATTCCTTTCTGTGGAATGGGCTAAGAGTGAGCTGTGCCTCTAGAAAGGACTCACTTAATAACACTCTTCCTTCATTTCCTGCTGTTGTAATCAGCTGAACACTCCTAAAGGGACAGCTCTTGAAGTCCTCTTGGACTACTTGTGAAGCACGTATTAATAAATTGTATCAAATTACTATGTTTGTGGTCTTTTTCACTAAGTGCATTTGTTTCCCATGACCACAAACCCAAACAAGTGGAATAATGGCAGAAACACACTGTGTGTCAAAGATAACAGTGGAACAATTACCGTTGGCTGTTACCAACAACCTCCATCGAGTCACTGAGCCTACAGCATGAGCCTCTTCTGCCCGACCACTGCCACCATCAGCACCAGTTCCTACAGAGCATCACTTTACGTAGCCGATAACTCTCCCCTCATCTGCCATTTAAATCTGGCCAAAGTGAATCACTTATAAAGAGTAGCTGCATGTGCCATGACTGATAGCATTCATTCTGATGAGCTGCTCTGTTGGTAAGATTTCCTCTGAATTAGGAGTCTGAATATCTCATTGGTACACCTGAATGGACTTCTCTTCCCAGCAGAGAAGATTATTTCTCCTCAGGCAGCAGCCACAAGGCTGGTGGTATAAAAGAACAATTGTCCAGATTACACTGTAGTAATTCAAATGGTTAACTAATGGACAGCAGAATAACTCTCCACACAGCTCCACCCTTCCCTACTTCATCAACTAATCAAAAACACATCCAGGTAACTTTTGTCATTGGTTCCAAGTTAAAAGAGAAACTAAAGACTTTGCTGATCTGAAATTGTTAGTGCTTGGCATTTAAAAAGCTCTTCAGAAGACACCTGACAAACAAGTTACTTCATCTTTGAATAAAACTTCTTTTGGGGGGGAGTCAGGGGACTGTTTTTTAAGTAGTTGGTGAAACTGAGGTGCTCACGATTTCCCTAGGAAATATGTGAAAATTAATCAAATAGCTGCAGGAGCAGCAGACCACTGCAGCCAGGTTCCTTATTTATCTGTGTCCAAAGGCAGGATTCCCTGGTACGAAGAAGACAAAAGCCATGGCTGACATTTCTCTGTACCTGAGGCTGTCATGACATCTCTTTCCTGAGCACCCCTCCACACAGCCTCTCCTCTCCTGGGCTTATCTGCATTTTCTTCCCTACCTCCATGTATATAATTTCATCGAATTTAGACAAAAGGGTATTTCCAACCACCTGACAAATGTGGATGAAACTAGTCAGGATAGCCAAAGTCACACAGGAGGAAGGGCACACTTGTGCTAGAGGCCAGATTTTAGTGGCACACTGAAAACTCCCCAACTGTTCAGCACCTGAACAAGACCTTCATCACACCTCCACAGTACCAGGTGCTCTGGGATGGGACCCCACAGAAAGGAGCACAGTCTTGGCAAATCCTTGCCCTAGAGACTGCCTCAGCCCCAGCTAAGTGCTCCAGAGGTGTGTACTCCAGCTTCTCCAAGCAGTAGCGTAGGAACAACCATCCCCTGCAAACGGAGGCCCACCTCTCACTACAGCAACAGGCTGAAAGCAAGGCACAGGGCGCTTTCATACGGACAAAGGTAGGGACAGCATTCCCATCCTTCCTTTCTATGCTAATATGCAAAACCTAGTTACCTCTGAGAAGATTAGACCCTATCGAAAAGACAACTAACTTCCTCCTGACAGCTAGGCTTCCACTGTACAGCCAGCACACTAAATGAGATTTCGATGTGGGCCAGCAGGAGGCCAGACGCAAGTGTAGAAGTAAGGGCGTTTATTTCTTACTGGCCAGCTTGATAGCAGAAGTGCCATGGTCATTCTTTCTAATTTCAGGGACCTTTTAAATAAAGTTCCACTCCAGAAGCCAAGCATGAAAGGAGAGGAATGAAAACTCTTTGATAGATAAGATATTACAAGAGACTGTCAGAAGCTTGGTAGGAGAATGAAATAACACTCTGGATACTGTCATTGAAAACAATAATGAAAGAGTACACCATTTTCTTAACTGAAGTACTATCAAATCTATGTTACTGCCACACAACATATTTTTCCTCCAAAGGTGCCAATTTCAAGCTATGACTATTGATCTCTATCTAACACTCAAAATTAACTGCACTACTAACGAAAAGTGGCACCAAATCGTTTGAGAACATCAAACAGTAAAAAGCCAATGGGGTCAAATCAAGGTCAGAATTTGATGAGTAGGGTGTCAGAAATTTAATCCATTTTGTCTAAGATAATGTATAGAGCCAGTATTGGGGCTTTTTTTCCTTTCTTTTCTGTAATTTTTTTAAGCCAGCTTCTCTCAAAAATATCACAAAACCAGACCTCAACTTTTTTTATGAACTTTTTTCCATGACTGGAGAGAGAAAAGATTAAACGGACTGAAACACAGATGGCAATTATGCCTCTGTTTATTTCCTAATGAGTCACAAGATTATTTTTTGCCTTCTGCCACATCATTTCAGAATACAAGAAAACCTTATCTTGAAGGAGACTCGAGGAGACAAAATAACACTGTTAAAAGTCCCAGTCCAGCAAGATACTTAAGTGCATTTTAAAAAAAACCAAACAAACCTTCAACCATGAGTGAAGTCCCATTCACTTAAACTCAAATTCAGAAATGATGGGTAAATCTGTTCCACCAACTGGTGAAATGTGGTGGCTAGCAAATTCATTAGTGGCCTCATGACAAAACATTCAACAGTGACATGTTGCATTTACATCTCAGCATCTGGAGCAAATTAAGTCCAGAACTATGGCTAGGCAAGGCTTCCCCTCTGCCTCCCCACCAGAGTCTGCGATGCCCGTGCCCTCTAACCACCTGCCATTTGCGTCCATATCCCCCCCTGCCTGCGCAAGATATCCCCCAGCCTCAGAAACTTGACCAAATTCTCATCCAGAACACCGGACTGCTTCCCACACCAGAGGAAGCACAGCTACCAGCGCGCTGACCCAGCACTGGCTGGGCTCTCCAACTTGGCTGTGGCCACTTTCTTTTAAAACCCAGGCTAAGTATCTGATTTGATAGTGGCAACACCGTCTGCTTCTCATATCACAGTCCAGTAATTAGCATGCTCTTGAAAGGAAGCAGAAGATATGTATTCATCGTTCAAACCCATGTCTCTCACCTCCTCAGAAAGTGCCTTAACCACAGGGCTTAGGATAGGGGGACTCCCCTCTTTTCCTACTGAAATCATGCAACAAAAATTCAGGCTTTGATCCTAAAAGGGCTGAATTTTCAGCCCAATGATTAGGACTCGCGGCTGGAAGAGCTGAATCCTTTATCTGAGGACTTTTCGTATGTTTTAGGCAGTAACTGGGGGTGGATAATATGAATTTGGATCTTGTCAGGAAGAGTCTGAGTGTGACCTCCCACCTCCTACCAGAACACACAATATGCAAAAGAGGATCCATTTTAAAGGGAGAGCAAGCCATACGCTCCTCTCTGAAACAGCGCTACCTCCGTGCTGGAACACACTCGCTCTCTGCAGTAGTAGGCAAAGACACCTCTACTCAGGAGATGGCTGGTGCTTCAAAAACACCCATGTCCGCAGGATATTTCTGCTTCCTGGCTCTAGGGGTTCCCCCTTCAGCATCTGGACATTGCCACAGGCACTGGGGAGCCTCAGGCTTATCTATCCCAAGGAACTTCAAAGACACACACAACTGGTGTGGCGAAGATAGGGCACGGTTAGGTTGAATAATTTGTTACCTAAAAATGCTTCTGACAGATGGCAAGGCTGTTCTGGAACACTGTGAACATAACAGATTTTGGGACAGGGTGCTGAAGAGAACTGATTTTAGTGAAAAGTTGGATTTTTATCAAAATGACCTTTTTCACTCCAAGTGCCTGCTTTGCATAGAAAATTGCAAAGAAAATTCCAAAAATTGATAAGAAACTGAACATTCCAGTGACTTACTGGAGTTATGGCTTGGATGTCATTATCCTTCACGGACCATTTCTTGCAACTGGACTCCACGTTCAACATGCATCATTGCCAGATGTTCCCATGATGTATCACAACAGCACAAGCCAACAGAAATCCATCATTCACATTAAAAAAACCTTGACTTTAAGGAAGAGAATAGGTCATTTGTCCTGAAGACTTGCAAGTTCCCGAATCTGACGTGGAAACCAATCGCTTCTACCTTGCTTCCCCTCGCCCCTCAAAAACCCTGCAGTTTTCCACAAGAAAGAAAATATTCCCAATCCATTCTAATTACCAAAGCGTTTTCAAGCTACATTCCTACAGAAATGAGGCTTCGTTGTTGGCACTATATGTCCATTTATCTGTCCAACGGTCAGTTCTGCCTTCCCTTCCTGTCTCCTCAACGTCTTTAGAAACTACCCGACAGACAGGGAAGGGGGAAGGAGCTGTGAGTACTGGGTGGGAAGAGTAGATATAAAAATCTTTAGTTCTGTTTTGATACTTTGCAACCACAGTACAGATCTACGTGGCAGATCAGCAAATCTCTGAGGTTTGAGAGGAAACACTGCCAAAAGATGGTGTTTCTTTTCCTTTAAAAAAAAAAAAAGTTGAAACAGTTTATTACTAGCTGTTGTATCGCGTCTGAAACTTTCGGTTTCAGTACTTACGTATGTGACGTGTATACCAAGTGGAGAAGGATCTTACTAAAACCTTCCAGGATGAAAACCTTCACGCTTGCCAGTCTAGACATTTCCTAGCAAATACAAAACTGGGATTAGATGGTGCTGCTATTCTGACTCAAATGAACAGAAAAATTAATTAAAAGAAAAACAACGTCTTGAACAAAACCAGGTCAACATTAGCTAAAAACAAGCTTAGTTTGAGATGGTGAAATGCTACAGTATAGCTTATTGAGATAAATCCATTAAAATTCCGAGCACTTTTAAAAGCATATTTAAAGAATGTATTAAAGTATATATTTTTTGTCTTATTAGAAACTTTTTTTTTTTAAATAAGAACCTAATTTAGCTTTCTGAATTAGATTGGAAAGCAGTCTTATTGGGTTCTACTATTCAGCCTCCTGCATATCTAGCCATTAAGTTAAGAGCTTACTGAATTTTTAGTGTGTACTTAATCCCTCATCTTACTTTACACTCCTTTTCTAAAAAGTTTCACTTAAGTGAGATGAAAATCACTGATTTCTGACACTTTTTCTGACACTGCATAACTAGGAAAAAGGATCGTGAGGCATGTGGCACAGCCTTAGGAAGATACTTGAGTTAAATTATAAACATCTGTCTGCCCAAGAAAAGGTTGTCTATTTGTTTTGGAATGGACTTTTAACATTATTTTTTTTCCCCAGTTCCTGATAATTCTTCTGGCTTAGTTTCTACATGCATATTCCATAGAAGAGGTAAAGGTTACCAGTGTATTAATATTACATCTGTACGATGCTGTATGTTTTCAATCAGGCTCACTCCCACAATCATTTCCATATCTAGCCATTTGCTCTTCTTATTTCTTGATAAGTGATGGCCCCTATCAGGAAGTCGGGGGCGAGTCTGTTACTGCTTTGAGTAAACAGCCTAAAGGTCACTTCAGATGTTGGCTTTGACACTCTTGGTTCAATAGCCACCCACCATAGCTGTCACCAGTAAGCTGAAGTTAACCTCATGGAAAAATAGCCTTTCAGTGGGTCCTGTTGTCTTTTCAACAGAACAACCCAGCAGTGGGCACTTAGTGGTGGAATGAGGATAATCCTATCAAATTCCCCTCACTAACCCCTGACAGACCCATTTGGTCTGGGATCAGGATCCAAGTTCTGTAGGTCTCCCCTGAGGTCTGCTAACATCATGGGAAAGTTCTTGAGTTAATGGCATCTCTGAGTCCCAGTGTGTTCATGTGGGTGCCACAGTTCTCCTAGTCAGTGCTCAAGGACCTTTTTAATGAGATTTCCCATACCAGAAATGAGAGCCGCAGAAGGGATCCCAGCTACATGCACACAACTGACTTCTGCAGGCATGGCTATGTACACTAGAATGTGAAAGGGTGAAACCCAAGGCTAGCATTGGACCCCCACTTTGGGTCCTGGCCACCGTCTCCCACACACCTCTACACACCACCACCTAGACTTCTGCAAGTATTGTTTCTTTCCTTCTGCTCCCACAAGATTAATCTGCAGGAGGCACAACATTTCTGAAATAGATGCATCTGCTGCTGCAGTGTGTTGCCAGTACTCACCACCAGTGAGCCTCCCCACAAGTAAAAGGTCGTTACACTGCTGACGCCTGGCCACCGTCTCCCACACACCTCTTCAGCATGAAAGCAGGAAGAACCCAGCAGACAGGTCTAAAGATACTATCATCCTACAAAAGGAGAAGAGTTGCATGACTAGATCTAAGATCCAGAGCAAAGGCCAAAGCACCCACAGGGCTGATACAGCAAATATGCCTCGCATTGACCCCTCTACAGACTGAGCTACGCATATCCCATGAGGGACACTGTCACCCAAGGTAGAATCCAAAATTCTTTACAGAATGACCACTAAAGTTCTTTTAGGAAACTTCCCATAAACAAAGGCCATTTTCTTCTCAAATTAGGTACTTCAGGCTCCTAGGCTCTCACTTGAAGCATCTGAAGATACATATTTCAAAGATGATGGAACAGACAACTGTCACTGAAGTGGAATGTAAAAAGTTACTGTGGATTCATTCAGGCCCCTATTCTGATACTGCCTCATGCTTCATCTCTCTCCCATCACACCAGTGAGCAAACAACCTAGTGGCAAGGCATCTCAGACACTCTTCATCCTCCCCAGCCTGAACACAGTACCTCCAGTAACTGAGGCACTGTTGCATCTTGCAGTGTCAAACTGTACACCCTGCTGGAAGGCATGGTCTGTGTCTTCTCTAAAAAAGCAGAAAAGGCACAGCACAGCCCAACCCTAGAGAGATAGGTCTGAGTCTCTCCTATACGACAATGTTGACCGTTAGTAAAAAAGGGATTTATCTGAGTGAGGGGATAGGTTGTGCTGATAAACTATCTCCACTTTTCTGTTAAGAGAGGTACACACTAGTACGTGTATTCTTAAATGTCCACACAAAGTGCACCTTGTATCATCTTTGTCTCACCTCTGCATAGCTAAAAAAACCCCACAGAACCCTGAAGAACAGCTAAAGGAAGATAGCAAAAATACATACATTCTTCAAAGATGCTGCTGTCTTTCCAGAGCCAGACACCCAGGCTACTGCATCCAACAGCCCCTTTGCTTCAAGGCACACACAAGACAGTAGCTACCAGAGCACCCTGTTCTTTTCCACAACACTTTGTGGGATCCAGCTGTAGCCATTGTGCGCTCCGGCGCTTGCCTTACATGCCGCTTGGGCTGTTCTGCCACCCTTAGAGACGAAATTTCTGGGTTTTAGTAGTCATTCCTAGCACAACAATTCACTCAGAGTAGTATTATCATGTAGGTGCTAATATACAAAAACTACTGAGGACATAAATGGGATGTGCTGTTTCTCCCTCCCTCCACTCCATGGCAAACAGAGCTCAAAGCTTTAGAGACCTCTGCAAAAGCAGTCAAGCCCAACTTACACAGAGTCCTATATGGTATTGTATAGGCACAGTCAGAGCTGTTTTCTCCAGACACAGGGATCCATTTTTCCAGTACATAATTTTCACTTTGTGCTAAACAGACAACAGAGTGAGAAAACTCCCTTTTTTGGGTTTGACATTATCATACATATAAGAAAACCATCTGCAGCTTTCAGCTTCAGCTTTTGCTCCAAGTTGGGATCTTGCAGTTACTTTTCCCAATACATTTTCCAGCCCAGACATTAATTCAGTCTACTCCCTACTCCAGCTGCTCTCCCCCTCTGTAAGCAACGTCTGCTTTCTAGCATGATGCAGGAGTCACTAACCATCACCTGAGCAGAGCACTTATAACTCCACGATGCCATATAACAGAGCAGGCTCCTTGAATCCAGTACTTACCCAAAAGGGCACGTGCACGACAGCTGTGGAGTCCCAGCACTGCTCACTCGTGAAGGGTAGAACAGCACAGGTGGGACTTCACCGGAGTCCGGTATCACAACCTGCCATATCCTTCTAGTTAAAGGAATCCGGGTAAAGAAAACACAAGCTGTATTTAAGCAATAATACCTTCTGGGAATGTCTAGCAACAACAAGTGTTCTGAGGAAGGAGCTGTGCCTCTGGCCCTTACCCTCACCAGTCAACAACTCCCAAGCTGACTGAATTAAAATAGCTGACTTAAAAGTCATAATTGCTATTCTCAGCAGTAAAATACAAAATTTTTTTTTTTAAATGTACCTTTTAACATGCTGCAAAGTTAAACACGGCTTGCATGTTACCATGGATATAATTTCATGTTTATAAGACTGGTCTTTCCTGGCAGCTAAATGCCTGCATGGGAACAAACAGCAGAGCAGGATTTTGTTTGGCATTTTGCTCCATTTATGATAACAGCTAACTCCTTTTTCTATTAACAAGCTTTTGATTTTACTGGAGTTTCTCTAGGAACAGAGTTCATCTCATTGGGATTAAACACATTACAACTGATCCTCCAGTTTGTGTGAGCAGAGCCCTGAACTTATGAGAATCAGGGCCATAGGATTAAGTCCTACCATGTTTATGTATCTGCCATGGGTGCTATCAGACAGTATACAGTACATGAAAACATGCTTCATCTCTGCCTGATGAAGAGTCGACTCCAAATCCAGAGTGCAGGGATTGAGCTAAAAGTAACTTTTATTCAGAGTAAAAACATGATAAATTCTGACCAAACTCAAGGCAGTGAAGTTAAGGTTTCATTTGAGGAGAGGGGCAGTTGTATTCCACAGGGTCCCAGGAAAAATCTCCAAAATGGAATTGCTAAGTTCATTCATATCAACTTGAAATCAGCTGCATTCAAGCAGAAAGGCTAATGGAGTAAGAATAAAACCCAGACCGGCAGGAAGGTAAGTGTTACCCTTTTAGAACACCAAGTCTAAATACCTCCTTCATTCACATCCATATTCAATTACTCATGCCCACATCTATTTCAAAAACTGTGTGTGTATTCCTAGCCCTACCGAATGACTTCCGTGGCAAAAGTCACCTGGTCTTCAGTGGGACAACATTTCATCCCTCAGTGAATAAGCCCAGGAATAGGTTTTGGCTGCTGGTTGGTAACATGTAGGATTGTAACAACTCAGCTGCTATTGCTAGAAGATCTGAAAATAAAATGTAATTGCACAGACAAATCTGGGGATTACACCACATCATGTCCCTCCAAATCACGCAGCCAGAGTGTTTACCTGTGTCTGTGTGTTGCTGTCATGAAAAGTTCAGTACCTATTTCAGTATCAGAGATGCATATCAGTCAAACTTGACTTCAGCTTTTGAAGTGGGTGGAGAGCAACACCACCCCTTTCCTGTACTGAAGTCTGCAATAAAACTGCATTTTACTCACAAACATATCTGTAGTTCTGTTGTGTTCTGACTTTTAAAAAAAATAATCTCATTGGACAGACACCACCAGCAAGTTTCTCCACTCTGTGGAGTGTCTTCACAGCCCTCCCACATAGTGAAAATGACTCAGACAAAACTACTAAATTTAGGGCATTGGTATTCTATGTGTTACGCTGGTGTTCATACAAGTAATGCCTTAAACAGTAAATTTCTGAATTAAGCATTCAGGCATCTTTTCTGTGCTGCATCTGCCACTGAAACAGAACGGCAACGAAGGTGGGCTGAGGAGGAGGTTATTTGGATCATGATTCGGGTTGTGTTTTGGCTAGAGCTAAATGTGAATTTGAATGAGGTTTGCGTGTACTTTTAGAAATATCTATTGACCCGCTATCATGATGTTTGATCTCAAGTGATGAGATCGTGCAAGATTAGCTGCCCTTGGGAGATTCCCTTCATCTCAGGCAAGAGACTGCAGGCTTTGACTCACAAATGGGGATGATTTCTCTCGGGATGACTAGACTGATTCCCACCTCTCAGCATCCAACTCACCCGTCTCTCTGAGGTTCCCCTCCTGCAAGGATGGCTCACGAAGCAGCTGCTGAACTGCTGGTTGCAAATCCATGCAGTCAATTAAATCAGTGCTTCGGTAATACAATATACATAGAATTAATTCAATGTAATGTAATCCAAAATACATAGAATTATTGCAATTTTATAATTTGCAAATCACCACCTGCTTCACAAGCAACAGCCATCCCTGCAGCAAGGGCAAGGTACTCTGGAAGAACACAGTGGTGGCCAGTTAAAGGCAAGAAGTTTTATAGCTATCACTCACAAGCCAGGGCTCTTGCAGCCATGTGGTCGCCACCCAGAAAGAGGGACAGCAAGTTCCTGGCCATAAGGAGAGCAGAAGAAGCAATGAGAGGGATGGGACGAGAAGAGGAAAGGGAGAAAGAGGGTTGCTGAAGCACCTTCTTGGTTATGGAAGTCTTTCCTCTCTGCTTGTCTAAAATCACCACAAAATCAGTGTGAGATCGAAGTCAAGGCCTGAGCCAGGCCAAGAGACCACACTCTTGTTCAGGCTGACCACACCACCTGCTGAAGCCAGCGAGAGTTTTGTGTGGGTATCTCAGGGAAGGACATAGAAGCAATGACTCATCTATTAATGAACTTTTACTCTTTATCTGTTTGCCAGATGTCTCCAGAAGGGCATGGTTTTCTAAAATATTTTTGTTTTTTGAAACTGCTGAATAATCTTTACAAATATAGCTCATGATCTGTTACCCAATTAAAACCATGCAATTGCTAGGAGCAATCTGAGCTGTTAACACTGCACACTTCCATCACATGTCTTTCCTTTGTTCCTCATCATTGGAGCATAACTCTTTAATAAAATTAGGTTCACGCAAAACCATTTTCAGATAATCTGCTGTAGCCTCCAGAAATGCATATGCTGGTGTGATGTGCAGTATTTCAACCTGGGCATCTTTGTCTAAAGTTCTGCAGAGCAGATAAAGAATAATTCTTTTCGGTACAAGCCAAAAGCCTGACTCGTATGTACACCTGCCCTGACGAAAATTTCCATAGTACAATGTTTATCCTTGTCTGGACTCCACCTGAGAAGCAAGGATCTTAAATGTCCCCAAAGTGCCCACTTAATAGAATTTTAAAAATCCAGGCCTAGAGGGGATGTGGAGGGATTATTTAATCTCTTCTTTTGCTCTAAGGCAGAATAAATAACTTAGACCATCTCTGAAAAATATTTGTCATCCTTGTTCTTGCAAAAAATTCAGTCAAGAAGATTCTTTCTCCCTAAGTAATCTGTGCTGTGCTTTTACTACTCATGCAGTTAGAACATTTTTCCTAATGCTTGAGCTTTGTCCCTTTACCTTATCACCTCATTAGGATATGTGTCCAACCAGGCAACTTTGACTGGGTCAAATTACCTAGTCTTAATACCCAGATTGTGACCTACTCAGAGCATATAATGAAGGATTATGTTGAAAGCCAAGATCAGGAGATATATCAAGATCAAAAGAATATCTGCATGATACCTACTACTCGCTCTTTTTTCCTTAGCTAGCTGCCCTATAAACTGGGAAATTACATCAGTATAACATTAATTACTCTTGGCAATTATATTTTTTAAATCATTTTACAATCTAGGTCTGCAGTGTCTGACAGTCTGTTCCACTGTCTGTCCAGGAATCCAAACCTCTTTTTTAAGTGGATTCACATTTTCAGGTTCATTAACATTCCCTTCTTTAGATGCATAGGCAAGCCCTCCTTAGTAAGACTCAACTAAAATAACTCCCTAATAACTTCTACACTGTGAAACAGAGTTGTCTCAACATATCCCAAGAATATCCCAGTAAAGTGTCCATCTTTCCACTCCTCCCAGGGAGGTGGCTTAACCTACACCCACCTGTCAAAGAGGCTCTGTTCTTTGTCTTTCTAGCCTCACCCAGACAAGTCTGTCCCTCATTTACTGCACAACTTCAGAACAAGTATGGATAATGCTTCTCCATTTCTCCAACCCTGTCCTTCCAGAATGAGCTGTGCTAATACCCCAGTCCTGTGACTTATCCCAGCAAATTTCTAATATGCCCGTTAAGTATTTAATTTGATTCTACACTACAACCTCAGGTCCTTTCCATTTTTCCCTATGTTTGCATTGACATTGCTCTCTTAACTTTTCAAAGGTGCTACTGTAATATTTGCTCTTTTAAGTTACCAATGTTTTTCTTCTATGTGTTTCTTAATTTGTACTTACCTGGGTAACTTTTGCACTGGCCTCTTTCAAACTGAGCATAAGCCCCTCTTCTCACTAGACTGGTAACACGGTGCAATGTGATGGACTCCTATTTCTTCATCACCTAAGTGCCACCTCTCCCCAACAGGCCTGTGTAAGAACATCCACTGTTACGTGGAAGGGAGGATCTCCCGTCAAAAACACCTGAGCAATTCATACCCTTACCTTTAAAATCTGACATTAGTGAGTGCCAAATATTTTATTTCCAAAGTTTTGATGAAAAAATGAAGCGGTTTGGTATTCTTAAATTAAAACATTTCATTTCAGTGAGTTGAACCAAAGCAAAATATTGTGGTTTGACTCAGTTTGACATCAAACAGTTTGACTCAGTTTGACATCAAACAGTTTGTCTCATCCATCCAGAGCAAGGCCCTCTGACCAGGCTTTTTCCCATCATCCATCACTACAGTAGGTAAGAATGGAGACTGCAACGCACTCTTGGTTAGGTAATGCAGAGGTGGGGGTGGCTCTAAGAAATAATCAGAATACAATACTACCTGTCCCAAAAATACCACAGCAGTTCAGGCAGATGGCTCAGACTTAATATTAAGTAAGACACTGCAATCCAGCTCAACAAACTGTTTTGAAATGGATCAAACTGACGCAAAACAAAATATTTCAGTTATACCTTCCTGGTGAGTCTTTTCTTAAATCACAACTTCACAGAAACTTTGCATAAAAGTCACTTCAACACCAAGTATTTTTTAACACAATATAATTAGAAACTGTAGAAATAGATCAGTCATCATGACTTGCTGCACAGGAAGATTAGAATACTGATTCATACATACTTCATATACATTGAATTGCTTCAGGAACCCAGCACTTTTACATCTTCTCCATTCCATGACAGCTCAAAAGGAAGTCTTTGCTCTCCAATGGCTTGCACATGATGGGAAGTGACGCTAATCATGAGAACAACCAGCAAATTCTTCTGAGCCAATTAGATGGCACCAGTCACAATGACATTAGTCATCCACTCCTCAATCTGAGGAGAAGGAACGAAAATTATCATTCATCTACTCCCAAAGCTGCGAAAGACACGAGGGAAGTATACTATTTCCCATTCTTATCGCAATCATCATCACACAAAGTGACACAAGCTGCTATTTTCTGCTCCTGTTCTAGGAGAGTAGTGGTTACCCTCTGTGCAGGTTTCAAAAGAGATACTTTGATCTCATTTAACTGCTTCATTCTCCTTCTCCTGCCCGTGACTGATGACCAAGAAAGGAAATGGGACCAGAAAATGCTACACAGAAAGAATATATACAGCCTAATGCCATTAGCCTCTACAGCTTACAAGGGCAAGATGACCAAGATGTGACTGACGGTTAACAATGAGAGTGACAGAGGAGAGAAATGTCATACATGGTGCCGTGACTCTGCACACCAGTGAGAGTAACAAGAAAAGCAGAAGAAGTGGTAACGGACGTGTGGAAAAGTGCACACAAAAGGAAAACCTCCCAAAAAGTTGATAGTGAAGCATCAGGAGAGGTTAACTGCAGAGGGTTCAAAGTGGGTGACTTTAAGAACAGATCCAGGAATAACACTGGAACAGACAGACAGACTGACTGTACTGAAGTAACCAACCTAACAAACCACACATCAAAGACTTTACACTGCTGAGATCAATGAGATACATACCGCTTATCTCAGTGAGCAGAGAGGTGGGGGAAGTCCAGGAGCAACTGACAGGCAGGAGAGGCTGACCAGACCCCATGTCTCCACACCAAGATGGTTTGAGCATCTCAGAGATGCTGGTGTAGCAATCAAGCTTGCTTCCACCCACAGCCAGGAGACCAGACTACCTAACAGTCCTGGTGAGCACAGACACCTTTGTATAAGATGTTGTCTCAAGATGACGTGACAGGCACCCTTGAACTGCTTGACAGTTACATACATCTCCAAGGCACAGGCTGGCCAGCTGTGGATATATCAGCTCTTGAAGTCCTTCCAACACTTTCTTATCGGAAGACAGAGGTAGTGAAAAAGAGGATGAAAAATCAGAAAATCAACCCTTCTGACAGAAGGGTAAACAGGCCAAGTTAATGGTGAAGTAATATTCTAGAGAAGCCAAGGAAAGATCTGTGGCTTGGGAAGCCCAGACGCCTCCAACACATCTGGGGAAACTGCCAAGATTTTCGTGGCAATTGCTCCTCTGGGGTGACATTTTGGTTCACTGCCCAATTAGAGTTTGCCCTTGAAGGACTTTATGGGGTCGATCCTCAGCTAGAGTAAACAGTGCCACGGCTTTCTAGAAGCATGGCAATTTTGAGCAGGAGAAAATTATGCCCCAGATCTCAGACTGGCAGGGAGGTTTTCTCAGGGGAACTACATCTGACAGCTTCACAATGAAGGGAAATGTTATCTACAGCATCAAACTACAACTCAACAAACAAATTTGAAACTGACTTTAGAAGTCATGTTAACAGATGGTACCCAATCCAAGTGGCAAAGATCACAATTACTTCTTTACCTTTCCCATTTTGTCTTTTGTGTGTGTATATGTGTGCTTCAGCCCCAGAGAAACAAATTACGACCCAAGATGTGGAGCTAATTAAACTATAATATACTAAAAGGAGATTTGGCTGTGTTGATAAATCTGTAGTGTGATAAAGCAAGATACTCCTCTGTAAACACTGAGATACCTCCCCAGGATTTCTCCTAATTATGAAATAATTCGGATTATCTCCAGAAGTAGTCTTAGATTTGAATGCCAACACTAGAGAGAATAAAATAAAGCATGCCTGAGCTAGCCAAATCAGATAATCTAAGACCATACATATATACGTATCAAAAGATGACAAAGAGGGACAAATGGAATGGTAACTGTTCTGCAGTTGTTGCTAGACGTTACCTTTCTATGGACAGCTCTATTGAATCCAGTTTCATTCTCTTCAAAAGACGGTATCTAAAACTTTCTGATTTGCCTTCCACACTACGCACTAGAAATAACTTGACCACAGTGGAATAAGACTCACAGCAGCCCTCTTTTTCCCAGAGAAGAAGAGATCTTCCATAAACTGTAAAGATATATTTTTAGTTATGTTCCAGTGCTAATTTATAACAAGTGCCTGTTTGCACCATGCTAGCAATATAAAAGGTCTCTAAGTCTGAGGTGGCCCCTGCTTTGCCTGGTATGAATAAAGCAACCCTGATCTAAGAAGTGCTGATGTTTTTGTCCCACAGGAAAGGGAACAAACTTTCAGTGCAGACCACCTCCATGCCAGTACACTTTTATCTTCTCAATTGGAGAAGCACTTCAATAAAGAAAACTCCAGCCTCTAACTGACCTAGATTCACTGCTGGCATGAGGAAACCAGGAGTGAGATTTCTGACAGATGAACTCAGTCCACCTTCTACTAGACTTCAAGATATTTCCACCCTAGCTGTCTATGTACATCCTGCCAGAAGTCACGGCTGCCCTTGCAGAAGTCAGCAAAAGGGAAGCTCTGTGTCTCATCATGCAATGGATGCTGACTGAAGATGCAGCAAAGAGGAGCTCTGGGCATATACAGTATGCCTAAGTATCTGCAGCACATCGATCTGTCTGTGGGCAACAGCTGCCTTTGCAGACCTGCAGCACTCCAGGCTCTCTTTATGTTCATTTGCATCTAAGTACTGCTAATTGGAAATTAAACTCACACTTCCCTGGCTCTGAGCAAGAAAAGTGTGCCCCTTTAGCCTAAAGTTAATGCCTACTCTAGGCTAATCATCCCGCTTCTCTCCATCACCAGCAGGGACAGCCAGTATTGTGAGATGATTCACTGTGTTACATACCTGATGAATCACTGGCTATCTTCAGTGATGAGGGAGAAACAGAGAGCACCCATACACTTTGCTTAGACTAGATCCCTAACTTTCAGACAGCTCAAGTAAGATAACATGTGTCCTACCTGGATGGTCTTTTTCTTTTGAGTGTGTCCAATGGTCAAGACAAATGAAAAAGGAACTCAGACTGTGGCTTCTTGACACAATAACCATATAAAACTATCATGAAAGCAAAAACCAAACACTGCTAATATTAATGGCAATAACACAAAAGGTGATTCTCGTAGAAGTCAACAGCTGTTCCACATAAAAAGCAAGAGCGCCACAGCCTACCTGTGTGTAGATGCGGATCACACATATGCCCAATGTGAAGGCCACTGCCAAATCACACGCCGTGTGTGTTTTCAAACAGAGAAGAAGAAAAGAAGCCATTGGCCCAAGGGCTCAGAAACCAGGACATGAGATTCCTTCTGCATGATCTTGGTATCCTGCGTGAAACTTTCTGTCCAGAAAAATACCTGTAACCCTGCCCTTTCAACAGAGCTTTGATTTGTTTCCTTGGCTTGGCTTCTGCAGTACTTTTAAACCTTCCATAGAAAGTCTGCTTGGGCCCAAGCTGCATAGCTGGGGAAGTGGCAGGGAAGAACAAGGCTCTGCCAGTGGGACAGCAGTTAGACTCTCTCCTGCTGCTTTCAAAGCTCTTGCAAGGGCACGCCAGGCAGGGCGGGCTGCCGGGCTTCTCTCCTCAATAGCAGCATTGCCAGGAAGCAGAAATGACCCAACGGATCCACAATATGGCATAGAGGTACAAGATTTGCACGCAGCGGCCTTGTGCTCCGGTGATCTTGGAGCAGCTGCCCATTTTGCAGCGGGGGTTTCTGCCATGCCCACAAGAGGGCAGTTCAAGCCCCAGTGGAATAGCCCCAGGGACTGGATCAAGTTCAGCTGGCTCTGAAACACCCAACCGCGTGGTGTGACATGGCCTCTCCTGGGGGGAACTGGGATTTTGTGCATTTTCATTCTAAACACATAAAGCAGGTAGCTAGATGAAATACAACACAGTCAGGTTCTGAAAAGGCTTCTTGTAGGTGCAAAGAGTGCAAGAGATATACATCATTCTTCATTTAACTCTTCCTTGATCATCGACTTGTGGATTGTTCTCCCTCTGAAAAAATCTAACTACTCTTTTTAAATGGGAATTTTGACCAGAGTGATGGAGATGTCTTTAAACATAGATTTGGCATAGAGACTGCAATGGCAGTGAGGTACCAATCTGGCTGGGCTTGTACCTGCCCTGTGGCTGAGGCAGAACAGCAACTGCCTATGTCAGCTACACTTAGAAAGAAAAAGGGTTTCTGTTTGAGTCAGCACACAGCATCTGGCAGCCAGGCGCTGACTGCTCCACGAGGCTTCCCAAGCTTAGGAGAGCATCCCATCAACCAGCTTTCAAAAGATCAGTCACATTCAAGCATATGCCACCAACTGAAATATGATCATTATGCCATATAAAGTGAACACTTTGAGAGCACTGCTTACAGCATTTTGTCCTGTACAACTCCTTATAGGATCCTATTTCCAAGGCTTATAAATTAGCCAAGCTGTCTAGACCAAGTTCTGTATGTGCTGCGGATAGATACACCACAAACCAAGAGCAGCAGGAGGATATTGTCTCTTACCTGCAAGTATTTAATAAATAATAAAAATCAGTGTATGAAAGATGGGAGAAGAATATCAAGTGTACGCAATATTCAGGACTTAAACCTAGCACAAAACTGTGTACACACATCAGTTGACTCGCTTTTCACTTGGTCCACATTTGACCTTGCAACGTTCATTCAAGCAACAGAACTGCTTCAACTACAAAGTCATCTTTCAAATAACATTTTTCAATTTATAATAAGCACTCACACTTAAATTAACCAAACTTTTAACTACCCTTTAACCTAGTGTTTTCATATAGGTATCATACCAGAATGGTAGGGGAAAGAAAATATTATATGTTTAATATAGAATATATTTTAATAATTGACAGCACAAGTCAAAGTCAACAAATCACAGAGCTCAGGCAATGCAATGTACTACGTGTTTTCATTCCATGTTATTGGTTTCTCAACTTAGCAAACAGGGGATTTTTGACTGCATTTAAAAAGGAAATCAGCAAATCAATACTAAATTTTCTGTAGAAGGGAGAAGCATAAAATTACTCAAGTTACCACAGAAACAAATTTAAGCAAACTGGTGCCACAAATCAAGTAATTAGGCAGAAAGAAGAATTAAATCTCTTGAAAAAGTATTGATTTATGATACTATGTCCGGTTTGGGACATAAATATTTATTATCCTGCAGCTCCTATTCCTTCAGCACTTAGATTAAATCTATTTTATTCATGTCTTTCTAATAAAGGGGAACTCAGCTAAGTCCAAGTAGTGAAGAGTAAGACATTACTCTCTTACATTTGTCTCTCCCCTGAGAAGTAGAGAGCACATTTCATGTCAAATTATTCCATGCACAGGGAACACTGCAATACTGGGTACATACAACCCCACCACGGATTACAGGATTAGACTCCTGTGTATACCCTGGAACAGTCTAATAAATTTAAATTAACTGCCATCAAGTAAACGGGGCAGTGTTTCTACTCTTGCCCTAGAGTACAGCAAGAAACATTTCCTTATCTTGTAGCAATGGCCAGTTATGTTTCAGTTCTTTTTTAAGCAGACAATAAATCACATCTTTTATGAGAAGTCACCAAGCATGCAGGCAACTATCCGTATATAACTCAAAAAACAGTACTACTGGTACCAACTTCCAATGTCTGCTAATTAGACCAAGCGTTTTGAATTACCTGAACAATTGGCCATATAAAGAATACGATGGATGCTTAACCAACCCCAAAAAGAAATAACGCCTGGCACCTGAAAGCCAAATTCATTAAACATGTGACGTGTATTAGCACCAGGATAGTGGTGCTTACATGTGTTAGTTACGTAGATTATAGTTCTCTACAGAAATTACATTACTCCAGTGAATAGAAATATGCCATTCAAACAAACAGTGAATAATAGATGGTGTAAATCTGTAGGTTATTGTGGGTATTAGATCATTACAGAGGGTCAAATTCTGTTTTTGTAAATACTTGCTGAACTCCAAAAAAATAGGAAAAAAAGTCATAAATCTCAACACAGAAATAGCGTGGCACTTGTTCAGCATGGCACTTGTGGAGATACCATGACTTTAGTTCACTGGTGAAGAGGGTGTTCACTACAGCAATTAGCTTAAAGGGTTTCAGTGCCAAGGGCTACTTCTGTAATCAAATCTGGCAACCATGTGTGCTTTTGCAAATATTAAAAAATTGTGAGCCGAAGAGGAGGGAATGAAAGTTTCCTGTTGGCTTCTTTTGTCTCACCCTTACTATGTACAGGTTTTGCTCAGAGCTTTGGAGAGGAAAAGCCGAGAATATTTGCTCTGATGGTTGTCCTTCAGAGGAGAGGTACTAGTTCTGTGCTACATTAACATATTGCACTATGTATTTGCGTTATTACCAAGTTCTTTCTGCCAAGAGGAAAGTTTTCCAGAAAGACCAGAAGCAGACAAAGAACTTTGAAGGTTTAAATCCTTATGCTCCTTTAACTGGACATCAGCAACGACCATTTCTTCAATAATGCACAGTGCTAAGGGTTGGTGTTTTTACTGCAGGACCATAATCTGATAAGGAGCCAAGACTCGAGCCAAATCTCGGCAAAAAGAGAAAGAAGAAATAGTTTGTCTTCCTCTTTTTCTTTTTTTTTTTCCTTCCTCTACACAGAACATTACCAAACTGGCCTTTAGTGTAAGTTCAGCTCATAGAAATAATTCTTGAAAGCCCATTGGTGGAGAGTTCATTTCCTTCTCCTTTCAGGTTGAAAAGGAAACTTTCTGTGAGTTTACTGTAATGGAGTGTTTGTCTGTATCAGAAACAGCCTGACCTCTCCAGCCACAAGATGAAATACCAGCAGCCCACTCTGTCACTAGTTCACTATTAGGAAATTACATGGGAGGAAAGACACAACACAAAATTCACAGGGAAAAAAAAAAAAAAAAAAAAGAAAGAAAAAAAAAGACATCAGCAGTGGTGGGAGTGAATGAACAAGCTTAATAACAAAGCCAGTAAAAAGGAAAATACCCTCTGGCCAATTGATAATAAAAGGTTACTTGAGGCAAAGGGTCAGATCCTGAGCAGTGTAAAGTGGCCCAGCTCCTCCAACCTCAGCAAAGCTACAGTGAATTCTAGCAGCTGCAAAAAGCCCCGGGAGACAGAAAAACCCAGCTATAAAAATGGAATTGGAGGCCCACATTTTGAGAAGCTTCCACTCACTTTTAGCACCAGACTGAGGTACAGAGGTGACTCTGAGGGTTTGTTTCTGCGGGGGAGTTCCTGTGAAGTAAGCTGAAGTGTGAATTTACACTGCATTTACTGGTGGGTCTTTAAGTAGGCTGTAAATTCATACCCTAGCCTATTTTGCAGGGATTTCCCCAAGTATATAAGCCCTAGATTGGCCTCCTAATCATGGAGGCAGACAAAATAAATACATGTTTTCAAAACTGCAGACCCACACAGGAACGTCTCTATTGCTTGCAGGTGCAAGTGGGTACTGAATAGCATATATTGTAGTCCTGCAAGTGCATGGTGCCCTTCTTTCCCCAATTCACTCCCAAAGCCCCTTCCATCATCTTTCTCAGCTCCCCTCCTCTTCAAGACAGACTCCTGATCCTGCCTCAGCTTCATGCCAGTTTTCTGTACTGGCCCCTGGCTCTTCCCTTCCCCATTTCAGTTCCACATCTGGAGGTCCATGTTCTCCTCACCTACTTTCCCCTGACCCTCAGGGAGAGCAGTAGAACTGTCCTGGTGCAAAAGTGTCTCCTCCTACCAGTTCCTTGCCTCTGAACCAACCTAGCCATGTCCTGTCCATTCATGCCTCACCCATTCCCCAGAGCGCTGGATCCTTGGGTTAACGGATGCCCTCTAAAACCTCCTCCAGAAACACAAGGTTAACTCTATGCAGACAAATGCCATGAAGCCAGGCAAGACTACTCACACTTTCTTGGCTGA
>NW_009649467.1:497955-522676 GCF_000708025.1 Charadrius vociferus | reverse complement strand
CAGCATGGTCACAGCTTCATCGGCATCCTCAAGCTGGGTGGTTTGTCTTTAGCAGGCTAGGGCGAGCAGCTCACACCACACAAGGCCTGTGCCATTTCCCTGGGAGCCGCAGTGAAGCTGTAATAGAGCAAAGCATTTATGCCTTGGCTGATCTGGGACCCTGCACTGCTTTAACAGCTGCCTGCGCTCCTCTGCTCTGCTGGCGCAGGCGCTCGCTGCGCCAGTGTCAACTGAGTCCCACCTGTGGCCATACCACTCTAACACACAGAGACAGCACTGCATCCCGAAGGATCCTTTTCAAGATGTCAATTTAGTAATATCCTCACCTGATGCAAACATCAGGGTTCTCAAAAGCAGCTTAGAACACTCCCCTTCAATGAAATCCCTGATTTTGCAATGCATGAAAAAGAAAGTCAGTTAACGCTTAGAAGTTTGAGCCCTAAGATCAATGAGGGAAGCAAAAAGGCATAAAACATCTTTTGACATCAGCAGAAGGAACCAGCCACAGTGAACAGTCATCCCATACACTACAGTATTCCATACCATCCTTATCTGCTGGAGCAGGTAACAGCGGTCTGAAGAACAGGAACCTCTTGCTAACAGGTACGAGAGTGAAAAAGCTATCTGAGAGATGCAGGTCACAGAGCAGTGACTCTTCCAGCACCTGACTAAGTATAAGTTTCGTCTTTGATGCATATGAAGATTCTGTGCAATCAGCACCTCCGAGCAGAGAAAGAGCTCAGCACCCTTTAAGAGCTAAAGTCTGCTGCAGACCATTTCCTCCATTGCCTCAAGCTTTCTTTGAGCTCCTTTTCTTTGTACCATCTGCAAACATTTGTGCAGTTGAGTTGTACCAGCAAACGCACTTAAAGAAAGTGTCTGAGTTTCACAGAACAGTCTTCAGGGAAACCAAAGTTTATATTAGCTCAGGAGCGTTTATTTTGGAAGTGTCCATGCAAACAGACAGCACCAACAATACAATAAGAGCACCCAAACCCCACCAAGCCAACACCATGATTAACAATGGCTCACAAAACACTGTTTCACATCAATCCACGGAGTTAAAAAAAAAAAATAGAAATTTTGAAAGGTACATACCAGAGAACAGCAACTGCATCATCACATCAACATGATGTAAATAAAAGAGAAGGTTAGATACTCTGGAAAATTTCTTCTGAATTATTCACTTAGCTGAAATAATTTCTCTTTCACTTTCATCTTGTCCTGTTCAGGAAGAAAACTTTGTATTTGAACATGGGATACCATATAGTATCCTCCACATATGGTACAGCACTTGCTTCCCACTCCAGGACAAGACATTCAAACTGAGCCAATCACCTTAGAAAATGGAGTGCAAAAAGGTGGTTGTGTTTTATATTCTGAAATGTGAAAATCTGAGGTTTCAGAGATGATTATGGATGTTACGTTGTCTTACGTCACTGACTTCAGCAATGCAATCTATCATCCATGGTTCCAAAGCCACAGCAGCAAGGATGCTTACCTGCTCCCCTATGGGCTCCACATGCAGTATGTTGACTACGACCAGACTCAATCTCGTGCAAGGCCAAGATGACACAGTGTTAGTGCCACGTGGAGGTGGATAGAAAGCCACTCTTCAAGTCACAATGCACATAGCAATGGCTGTACCAGCTCCCTCCTGATTCCTCTACTCAAAGGCTGTGCTAGAAAGTAAAAAAACACCCTATGTGATCAGGTTATGAAACCTTGTCTCGCTGCACGTATGCAAAGGCCGAACTTCCACTGCAAAGACAACCTCTGTTCAGACACCACAGTTTCTGAACACTCAGTGACCTGAATATTTGTTAATCAGCTGTAATGTCATTAGTATACCCATACACCTATGTCTTGCATTTTGGATGCCCTGTACCATTTAAAAAGTACAGATATTTGAAAAGAAGGATGGCCCCACACAATTAGCCTACCTCAGCCTGCAGCCTTAGGCAACATGCAGAATCTGAGACAGGCAACAAATTACTGGAGTACAGGGAGAAAATTATGGAGATACAGGAGATTTGTGTAAAAAAGAAAGCAGACAATGGGGGTCACAGCATGAAGGGGACTCTGAAATAAAACTGTACATACCAGTATTTCTCTCTGCTGAACAACAAGAAGACACCGGGTGCGAAGGGAGTAGTGCCGTGTTCTCACACAGGTAAACTGTAACAGTTTTCCATCTTAGGTTTCAAACCTATTACAGCAATATTTTCTTTACTCATACGATGTATCATTTTGGATGATGTATCTATATGATGTATGCACTTTTGAAAGAACATTTTGTTTTAAATTTTCAGGGTATAATTTCTTTTGTTTGTAGCTTTCCCAGGTTATAGATTTCCTGTCTGGCATCTTTCTCTTGGTGTTTAAAACTCCAAAGTCTACTCTAAGTCCTCACTGAGCCTACTACTTACATACACAATAACAGGGATAAACACAAGCAGGTTCCCTAAAAAGGGCACCCCATAGAATTTGGTCATCAAAAAACATCCAGGAAGGCAAAGGAACAACACCCTTCAAATTAATTTAACAACCTACTATCTCCTGAAATCATTGTCAATACTAATCTGTTTATCTAGCAATTAAACAAATGTATGAGAGTTTCCTATGCAATAACACACTGATTAAACCTTAGAAATTTCAGGCAGGACATAGTTCTCAAATAAAAATCAGACCTTATTAAACCTCAAAGGTAGTTCCACATAAACACACAGCATCAAAAAGCCAGGAGCATGTAAGAACTCGGTCTCAGTTTTAGTCAAAATTCCGCAATTCCTTTTCAATTGCTTCAGTTGCAACAGTTTTAGAAGCACAGAGAACTGCCCTTTGAGAGCTAACCAGTAAAAGGACATGGCTCTCCTTCTTACACCATCACATAGTAGGGAAGTCTTTATACCCTGCTAAATGTAAAATATTTTAGAAAAAACAAAACCAGGAAACAAACTGGGATTTGGTCAAGAGTTCATGCTGGCTGAATCACTGTGGTGTGGAAACCACCAGCTCTAAAGATGGAAAGTCCGGAGCCATTCAGAGTTTCAAAGAAAGAAAAAAAAAAAAAGAAAAAGAAAAAGAAAAAGAGAGAAAAAAGGGCATCAAAGACCCATTTTTCTTGCTGATAAGCTCCCCCAACATCCGAAACACAGGAAAGGCTACCTATGGATAAGTGCCGTGACCTTTTTCCTTCTCATCTCTCTCTGAACATGGCAAGCAATTTAACCTGCATCATAGTTTTTCAGACTGGGGGCAGTGAGAATTGTTTAAATGTCACTCCGTGACTCAACATGCAGAAATGCTGTAGGGTCATGGCACTGCTTCTTCCCTCCACATCCTGCACCTATTGCCCTCTTCTGCCTTTGCCCTGGAAAAAATAAAAATCTACATACTTTACAGATAGAACACGGCCAGTTTCTAAGCAGAGGTTCGTTCAGACTTCTCTGGATTGCCTTTTGTTATCTGAGAGCTTCCAAGGAAATATTGCTCAGAAGCAATTAAGGCCAACTGTTCTTGGACAAAGACATACAACAATCAGCGTATTTAGCAAGGCAACACAGTCATTTTGAAAGAGGCCTGGAAAATCCTACCATCGTTAAAATTTATCTTCACAACCGCTGACAAGATCTAGTAAAGACATCTGTGTTCTGCTCATGCATTTCATCATCTTTCATAAGCCAAAATCTTATTAGCAAATCATTTTAGCGACTTTCAAACGCCAAACTGTTGTCTATGCCCATTGCTTGTAGTAAGGATAACAGTTCTTGACAAGAACCTATTGTCCATACATTTTTTGCTTTCCTTGTTTTCAAAGTACTGGCATACATCGACATGCTATACTTGGGTACTAACACATCTGTCTCAGCTAATCATCACGTTATTTGACATAATCCTGTCACTAAAGCCAAGAATCCTATCAGCTTTCTGATAACATTCAGACTCACCTGATTGCTGTGTCTGCAGCAGCCTTCTTGGCTGTGCTGGATGGGACGACCAAGAGCAGCAGCAAGAAAGGAACAGAACTGCACTGCAGAACAAGAGGAGAGTTAGTCCAAAAGCTAAACATCATGAGCTCAGGAAACCCAAGATGAGTTCTGCAACATATTCCCTCACACAGATTATCTACGGCATTTATCCTCTATGTGCCTCCACTCTGTAAAATGGTACTTTTATATAACAGGCTTTGTGAGAATAAATATAGTATGAAGTGGCACACTGACAGGGAATGTGGAAATACCTCTCAATCTATGATAACTCCCCATTACCAACCAGTCATTTTTAACACTCAAAACCGAATGATTCCAGAGAATGTTACAGTGGAAGTGATTCACAAAAGACTGAAGAATCAACCCTGTTTCCCAAACTGAATCCAGTTTTGTGAGTGTTAAGTTTAAAAGGGTTCATTTACCACAGTGATTCCATTTGGAATGCAGTCTTTGAAAATTTTAAGCAGTTTTCTACAGAGCAAACCGCGAGCTAGCAGCAACATTATTTCATAGCACTGGTCACAACAACCATCAAGGCTTTTCAAAACAGCAAGGCATGTTCCGGGATGTCTTGAGAAAAAGATCCATAACAATTATGCATCAAAACCCCAGGACTCTTGTGCATCAGTTTTGCACACTTCTTAAAGTGGCTGGTCTTACAAAGTGCTTCTAGACCCAGAAAAATTCCATGGGCAATACATCAGAGAATCCATCCTGAAATACTAAATTACAGTAACCTTAAGATAGGCAACAACTTTCCCGAGGAGTTCTTTAATCTGAGGAGAAGGCAGACACCGCAAAGGTTTAGCTAACTTCACTGTCACCTTGCATACATCTAAAAGGCATTTTTGTCCCTTCTGGAGTGAACTTACTCACTGGATAATATTGTTTCATTGGACAAAACCATCCCACAATCCTCCTTCTAAGATGTATGTTAAGGGGACTGCATGTTTTTTACTTTTTTAGATGCAGCCTTGCATCAATCATTCTCCCCTTCTCTTCCCTGGAGGGCTTACCCTGCACTACAGCTCCTGGTGACCTCTTCAGGTGTTGTGCTCTTTTGGGCTTTCACTGCTCTCTGCTCCACGTGCTGCCAGCATCTGTAACGTGAATTGGTGCATGCTGAGTACTCCCTCCACCCTGTCCCATGCCACCACTCCCGCCCTGGAGTTCGGCCGGGCGCACCTACATTAGTGTTCGCCCTTGGAGCAGCGGTGTGCTTTGAGGCCAGCCCCTCCATCGCCCCACTTACCACCGTGCTTTGCTGTGCATCACAGAGCAGTCCCCCAGCGCGCAGATGGGATTCCTTTCAGATGAAACTCAGCTGGAAGAGGTCCCCCGGCAGCACAGGCGAGGCACACCAGCTGCACGCAGCACGCAGACCAGGGGACCTCACTACAGCCACAGCTCTCCAGGTCCACTCCTAGTTGCTGCTATATTTGCTTATGGAGAAATTGCCTTGGAGTATCAGGCATTCATTCTCCTTCAGGGAAACTTAACAAACCCTTTCTACACTGTACAACCACTCCAGACTCACACTGCTCCCCTCCAACACCTCAAAAAAGCAGCTTGACATCTGTCTCTTCAGATATTTACCCAACCAGCACCTCTAGTGGATCATAATATTAGGATTGTTACCATTTTGGACTAGTCTTTGTTAAAACTGCCTGTCATCAGTTAGGTCCTTGCTCATCTGCCAGTCTTCTGTCACTCACCTCTTCCCTTTCACCTATTTCCACTCTTCCTTTCTTTCTTCCAGACACTCTTGGTCTGTTTTATTATTTTAGTTACGAATAAAGTTCGAGCTTATCGCTAACACCAAATTCACCTGAAATAACTCCTTCATCTTGTGTGATTTCTTTGATTTTCTGTGACTGAATTTCTAGGCAACTTCTACCAGCGCAATCTGGAATCTTTTCCTATCTATAAAGAAACAACTTCCTCTTATTTCTCAGTTAGCTGCAGCATCGTCTTTTTCTTTGTGGGCCAACCCAGGACCCGCAGAACTGAATGGAAGGACCTCAGCTGACTGCAACAGGCAGTCCCCTAAATGCACTCAATGAAGTAATTCAAACAACTGATCGTATTTATGTTAAATTTCATGACTGTATGACATTCAGAGATACCCATGTATGTTCTGTGTCTTTTGCAAATACATTTTCCTATTATACAATCTGAAAAAATACTGGTTTTGTTCTAGTGTAATTGTAAGAACCAAATTTATATACAAGACCTTTAGAAAACAGAGACCCACCTCTAAATGCAAAGAACAAACATTTGCATTACCTATTTATATTAAAATATGCAGAAATTTCCAAAGTATTCAGTCAACTTATAAATTTTTATA
This sequence comes from Charadrius vociferus, assembly GCF_000708025.1. Classification (NCBI taxonomy): domain Eukaryota; kingdom Metazoa; phylum Chordata; class Aves; order Charadriiformes; family Charadriidae; genus Charadrius; species Charadrius vociferus. The sequence goes on along the minus strand of NW_009649467.1, from coordinate 516,337 downwards.
ACTTCTTCAAATTGTTAACATTTTTTTAACACACAGCATTATTTCAGCTTTGTGGAAGGCTCAATAACAATCTTTCTGGTCTGGAAAAAAGGAAAGAACATTATAATAAAGAATGCAGAATAAATAAAAACAAAACAGTACAAGCCGTACATCCACGCATACAAAGACAACTTTCATGGTGAGCTATAAGCAATTATAATAACACAATGTGCTGCATGTTGATTTCACCAGTGAAAAGAATTTCTCCAGTTATTGAAGACTTTCCTGGCAGAATTTCAGAAAAAAAAATTCTGACATTCTCCCAATCTGACTTCTGTGCAATGCAAGTCATGCACATTTTAAACACCGATGAATAATACTGCCTTTCTTCTGCGAACTGTTAACAGCTGTAGAAACTATTATAGCCTGCTTAAAATCATGTCTCTGTAGTCAATACTCTCCAGACACTTAGCAATACTAAAGCTATTCCTGGGGCTAAACTAGAATTGCTATGTGAGTACAAAGTTTGACTTATGTTGAAATGAAACAACAAACATCTGAACTTTCCTTTTTTAAATAGCCATTCATATAAACACGAGTATCAGCTGCATAACTAGAAAGTGATGTACCGAATTTACAGAAATTAGACAAAGGAGGACCACCCACAGTTACCTTCAAGAAGAAAAGATTTGTCAGCGGGTGAAAGATTGCTGGTGAAGACGCTTTGTACAATCGTGGCTGCGCTAATGTCCTCATGGTGAGGCTGGGGTTTATGACAGTGATGTTTCATGAATCCAATTTTTCAAGTCTTCTGAAAGACACAAAATTGATTAGCAGCCCAGTACCATATCTTGGCGATGCTCATCATCAGCTGCTCTCAGACTGATCACAGGCGCAGTGGACTGCCTAATAACATGGGCCAGATGCATCCAAGAGAAAGGTGAGGTCTCTGCGTGCTAATGTTTTTCTTTCACATCCCCAAGCACAGGTGAGAACAGGAGAAATGCTCAGTTGGGGTTCCGCTGACATTTTTGAAATGATGATTGCGAAAAGAGAGGAAAATATGCAGGTGGAACAAGAGCAAACCTTAAAATACATATAAAACTTCTCATATGTTCTAGTGATTCACGTACCTTACTAAGATGTGCTGAAAATACAGTTTTGATTCTTCACTACAGCAAACTGCCACCAAAGTTCCTTTATCTTTTTTATACATCTTCACCTTTCAAGAGATGAAAACACGTAAGTAACACATAAGATTTGTGGAAGGTTTGCGATCTCTGACAAAGAGAGCAATTAATCTGACCAGTAACAGTAATAATGTGAGGGTTAAGCTAACTTGAAGACAGACACTATTCCTCCAGAAGAGTACCATAAATTGATCAGGAAGACTTTAACAGCCTAAAATTAATGCTCCAGCTTCTTCTAGATTAATTTTGAATCTTTAGCTGTTAAAGTATCTAGAAAGGTAAAAGATAAGTTAATTGTGCAGCTCATTACTAGTTTTTCTTCTGTCAGTAAATTACCTTTTTTCAAGCATCACATTTGCACCTTCTAATCAGAGCTCTTTAGGGAAGTTTCAGCGCACACCAGTATTTCCCCATGTTGCACAGGTATGCCTCCACCTTCTCCTGCAGACATGCAACCACCAGAAGAGCCTGTCTGCCCTTCAGCTGCCCCAGATTTCATCTAACACAGTTCTCCACGCACAGTCTCAGTGCTTGGCTATGGAAAAGCCTACCAGGTCAGGCTTACGGCAAAGTCAGTGTTGCTTTCTGAAAAGCTGCTGTTGCTACTTCCACCAGCCAACCTTCACTCTGGGGACAGTCTTTACGAAAAACGCACATGACCGGTGCAGCTGCCAAAGAACAGGAACTCACTCTCACTAAAACCTGCACGGCCCACCGCTGCTGTAATGGGACTGTGCAAGACTGAGGCAAAACAAAGCTTGAAATCCCAAATGCAGACCTAACACACAGCAGAACTGCTGCAATTCTCTACTTTCAGGTCAAATTCAAGTTCTTGTGCTGGGCTTGAGACCACTGTCATTCTGGGGAAAACTCCTTTTGACTTTGCTCAAGACCCCAGTTGGCATTTACGCAGTCCTATCCCAGGCTGCTCCCAACCCCTCTGCTTTTCTTCCTCCCTACTCACTCGCTCGCTCCCTCTACTTTTCTTATTCCCTTTGTTCTTTCTTCTCTGTGCTTTGAGCCTCATCCCATGCTGCCCTCTGGGCTAAGATCTCTCTCCCTGGGAGGGCTTTGGATGTCGTAGCTCCATAAATCTGAGATACCACTCAGATTCAATGGGAGTAAGGCTGACCCGTATCATTGGGTCTGTCTTGCCAAGTATCCTCTGTCCTTCCTCCTGCCTCTTTGAACAATCTCATCCTGCCTTTATTTAGCATCTGTAACTTCGCTCCCTTCTTCTCCTTAGCTGTTGGCCTACATTTCATATTTGCTAATTTTGCCATACTTAGACTGAGAGCTCCTACAGGCAGAATATAAAGTTGTTGGATTTTTCCTTCATTTGTCTATAAAATGGTGTGCTATTTAAATGTTTTCCCACAACAATGGAAAGAGATGATCACTTTACAACACTAAAGAATAGGGAAGGAGAAGGTATGCACATAAGGGGGAAGAGGACCCGTTATTTTCTTAAATTTTAATAGGTACCCCAGAAACAACTGACCATATACAATGCAAAAAGATATTGTTTAGAAAAAAAAGCATTAAAAAAGGCACCAAGGTTACTAGTAGTCATTGTATCCTTTGGTCTGGGAATTTCAGCTGGGCTCTGATTCTTAATTCAGCACAGTCACAAGGCAACACTGCAATTACAGTCCTCTGGGGACTGCAAATGAAAAAAAGTTACGTTCAAATCAACCAATTTCCAAGGTCGTGCATTTGAAATCAGGGCAGCAGGGAACCAAACAGCCTTCCAAAACTTACAAAATAAGTACAAATCACGGAACTAGGAAATTCTCACAGGTATTCTCTTAACACCAACTTGATTTGCTCAACTTAATGGTCAATAGTTCCCTTGAACAGAGTAAGAAAAATCAGGCTGTGGGTTACAAAGGCAGATAATTTACAATGGGAGGCTGACAGTGGACCACATGGAAATGGAAGTGGCTTGGACTGCAGACAAGCTTAGGGAGAGGGCGAAGCAATGCCTATTTCGAGAATCCCTACTGGGCACAAACCAGCATCCTGCTACAGAGTGCTAACAACATACATGAAACACACTAATGGCTGTAACACAGGCAGAAAAAGCCAAATAACCTTTCAATATAAAAAAAAAACAACCCAGATTTCAAGTGATTCCGTCCATCACAAAAGAGAACTGAAACAGGAAAATCTCCAGCATGTAAGCACACCGTAAATGTGAGAACAGAGCTTCCCAGCAATGCGGTCAGGAAGATCTGATCCTTGCTGCTAATTCTGGAATGAGTAATCTTTTAGATAGATCCCCCCCTTACCTGCCTATGTGCAGAAAAGTCACTGATAACTGAAAAACTCTTAAGCAATCTTCTGTGCTGCTTTTCCATTACAATAATTACACACTGGCTGCTCAGAACTGAATGGTATCTGGTATTGTTATCCTAACACATGTAACTCTCCATCCAGACATTTACACTGCGCCTCTCATAGTGGGGAGGGACTACGAATATGAACACACGGGGCAAACAATACCTTCAACACTTCCCATTTTGGCTGGTATTGCTGCGTTAGCGCAGTCCACAGGCAGGTGCTGTCATTTCTGACAAGCCTGTTGGGTAACAGTGACAGGAATCTGTCAGATGCTGCCCACACGCAGGCCGTGTCCTGCACGGCATGCCGACCTTCTCCAAGGAAGTTTCATTTTAAAATTCTACTGAACATGTCACAAATACCAGCTGGCAATGTGCGGTGTATTACAGGGAAAGGGAAAGGCGTTAACGGTCAAGACAAAACAATAGGGAAATACCCTCTGAGGGCAGCAGTGGGCTTGCTGGAGCACGCGCTGTGCTTGGTCCGAGAAACGGGTTGGATCTTTGTGACAGAGGGACACTTGGTCCATCAAACAAGGTAACGGGCAAAGGCGCCTCCATGCTTCCCGTGCAATTCCCCGACCCTTCAGCTGCCGGAAGATTAGTGCTGTCATAAAGACAACTTTAAAGCAGCCTCAGGCTTTGCCAAGAAAAAACAAGCGCCCTTACCCTCACAAGATTGTATTCACACCATGCGTGACTCCTTTTTCCCTAGGAAGAAGCCCTGTGCCAATGCATAAGAAGATGCATGTTGAAGACCTTTGACATTGCCTCAATACAAACACACAGCCTGCCGTCTGTTCTTCCCTAGGACAAGGAAGTTCCGAGGGACCTACTTACTCCTGCTTCCTGCCTTCTTCACACCATTTGAGGTGCGAAGCTGATGGAGATGAACAACCAGTTACACTTCCAAGGCAGGCAATGAAACACCAGAGGCTCTCAACTAGCAGCAGAGCCTTTGCACGCCTAGCCATGAGAGCTCAGAGAGCTTCTGCTCCCATGCAAGAGGTTATCAGACACACAGCAGAGCTTTAAACTTTAAGCTAAGTTATTGGACTACCCACCAGAGCCTGTGAGACAATCACCTACAGCCCCTCTCCCCACCCAGCTGCAATCAAGCTCTCCACTTGCCAGGGTAGGGATTGACTGGATAGGTGGGCAATGCCTTCAGCTACACAAATAGAGAGCTCTTCTGCAGTACACTGGCAGCTTGGGTTCAGTACGTTACGCAACGAGGTAATTTCAGTATTGTCTCTTTAACAAAAAGTAAAAGGTCTCTGAAATTATGATTTTTGCTTTTGGAAATTATATTAAGACCAGTGCAGAAACTGGTAGCAAAGAAGTGATTCATGAACACCAACAAAGTGATTCACCAGGCCCTCGCTAGGAAGTGATATCATCACACCACATCTCCATGAGAATGGCAGAAGAGAAGCATTGTTTCACAGGACAGGAGAGTGCTGTATTCTCCAAAAGTACTGAATCTGCAGGTGTGTATGACAAACAAGAGGGGGCAAATTGTCTAAATTGCAAGCTCTGGGTATACTGTACAATCACTCTACAGTCCAACCAGATTCTTCTCTACCTGATCCATCACTCCTCGCTCCATCCCTCCAGCCACAAACAGTAAAATCCTTTCTTTCTCCCTGCTTAGCAGCCATACATTGAGTGGGCTCTTGCATTCTCTTAACTCAGTCCCACGCTCCCTCCGACCCACAAAATTGCCTCTGCTCTCAGTCTTGCAAGAGATCCATACACCTTACCAGTATGCCTGCTCCACCCCTTTGCCCTGCCCAGCATGGCTACCCAGGTGCTCCAGTGCTTCTCAGGTCAAAAGGGACAGGGCTGCTGCACATCCAGGAACCCCAAAACTCTTCCCATCCCTGTGCTACACTGATTCTCATCTTGTGGCTCACACCAAGGAGAGGCTGAATGCACGTATGGAGCTGCTGGGGAGGCAGAAAGTGAGGGAGTTTTAGGTTTCAGCATGTATGCCACATGTTGCCTTCAAGGGTGACATGCTTGTTAGCAGTTTTTTTCCGTTCTTAAAACTGTACCTCCTGTTGGACACGACCATGCTCTCCACAGTTATTCTGGGAGGTATCAGCTGGTCAGCACCTCACAGCCCTAAGCATGCCGCACTCCACCATGCATTGTCATTAACGATCTGCCCCTTGCAGCAATAGATTTGCGGCTACATAACTACCCAATTGACAATGACAAGCTGACATTGCACAGATTAAGCGGATTTTCTTTCCTTCTCCTCAGCCTGCCCTGTGTGCCAAGAGGTCAAAGTACTAACCCTCCAGTTCACCCCATAGTGATGCTTCTCTCTCACCTACAACTCTCCTCAAAGAAAACCTACGCTTATAGCACGTAACATGAGCAGCCCTAAGCATCACAAAGACAATAAAACCAGTGCTGCTTTTCTCCCCAGCCTGCTGCCCAGCTGTGCCAGAGATGAAGGACACTTTGAATCCAGGGAATTGCCAAAGAAGAGAGTGGCGAATTTTTGAATCACTCGATTTCTCCAAAACTCCTTGAATTCTCTGCAGGAAGACCTGGTGGGCCTGCTGCTATGGCAATCTGCTGGCCCACAGCACACCAGAGGCTACTGTCAAAGCAAGGCTTTAGGAGCAATAACAGAGCAGCAGGCACGTCCAAGCAGCACTGGAGAATTCATCTGCAAGGAAGAACAAGTCCCATGCCATGTAACATGAAAGCAAGTTGTATTTATTCTGGCATCACTCCTAAACCCCCAGGGACTGGCCTTTTAACGCAACTCTCATCCTCCAATCTAGTAACCTCAGTACCCTGGAGATTGGTGCTATAGATGCATAGACAGGGCTTACAGCTGAGCAGCTCTGGGATTTCTGATGTATTCAGCCAGAGCGACACAGGACTCCTCATGCAATCCATCTGCTTCATTGGGTTCACCTAGAAAGCAGAGTGGAAGGGAAACTGCTCTATCTATTCCAGCAGTGCCCACAGGCTCCCGTCCCAAAGAGCCTGCATCTAAAATGACAAACAGGCAAAGGGAGGAGACACTCTCAAACAGGGAACTTGATTGCATGATTTTTCTGTGTGGTAGGGCCCAAGAGAGATCATATTCTTGATACAGCTTCAGCGTTTCTGTATATTAGACAAGATGATAGGGGAACTCAATCAGCAACAGAAAATGGAAATGCCCCTTCCTTTGGCCAAACACACACAAAAAAGCACTGGGCCTGATTTTCCACTGGTGACACTTACTCAACATCCATGTAACCCAAGCAATTTTCACAGTTACTCCTCATACACTGAAATAGGAAAAAAAATAATCTAATTTTCCATTTGGCTTAGGGAAAAGGTACTGCTTTTGGAGTAAACAAACATAAGTAACCTGTTAGCAAGCATTTTAGAGAACATTTCACTGTGGTGAACATACTCCCTCAAGTTATTTCTATGATCTAGATAAGCAGCAACTATTGTACTCATCTCTTTAAAAATTATCAAGTATCATCAGTTAATGAGTCCTGCATTACAGTGTTTCCATCCAAAGAGCCTCCTTGTGCACACACGCTACTTCGTTAAAGTGATGGAGGCATACTGCAGACAGAGCAGACTGGAATAGATTACAGATACCCGTTTTATCTCAATTACCCAGAAAAGTGAATGGTTCAGTTCTTCTGTGTAGTATAAATCCTCACGTACCACAGGAACAGAAGCTTAAAGGCCACATAGTACTTTCACTTCATGTGTGCATCTTCCAGTGATGTCAAGTGGATGCGAGCTTCTGATTCTCAGCCAGTACAACTTTTGCCAGGAAGTATTTTCAGACATACCCCATCAGTTCTGGGCTCAAATTTTTGTCCCAACAAAACTGGATGTCTCTCCACACCATCCACACTTGTACTGTCACCTTTACATGACAGAAGTAAACTTACTTTACCTGCATAAGTAAAATGTACTTTGTCAAATTCTGGAGGCTCTTTGAAAGATAAAAGCATTTTTAATCTTCGCCTCAGGAAAAACATTCTCTGCTTTCAAGAATTTGAATGACCACATTTCTAGGCGTAAGGACAGCTAATCGCTTGTGGTGAGATTACCACAGTTTAAGAATTTAACAACATGAAGATGGCTGAAGCCAACAGGTATCATTTCACCACAGGGCATGAGAGCAGAGTTCCTGAAGCACAACCAAAGAGTGACAGTGTGTTAAGCTACAGCAACGTGACTGCTTGTAATTCTCTCTTTTATATTCTAAGAGCTAAACTATCCTTGTTCCGAGGCATGGGTCAAAATATTGCAAGAAATGTAGGGCACAGAGCAGAAGAAAGGCTATTTTCAACTTGTTAGGCTTCCCACAAAGTTTTCACATAGATTTAACCAATTTTATCATTTTGGTTACATCAGAACATCTTTATATCTAAACAACCAACTTCTTGTTATCAAACCCTTTTTTAAAAATTTTAGTTATATGCCACCCCCTTGAAGTAAAATAGCTCATATTCACACATAAAGATTGAGATGAGATAATGGAAATAAAAGATAATGAATCAACTGGGTTTGTACACAAAATAAGCGTCTGTAATTACAAAGCAGCCAATGTGCTGACTCTGCCTTGAGTGACATTACAGACTGGCCCCTTGGATCCCAGGACTTAAAATCACCTCTGCTCTCTCTGTCACGGGTCAAGTACAGCTCAGCCAAACCAGGAGATTTGTGCCAAGCAGTTTGTATTTCCAACAATTAAATATTGAATTCGCCTTTTATAAGTCACTTAGGAGTCACGCTTGCACAATTATTTTCATACACAGCTACTTTATTTCGGTCCTAAATACAAGAAGTTATTAACAGTTGGCCAGATTCTGCTCTCATTTGTCCTAGTGCAAAACCACGTCATTTCCATGTGCATCAGTGGAGCCCAAGTTTCGTACCGCACATGGGAGAGCAGAATTCCTTTTTCCGAGACAACTCACATTGCCAGTGAGTTGCTGTGCCTGAGGCACATGTGGCCCAGAGGTTTCTGTTCTGCTGCACACACTGCCTCCTCTGCTCACCGTCCTTCTAATTCCTCTGCAGTCCCAGCATATCCCTTGCGGGCCTTTATTTTAAATGGACCTTGTTGCGCAGACAGACCAGAGCAAGTTACTTACTCCCCTTAATTCACTGGATTTACAAGAAGCATGCCAGCTGAGTACCACTGAGCAAAAGACAAAATTGTTTCCACAGTGTATTTACACACAATAAAATGAACCAATCAAGCAAACAAACTGTACACAACGTGCCCTATTATTAACTGAAACCAGAAGAAACTCTCTTCCGTACTTCCAGTGCTTATAAATGCATGCTTTTTAAGCAAGTAACCCAGAGCTTCCCGCAATTACTTAGTCCTCAAAGCTTTGAGTCACACTCTCTCCATAGTATTTACTCCCTGGGGCTCACAGGAGGTAACAGATAACTTGTCTCCAACCCTGGTTTTTTCAGAGCCCTCCACATCGAGGGCAGATTTTGCTCCTTCTCCCTGACTGACCAATCACCTGGTTTAACTTCTCCTGGACTCTCTTCATTTGCTCTACATGCCACAGCCACTGCCACGCTCCCAGGCATGGTGCCATTCCCCACGCAAGACCTGGCCAGTGAGGGACAGGCAACTAGATGCCAGGGGACACCAGGAACTGTGGCACGGGGAAGCAAACACCCTGCTGCCAGTCAGGCGGCAACGACAAACATAAAAGCATGCACAGCAACAGTCTGAGAGAACAGAAATCTCAATCCCACTGTCCCTGCATGCCCACATCAGCTGCATTAGGAGTTATTGTTCTGGTCTTCTACAGATACAGCACTTAGAAGTTCATAACCCTTGCTTAGTGCTTTTCTTTCTTTCTTTCTGGTAATGTAATAAAGCAATTCCCAGTTATAAAAAATGTGACTGTCAGCGACCGTGATGAGGTATGTCCAGAGGTACAGCTCTCGGTACATAACACACAGAGAGCGCCAGCCAAACAAGCTCTCGTTTCTGCCAGCCGGCAGTCTGACCGCAGAGGGGATAGACACGCCACCCCATGCAGCAGCATCCCGCAGATTATGCGTCCTTCTGCAGACACAGTTTTCTGCCACCTTGCATGACCACATCAACAGCCGCACAGCCCGAGAGGCAAACTCCCCCAAACAATTCCCCTTGCTTAAAGGGAAAAGTAATTTATTACACAAATACGAGGTACAGTGAACCACCCGGCTTGACTACTGACCCATGACAAAAATAAACGGTGCTAGTTTCAAGAGCCCTTTTCTTCCACCCTTCCACTGAATAATTTAATTAAGGGGAAAAACTTGACACGTCACAGCACAGTATGTCTGATGCTAATTCATGTATCTTCTTTTCCCCTACCAGAATTCACAGAAGCAGAAGATTGTCACATTTTTCAAGTGGGAGATGCTAAGAACTGGGTTTCAACTCTCTGGAAAACAAGGCAAGGGGCCAGCTCCTCTGTGTGCGAACCCCCCGTGACTTAACTGAAGTGTGTGTAGACAAGGTGAGAACCAAGAGGAGAATCGGATAATCCCATTCCAACTGTGTACAGCCAGATTTGTAAACAGAGAAACTGGCCACTATTTTTGAAATGGAGTATTACCATCTCAGTAAAACGGCAGTATGACATTCATACTGCATTCAGCATTTTAATTCTCAGAGAAAGCTAGGGTAAAAGCACATCAAATTTACAGAACAGCTCTTAACTGCTTGGAAAGGACAACTGTAAGACCACTTAGGCAACCTTGCTTGTATCTTCTTGTGTAAGGAATCAGTGGCTGGACACTATAACATACTATTTCCCTATAATGTAGTCTACCATCAGCTTCAGATCTTTCCGTTCTGCCTCAAATACCCATATGCTGACACAGCGTATATATGGTTTACACGTATGTTTTATTTAGCACAAAACAAGGAACAGCACTGCAGTTAGCATTCAGTTTTAACATTGCATATACACAAACAAAATATAGATGCAGATAACCTTGAGAAATCAGGTACACGTGTGAAAGACTTTTTTTTAATACTCTCCCAAATATTTCCCACCATTACTGGAATCCCTTCTGAAGCCCCCCAAGTAGCATCAGTACAAGTCCAAAAGGTCACATGTATGAGGCCCTCACGCCCCCTGGACACCAAGAAAAACTCACCCCAACACTCTATAAAAGTCACAAGGACTACAGACTACCACAGAAAGACAGCAGAAGAGATCAAGGGCCTCCACAGACACTTTGTGAAAAAAAGTAAAGCAAGAAAAGTTACTTAACTGTTTTGTGGACTTACGGTTCTGTTGGCATCCTCGTACGGTGTCATAAATTTAAGCGTATACATAAAAATACAAATACAGTTACAACCCTGCCATGAGCTCCATGCAAACAGCTCTCTGTAAGCAATGTCAAGTCCTCCTATGCGCAAGGCCTTGCCTATACAGGGCTCTCTGCACGATTAGGACCGTAAACTATGTACATAAATGCTGGTAAAGTGTGTTTACATAATATGTAAATAGATAAAGAAAAGTACATTCACACCAACTACTGAGGAAAGAAAACAAATCATTTTTCTACTGCTAAAAGTACTGAATCACTTACCATCTGGTTTGGGAGGAAAAAAAAAGACTCAGTCCAATTCAGCTATGAAGAAAATCCTGTCTAAAAAAAGTAATCACATGCTAGATCCCCCTAAGTTCAATTTCCAATCATTTTAACATGGAGACATGGAGAGTTTTGTTTTCCTGGAAGGAAAAAAAAACAACAAACAGTAAGAAGGATGTTTGTCTTGTTAGGCTCTGATCCTGCAAGCTCTAAATACTTAGCTATGGGGAATAGTGGAAGCTATTTTTTAGGAAAAAGCTGAGTTTCTGCATCAGTTTCTGCTGGAGTGCATCCTAATTTTCCAAGAACAACCTGCCAGGTTTTTGCTACCACGCTGTGAAATGCAAAAGTAAAATCTAGATAATAAATATCTGAACCAATTTCCTGTTATACCTCTGTAACATTTAGGTTTTTTCTTCAATCATCTGAAGATATACCTGTGCATGCTGTAGCATAGTGCAGAAGTGGTATGTTACTGACAAGTATATTTTTCTAACTGAAAAAGAGCATGTGGTCATGTAAATACTCTGAGCACAACCAGCGAAAGTCGTGTTTATAGCTCTGGCAAGTATTTGTCATTTCCAGACTTGTGACTTTTCACTTTGTCCTCCAACACACCATTACAATTACTTTCTTCATTTTTAAAGAAACTAAAATTTTTGTATCATCATTTCAGTCCACACCTCAAAACCTACCATACGCATAGCACTGATTTTCCAAATGCCTTTGTATGTTTCCTTTAACAGCTGTTCATCCCCACACTGTACATCATGGAACCAAACGGCCCTGTTCCCTCCTTGCCTCATTCCCTGCACATTCAAATACCAACTCACCTCTGCGTGCTGCTTCTCTGGAACATCCCCTGACCTCTTTCACCGACATTTCATCCACACTGGCATCTCTTCTTTTCTTCTCATTTTCCTCGACATTTTCTTCTACTAACTAATTGCCAACATTTTCTAATTGATGTTCTTCTATTTTAATACTTTTGTCTTGGAAGTAGTTCAAATCCTGGTTGATAATCACAACTCAAAGAGAGATCAATACTGCTCTGTGGGTGGCTGTAACTGTCCTGTCGGTCCTGGCATTTTTCTTCTGCTTCCCTCAGTCCACCTGCCTTGTTCAAACACTTGCATAAAATTTCCTTCCTCCTCCCAGAGGTGTTGAGTTTAACACGGACCCTTTACCTACGGGACAAAGAAGGATTTTACCAGACTTACCAATTAACCTAAACACTACAAACACCCGAAAGCATTGAAAGAAATTTCCCTGTCCCACTAAATACCTTACCCACTAAATTTTACCATTCACCTCTTTTTCTGCTGAACACAAAATCTTTCAATGAAAAAATGTATCTATTACTTATTTAAAGCAAAAAAAATGTTCCTTGGCTATTCCTTAAAGATTACTTATTCTTTGCTTCTTCAATTTAGCACTATTGATTAACCCTGTACAGATCTCCACTGGCATATATTTGATCCCAAACTGTTAAGAAATGTAATTAGTTCTCTCTTTTGCTGAAAAGAGATTCTTAAAATAATGTGTTACATGTATAACCAAAGGCAATCAGGTTACTATGGCTTCACGCGTTACTGCTTATCACCTGTGTCATGACCATACCCAGTCCTCTCTTGTGATTGTGAAAAAAGAAAGGCTTAGCTGAAAGATAGTCTGCGCTGAAGCATTTCTGGCAGTGAGGGAAGGCTATGAGTGAGCTCCAGGCAGGTTCCAGTGACTCAACTGCACAGCAGTAACCCTTTAAGCCACAGAAATAGGATTACTTTAGACCTTGCCAGTAAGGTCGCCTAAAAGTTGGTGTGTGATCACTACTTAGTGTGGCACAAGCAGTGGTAGACCCACACCTCACACCCTCTGGGACCTCAGTTAGTAAACTATCTACTTCCAGCTCTCAGCCTCCTGAGATCCTCCTCAGCAGGATCACACCCTACCCTAGCACAAAAGTGCTTATATACCGCACCCATCTCAAAGCAGGCAAAAGTAAATATGGCGCTGCAGTCCGTGATAATGCACCGAGAGAGAAATATAAGGCTTTCCCTGCAAGGGACCAGCTTTTCTCATCACTGCCCGACGACAAGGACTCCGCAAAGCCGTTGTATGCTAAGCGGGCCTTTCCCCTGGGTCATATCAACAAAACCTTCTCTTGCTTTTCAAAAGCCAGCTGCTGAGGGGAGGGATGAAGGCCAAGGGAGCTGCTTCCAAACAGAGGTGACCTTGCAAGCTTTCTCCCACCCTCCGCTCTCCCACTGAGCGACCAAACGGGACCCTCGGGATTCTCTGAAAAAGTAACAGAGAGAAAAAAAAAAAACCAAACAAGTGGAGTTCAGCACCGATGTAACAGAGGCCGGAGGAGCCTTATGGGTCTGGCCGCCAGTGACAGAACTCAAAGGAACTACAGGGAAGTAGTTTCAAAAATGGTGGAGAGGGCCACGCTCTGAGCCCGAGAAACTGCAAGGGCAGGACGGACTCTGGGGGCTCCACTTCACGCTGGCCAGGACCTTCCAAGGAGGAGACAAACCCCGCATGCTCATAAAGCACCAGGATGACGGTCAAGTATGCCTTCCATTCTGTACCAGCTATCCCAGGAAACAGATTTCAACCTTCCCAGCAGGTAGTGTCAGCTTTTAAGCTGACAGTAACTTATATCAATAAAATGATAAATGACTTCTATGCATTTTGCTGCTTCTGAATGCACTTATGCAAAATATCAAATTATTTTAATACAACCAGAGACAAAAATAATCAGGGAAGAAATCACAAGTAAATATACCACATCTTTAACTGCGGCTTTTCTGCTGTCAGTTAAAAGATTAAAAGTGATGGACCAAATTACAGTGTGCTGTACATTATAAGATTAACCAGTTTAATCAATGATTCCCATTTATTTCTAATTACATTCTTTATAACATAGTAGCCACACACATTCCTGTTGGTATTTTATGTTGAAAGTCATGCCAGTAATAAGAAAGAGTGATAATACAGCTTTTTGCGGACTCAGAATTACACTTGCAAATTGACCTGTGTGATTCTTTCATCTTAGTAATTATAAAAAAAATAATCTTTTTTTACCTTCCTGTCCATATCTAAGCAATCAGGATTCTTGACACTTCAACAATATTCTTGAATATATTTTTAAGTTTTAGACATAAAGGTCATATTTTTCCCAGATTATATAATCAGATTATCTTCAGAAAACATTAAAGATGCATCAAAAACTTAGAAAAGTCAAGTAGTAACTCTTTCCACAACCGTTAGGGGATTTCTCCCACTCTCTCTCTAGTTTTTGTCACCGCTGCATACAACTGGCGAAAGTACCGCGCAGCTCCGCAGCTGCATCGGCTGAGTGACGCCACACAAGCAGCTCTGGCCGGAGATGCCTTCCTGCAAACCACATGCCAAGAAGGGAGCGCAGGAAGGGAGGGCAGTTTCTAACCACGCTGGTAAACGTCTTCTTCCTCACACCCAGGATCAGTCCTAGACAGTCAGAGAGTTCAGAAGGAATAAGGCCATGACTAACTCCCAGCACCCATCGCCACAGTCTAACCTGGGCGGTGTCAGAGACATCAGCACAGATCTGACTTGCACCAGTGGAAAGCATGAAATCAGCCGGGCTGAACTCGGGAGACCAGAATGAGGCTCATTATCTCTGCAAATTCATGCACAGGGAGTTGCATGCTGCACAGCCTTCCCTGCTCTGAGTCACTCCAACTCCCGCTCTAGGCTGTTCAGTAGCAAACTGTCAATAAAATTCATTAATGATGCGCTTTATATAGAAATAGTGCATTTAACTGAGAGGCTACAACAAATGAAGAGTGCAGCGAGGGGTGAATTACGTGGTTAATGGAATACAGGATGTGTGTCAGTAAAGAAGTGGTAAAGGTGGGTGGGACTCAATGTTACACAGATCTGCCTGAAGTTTGGTATCTATATGAACCTAATTCCCCTTTTGATTTCAGTACAGTTATAGCTAGCACTCCTCTGTGTTTCTACCGATATATAAATTCTGATAGATAATTGATAACCAGCTTTCTATTATGTAAGCCATTACTGGAGAGCCAGCAGATATTACAGACATGTTGTTTGTCTTCTCTGTTTTTAGTCTTGTTCTCATCTGAATCACGTTTGACTAGTATTCATATCCATCTCCTTGATTGGTGGTAGCTATAAAATAAAAATATAGACCCTTGCAGAACCAGTGCAAAAATGATGTTCTTCAACACAGATTCTTATTTTTTTGTCCTATGTAAACACACATCTGCAGCCTTTGGCAACATTAAAACAGAGGATGGTTTCTGTACTGCCTGTCCAAGTTCTACACCTTGTAAAACATTCTAGCATCGTGACACAAGATTTAATTACAGCTAACAACTAACCTTCTAAGCAGGCGGCTGTCATTTTCGTCCATTCAAGACTGTTGTTTTACCTGATGGTTACAGATAACTCTAACTTCTGAAACCAAATTAAGAGGATCTGGGAAGCAACCCCTAGAAGAAAGTGAAAATGAGCAAGAGATATTTCAAAAACTTGGGGGAAACTGTAATACCTAACAGCCACAAAAAAAGCGAGAAGATAAAAAACCGTCAATCCCACAGGAGAGTTCAGGTAGAAATGAGAGGAGCCTAGAAGTAGGGGGATGTGGGCAGGAGAAAATAGCTGTAATACTTCTCAACACATTCTCTTTCTGTGTGTGGGGAAAAAAACAAACACAGCAGGAGACCAAAACCGTAACCTGAACCTGACCTCACTCACACTGGTTGTAGCATAAAACCAGTGGGCTGAACTTTGGTCATTGCATCACCAGCACAAAGCAATCTCAAAGCCCAGCCAAGCCACTACGCCGTGATTTTTTTCCTTCTTCACATGCACTCAATATGGCAGAGGCCAGCTAAGAATATGGCCTTTCAGAATAAAAAACACATCAATTTAATTGTCAGTTGGCTGGACAGCTTGCTTTCCTTTTGAGGTTGTTTGTCGGTTGGGTTTTTTTTTATTATTACTGCACTGAAAAATGTGGGTGTGATATAGCATTTAACTGGAATGTGAAGTGCCAAGGACATATTTTTGTCTGTATCTGCCAGAAATGGGAATCAATGCAGTAGTTAAAAACATGGAGGATCATATGGTGATCAATTATGCAAAATATAAACCTTATCACCAACGTTAACATGGCACCAGGAACGCTCACATAGAGATGTTCTTAAAATTTTAATAAACATCCTTGTACACAGGACGCGTGATTCATGGTTTACAGAGTGATAAGGACCAAAGGGTCAAGTAACTCACCTAATATGACCCAGCAAGCCAAGATCAGGCTGAGATCACAACTCAGGATCCTGGTTTTCCATGCTCATCTTTCTTACAACTGCATGTTACTCCAAGTGCAGAACGTCCTACCGATACCAAGCATTTCTGTTTCCACAAAACGGCTTATTTTTGTGCTGCACAGAAAAAGAACCAGTATGTTCAAAAGCAGCCATTCTAGCAATCCCTTGCAAGTATAAAATGTAATTGCTGAGGCAGGGCACAAATGAATAGCTTAAACCAGCAGAAAGATAATTTATCATTATCGCTGATAACTGCCAAAAATTCTAGCCTACACCTCCATAATTAAAATGACTGTCCCTGCAGAAGGGGACCGAACAGAAGAGTGCACTGAACACGCAGCCCTCCACATCCCTTGGCTTATTACAAAATGCCGGTTGCCAATCTACACAGCAGCGGTGAGACTGTTGGTGCCCTCAGCCGTTCACGCCAATACAAAAAGGCTCAGAGTCCATTAAAGACTCTACCTCTCAAAACGTCTGCCCCCTCATCCTAAGCATCCTGCCAGGCATCGAAACGCTCACCTGATCTTCATCCCACGCTCCCAACACTGGCACTGAAGAGAGAAATGACTTTAAACACGACATTAAACTTTAGTGTGAACATGAAACAGCTGAAGATTGCAATGCTTTGTAGCTTCAGGTGGAACCCGAAAGCAGCAACTCAAATGAAGATCCTTCTCTATGAAGAGGAAGCAATAATGCCGTGACCTAAATTTGCATTCTGTGCACCAAACTTATTTATAGAAGGAGGGAAATAAGTTTGGGAAGAGAGATTCAAGTCACTGATCTTTGTTTGCAGTATCAGTATTTCATCCTCTGCTGGGCCATCATGTGCCCGCAACATCTGTATTTCTGATTCATGTATAGTATTTCTGATTCATGTACAATATGTAAGAATACTATAAGGCCACATGTACCTTCCTTAAGTTTAATGCATATCTTAAGACTTGAGTTTGCCTTCAGTTGAGAAAAACACACTGGTTTACCCTGGTTTTAAGTGAAATTTTTTAACTTGGTGGGCTGCAGCCACTGGAGTCCTATTTGATCGAGTATTATCATTCAATTGTTTTTCAAACTCCTAACCAGTGGGGCCTAGACCTACTGTGCTGAACACCCGCTTGAATAACTGAGCTCAAGGTGGCATGAGCCTGTATATTTTTGCGATCAGAGCCTAACTGTGTTTAACAAATCCCAGCATTAATAGGTTCATTTCTGACTTCAAAACCACAGTATTTTCTAGGCATGATCTGCTAGTGCAGTGATGCGTATTTGAAAGAAGGTAACAGGATCATTGGTACAGCTATACAAACAAAATAAAACGTTGCATGTAACGCCCTGGCAGAATAAATGCTGTGCCCTTTTCGTACATCAGCCTGAAACCACGATGCGCAGTCTCCACCGGGCTGTAGCTGAGCCGAGATTATCCATCCTTTCTGTCACACGTGGATTCTCCGAGGATCAGCGCCTGGAACTCCATGTGCTCCTCCAACGTTCATCTGTGGTTAAGGATAACGAGTTCAGATACAATCGCACTGAGAACCGATGATAAGGAGATGCATCAAGGACGGCGCACGCTGTACAGCAAGACCTCGGCCCAATGCTTCAATAGCAGAGGCAGTCTCAGAAACTAAGTTAAATCTGGGAACTTTAACAAAGTGTCTTAGCTGTAACATGCAATTAGTGACCAAACCCAAACTCTTTATGTAGTCCACTACACGTCCATGAGGCTGTACGTGCGCTACTATGCTCAGTTTTACATGGCTAAACCACCACCCAAGTAAAAATTCCCTCCTGCACCTTTTCCTCACACACGCACATCCCCCCCACCACCCCCCACCAGAAAACGCGGGACCGTCCTGTGTGACCGGGGATCCCCCGTCCCCGCAGGCAGGGCGCTGCGCAGACCCCCGCGGCGGGCGAGACC
>NW_009649467.1:493235-496470 GCF_000708025.1 Charadrius vociferus | reverse complement strand
CGTCGGCGAAGGGGAATCAGGCTGCGGCAGGGAGAGCGAAGGCAATAAGAGTTGTCGCCAGGGCACCCCGACGTGTCCCAGCGGGGCTCCCACCGGCGCCACGGCAGTGTGCCCACCCAGCCCGGGCAGGGGGCCCGTCTGGCTGCAGCCTTTGGGGTACTCTGCGAGAGCTGGATACCCTGCTAGCAAAAAACAAACCCAGAACAACTCCTGAGCCGGGACGTGCTCCTACGGAAAACGCCAGCGATCCCCAGGGCTGGAGTTAAGGGAATTCCCACTCCGAAGGGACGCTGTGGGGTTCAGAGTTACTTTTTAACAGTTCTTTGAAGCGTTGCGTGCAAGATCTCGCTATTGCAACTGAGAATTACAGAGTACGTCTATGCATATTTCCTTCAGCTAGGAGAAGGAGACTAGTCAGCTGCTAATTAACCTCGCTTGGAACCTCTCCCGAAGCAGTGGCGGAGGGGAGCGGAAACTGGGCATCTTATGAGAAAAACGAACTATCCACTGTTGCGTCGTGGAAGCTATTCTAGAAACATGACGTATTTGCAAACCCTCTATCTACAGCAGCGCGCATCCCTTAGGTACAGCTAAGGTTTGACCCGATGTCTTCTCTTTAAAGTGTGGTCTGTGTTTTTATACGGACAAGTGAACGCTTTGGGCTTTTGAAGCCTTGCGGTTTCCCTCTTTATACTATTTATAAAGACTCCTTTTTCATAAGGCTTTTAAATAAACGTAGCATAGAAGAGACACCGTGAATTTCGCCTTGCTATGATGGAAGCAGTCTGGAGATGCAGTTTGTCCGCGGCAGGGGATGCACTCTTTCTGACAAGGGAGAAGCTTTTCCTGTCGGTGAAATATGCCGTCTGTACTGCAGGGACTGGTCTTGTGCCCATTCATCCTAACGCACTCTTTCGTACCACAAACCCAGGCCAGGGCAGCCTTGGCCCTCCTGGTCACCGTGTGGGAATCTGAATAAGACAACACGACGTACCAACCTCCTAAGTGATGTACCAGCCTGCTCCAGAAATTGTTCCACAACTGGCTTTAATTTTTCTTTGTGTATTTATAAAAGCAAACTTGTTTTTCCTGTACAGTGGCTTGTATGTGTGAATTTTTATATGATTCTGATACGGCATTGCTTTTTTTTTTGGCCTGCAAAAGAACGAATGTAAAATACAGTCAGCATTATGCATGCACAGATTAGTTCTTTTGCAAGGAAAAATTGGTGGAAATTATTTCAGGAGATTTCCATTTATTCTTACAGCACTTTAAAGCGTCTGATATTTCTACAGCTGGCTTACCTGTTTTTCCTGGAATTCCCCCGCAGCTTAGCATTAGTTAATGTGCAACAATTCTCTATCCAACGTGGTCATTAACTATAACGCAATGCCTTGCTGTGTTACAGCCTGTTTCTTACTCTCCAATGCTAATGAAGACCATCATCCCTTTTTCAGAAGTCCACAAAGAAGATAGCGTGATGCATGCAAACAGCTGTACTGGAAAAACAAACTGCGCCAGAGAGCATTTTTTATCTCGTCTGCTCTATCCTCCCCTTAGGTCTTTCTGCTTCGTTTTTGGTTTTTTTTTTTTTTCTCCATGTGTAAAACCTAGTCAAGATGTTTAACGGGATAGGACTTCAATACATCTTTCTGGAGCGGACAGCATGGTCCCTTACACTGAGGAGCGCTGTTAACCATGGCAAAACCTTTCTTTTCTTTTCTTTTCTTTTTTAATAAAGGTGTTAGCATCAAAGTATTAAAGCTGGGAAAAACAGCAAACAAAACCTGAGATGCATTAAAAAAAAAGCCTCTTTGTGTAACTTCTGGCTTACTCAGTAACTGAAACTTACTTCATATGTTCTGGATATCTGTAAGCAGAAGGTTTAAGTCTGTAATGCTGTTCCTTCTCTCTGCAGTCTGGTTATTGTGTTTTCACAACAGCAAAATTACTGTTATTGCTGAATTATAGAATAAATACAGGCTATCTCACCACTGACCAGTCCATACTTTCCTTCACAAGTACAACAGTCTTGAACCAAGTACAGTACAGAGTGCAAGTTTCTTTTCCCTAAAAGTCCAAACGGTACAACTGGCCTTTCTTTGAGAGGCGATGCGTAACACTGGGTTCTTGGCCCAAATCTTCCACCTGCACCCTGCAGACAAATCCAGGCACGTGCGGTATTACCACTTTTGAAGCTGGCTGTTACTGTGAGGCAAAGGCACGGGTTTAGGACTGCTCATACTATTACACAATGTAAGGTTCTCTTGTAGGTGCCTGCTAGTCATCCGTAGTTTCCTTAATTCAGCTCGTTTACAATTTCTATGTTGTTTATCTCATTTTGCTTTTGACTGGGGTTTTAATCTTGTAGCATAGCTGCAGACTGTAGTTTGGAGAGTGTGAGCAGAGCCTCAGATTGTGCCCCTGTGTAGCTGAGATCCCAGTTTTGCCCACGGCGCGCTGGCTGCGATGGAGCTGTGGTCATCCGAGGCCATGGCAGTACCTCCGGGAGCCCAGCGAGCTGAGAGCACTACATCCCTGTCCACCTCTCCGTACTGCAGCCCACTGAGGAGGCCACGGCTCCCATGGGGTTGCGCTCCCGTGTGACATCCCTCCGGCCTTCATCTCTTTTGGGGGCCAGGAGCACACAGAATCAGCTGGCAAAGCTGCAACCCGCCAAGAGATGCAGCAGGGGAGGCAAAAGCTTACTTGTGCTGCTAAGGTGGATGGCGAGGTGGTTAAGTGTGGCATCTCTGAAGCTGGCGTCGTTCTACAGCTTCTCCATCCCCCACAGACTGGTCCGTGCCCAGCTTTGGAAGCCTGCTTCGCGTCCGATTCAAAACCCGGCACGTCACTTCAGCTACCGCTGACCACCTTTCCCAAGCAAAGAGCAGCCACCCCAAAAGCCAGCGCCAGTTCCAGGAGACAGGGAGAAGGACGTTTCAGGCAGAAACAGCAGGTGCCACTGGGGCTTTGCCCAGCAGGACCCGGCACCGGGACAAGCAGAGGCTGGGAGCGACTGGGCAAGGGCTTTGCCTCTCTCCCTGCGATGCTGGGCTGCGGTGTTAGCGGCGTGGCCTGCCCTGTGCGGTACGGGCCGTACCGGGGATCTCTGCGGCAGCAGAGTGAGCTCAGAGCGCCGCTACGGCCCCGCACCGACGGCAGGACCCGGGGGTGGGCCCTGGCGGGGTAACGTCGTAAAAAACAAGAATCAAAATAGGTTGAGGGGAAGAAA
>NW_009649467.1:492177-492842 GCF_000708025.1 Charadrius vociferus | reverse complement strand
CAGCCCCCCGCCACCGGGGTCCGGCGAGGCCCGGGGACGGGCGGGAGGCACACACACGCCCGGCCCGGGCCAGGGAACCTACGGAAATAAAGGTGTCAATTTAGCATAATTAAGAGATTTATTTGTCGTCTTTTATAAACGTTGTAAGCACCGACCCTATCGTCGAAAAGTTTATTTACAGAGTGGCCAGAAAGAAACCCTCGCTCCTTCCAGCTCCCGTTAGTGGTTGTGCATTATTCGTGTTATCTGCTGCACGCCGAGTCCCGGCGGACAACGGGCGTCGGTTCCAGCCAGACTATTTACATCCCGTCCCAAGTCCTACTACAAACGTAACACTTTTAAATCACCAAAAAGGAAAAAAAAAAAACAAAACAAAACCAGAAAACAAAAACAAACCCCAAACAAAACCAAACCCCCAAACCAGTGCGTACAAAAATATAGTCTCTAAAAAAAAAAAAATCCCAATATTAATAGGCAGAAATGTACAGCCATACTAAAACCAGGGAGGGAAAACTTTCCGGTCTCGGTGTCGCCGCTGTCGTCGGAGCGGATCGGTAAGGCACCCCCCACATGCAGACAGGGGACCGGGCTCTACACCACACAAGGCACCAAGGACACCTCACCACGACGGCACTGCATGCATCCATCCTCCCGCCGCAGCCCCT
>NW_009649467.1:489282-489578 GCF_000708025.1 Charadrius vociferus | reverse complement strand
CCCATAAACCGCAAAGCGGCGGCGGGTCAGAAAACAGCCGCATTGACGGAATCCGGCTTCTCCTTTCAAAAAAAAATAATCCAACAACCCAAACCTAAAAACCATAATAATATTTTTTTTTTTCTGAATTACGGGTGGAAAGAGGCGCCCGAGCAGAGCAAGCGCGTCGCTGCTTTTTTTGGAAAGTGTCTGATCTATATATACCGTCGCGAAAACGGAACCGCCTGCCCCGCCGTCGGTGGGTTGTTATTGTACCGCCGGGCGCAACCGGGAACGGGACGGGAGGGGGGGGGAAG
>NW_009649467.1:476953-489271 GCF_000708025.1 Charadrius vociferus | reverse complement strand
CCCAGTCCCGTCCCATCGCCACTGCTCCCACCCTGCTCTCACTCCCTATCATCTCTTCCATCATGAGGATATCAAACCAAAGAGTGCTTAAATTCTAGCTGGATTTGTTGGGTTTGGGGTTTTTTCTCTTTTTTTTCAAAATACTAAAAATAACCTCCCTTGTGCCTCCCTTCCCAGGAGAAGCCAATCTTTCATATGCTGTTCCCAAGCTCAGAGCTTGCAGCCCCTACATCTTCTTGCTGATGAGGGTGTCAGATGTAATTATTTTTGAAAGCTGTATCCCATGCTATGTTCGTGTCACTAATCTCGTTACTTAGGAATATTTCATCTCATGGCTGTTTATTCTTGCGTTTAGGAAAGCAGCTCTCGCATATGGTCTGTAGCGTGCAAGGCCCTTTTTCAGTGGTCTGCAGAAAAAAACTGCCATTGACAACCCGAGGAGCAGCAAGACATGGCAACACATGAGGGATGCTACAAAAGCGCACTCCTATTTCAAAGCGACGAGTCAGAGAATACATTGGAAAGCTAAAAACCCTTCACTTTCATTTTTAACTGCAGATACCAATATTTACAGGTTTTAGAACATTAGAGCATGTGCCTCAGAAGTGTGGCATGCTCAGGTGTCCCGATGGCACGTGCACTTACCTCCACCTCGGGTCCTGAACGCTGTCACAGGGCGTCTGTCTCCCAGGCCTATCTTTATCCATGCAACTCCTCACACCCCAGCTGAGAAAAGCGCTCTCGGTTCCTCCGGTTTTGTTTCACTGCCTTTGGTGATGCTGCAGGTTCGCCACTTGGCTGGTCACCACAGAGCCCAGGCTAGACAGGAGCGTGCCTGAAAGAGTAAAAGTTTTAGGTGCATTTGTCGTACTCGCTAAGGAATAGTAGGCGTAACCCTAGATATTTTCCTTTATGGGTGATCAGGGAAGTGCGCACCATAATTAGTAAATATATGATACTTAGTGGTTTTTAATGTAGATTTTGTTACCAGTCCTAGCACTTAATGTACAGCCAATAGTTTGGCATATGAGATTTAGTTGAAAGAAAGCTCGTGTTCAATTTCAGTAGGATTCTAGATATTTTTGTTTCAAAAACCCATCTCAATTTAAAAGTTAAATTGTGACAGAGAGACAGACAGGTTCTGGGAAATTTGACTGAGAAGTAGGAGCAATTGTATTGTACCTTTCCATTACAGCTGAGCTATAATTGGTCTAATCGCTACTATGAAAGAACAAAATATTGGAATCTGTTGTGCAGTGGAGCAAGTTACTTTACATGAATTTGAGAAACAGGTAACTCTAAGTACAGTATTTTCCTCACTGCAAAACATCGGAGATGTATCAGATACAGGTTTTAGGGATACTCTACAACATCTTCCTGTATTGTTTAAAAATACCACATGTCCGCTGATGACACTAAGTCATAGTGCACGCAGGAGAAAGAAGAATCAAGGTTTCGCATCCCACCTTAACCTCTCCACGTATCAATTCCACCTTTGAACTAACCTGGCAGATTTAACGTTCTTCCACTATAGAGAAAGATTCAATATAAAACTGACACAAACAAAACTTAATGTACCTCCTAGCTAATTTCACCTAAGGAATATTACTATTAGTTGACTTTGTTGGTTAATTTTAAAAGCTTTCTCAAGAATGGGGTGAATTGTGCCTGATTTGCAGCCTTTACAAGGACAATCAAGTCACTCTACTTCTTTCAATGGGAGCTTTGTCTGAATGGCAGCAGGATCTGGTGCCGGGTAAGATGGAAACATAGTTAATACTTGGTCCTCAGGAATATGTTGACAGATGAAACTCAAATGTTTCTCATCCCTTTTCAGATATTCTTGCTGTAGTGCTTTGCGTGTGCTTTGTGCCTTTGATCCCAGTTTGGCTGATTATACCAGACTCCGAGGGTTAGACCGTCCAACTCGCACTGACGTCAATGAGCCTTACACGCAAAAAATCCTACTGATTCCTGTGGTTCCTACAAACCACGTGGTTTCATATGACGGACAGATTGTTGGTGTAAATTGCCAAAGGCCTGCTCACACCCAGAGAGGAGCTGCGCTTGGTACGCGCATGACATGTCTGACTGGATATTGCACTGACTAAGGAGAGTTCAGAGCTGAAGGGCAGAACTTCTCTTTTATTCCCAGTTTCTCTGAAACCAGCCCCCATTGGATTTATCGTATTTGCTCTTTTAACAAGGTGCTAGCTGCCGTTGCACTGGCTGTATTTTCCTGCAGTCATTCTCTACCACAAGTGCCTGAGACAGGGTTTGTCTGTGCCTCCATACCTGAGCTTGAGAGTGGCTGAGGAAGAAAAGGCACCTATCATCTTCAGAGTTGGCAACACCATTTAACAGCTTAACATCACACATTTCAGTCATCTCTCCAGGGGGTTACTATGCTTTTGTAGCAAAACTCCACTGACCTCATGTGCTAGCAGCACCGATGCTGGTAGGCCTGCTTGGGAAACACACCCTGCCACTTCCACGGTGCACCCCGCTGCTTTCAGGAACGTTAAGGTGGCCCCAGCTCAGCAGGTGCCCTCAGGAGTGGGGACTCAGCTGGGAGTAGGGACTTGTTCCTGGATAGGAGCGACCCTTTCCCATGGCAACAGCGAGAGACGTCTGTCCTAAGTCTGGACTAGAGTCAGGTTGGGGTTTGTGAGAGTTTTTTAGTGTTTCACATAAAAGAGAAGTTGTTCTCTCCAAAGCCGGATTTCAGAGTTTCCTAAATTTGCCCCTTTTCACTGAGGTAGAGAGATTTGCCATGTCCTCACAGGAAGAAATGCTGGTTTAATAATACCTTTTGTTTTGCCAGGGGTGTCTGCTGGATTCCCTTAAAATGTACCCTGTCTGCGCCTCGCAGGCCTGATACAGGCTCTCAGCTTGGACTGGCCAGTCACTGAAACCTGGTAGCCAGCCAGGGAAACCTGCTGTAAACATGAACCTACAGAAAACAGCTGCCTGACTGCTGGCATGCTAGGGGAAGGGTCTGGTTAAAGAGTAGAGGAGAAGGCATCCCAGTCTGCCCTTAATTATAGTACCTTGAAACCACACTCTGTGGTTTTTAGCCAAGGCTGCTTGTTGTCTTAGGATGAATGCCCGTGAATTTGAAATAAGTAAATGACTTTATTGTGAGGATTTGGCTTGGGAGTGCCTTAGCAGCATCCTGAAGGGTTATTTAAATGTCAATAGCATTTTCTAATTTGGGCTATAGGAATTAAACAAACCCACGTGGAATCAGCAAGTTATTAGTTTAAGTTTGTGTGGCTGTAAACAAGTATGTGTGACAGAGAAAACTTCCACTCAAATAAAAGCAACAACAAACTCCTTTGCCCAAAACCTATTCTCGTTATTAAATGCGCAGAACATTTCCTGGGTATTCCCGGACACGGTTTCTAGCATATGTATGAAATCCGTAGTCCTACCTCTGCTCACTCCTTTCGTTCCTCACCCAACACCGGCGGGAAAGGACGTTCCCGCAGGCGGCGGGAGGGGAGCGGGGAGCGTGTGCGGGCTCCACTGCCCTCTCCTGGGGGAAGGCGCTCCCGGGAGCCGGCGAGGACACGGCTGCCGAGCAGAAAGCGGTACGCTGAGCTACGTGCTGCTGGTGTTTCACGACATACCGCCACCCCTAAAGCTCTACATCACAGGCGTACTACCTACAGAGAGACCAAAGTGTAGCCCTGTTGAGTCAGACATCCCGGCCGGGGCAGCGGGGCTGCCTGGTGGCTGTTCCACCGGCTGTGACCCTCATAGCCCCAAAGGTGTCAGGACAGAGGCCACATGCCCCAGAGGGGAGCTGTAAGCAAGCCACAGAGGGGCATCCCTGCTGAAAGGCTAAAATATCAGCTCTGCATGATGCTTGCTGTGGGGGAACAAAAAAAAAAAAAAAAGTTGCTTCTCATAACAAGGAAAATAGAGACACATATCATTCATGAGACAAGACTCTCAAAATAATGACAACTGTTTCTGAATAGCAACAGTCTGACTGCTAAGCTCTACTTTCCAGTTCTTTCTTCCAAAATTATTTCACTTACCCTTGTATTTCCTGCTCTAACTCATCTCCTGTACATACTCCTGTATGTACTCCTGTAGGTACTGCCTTGTCTCATGGCTGCACTGGCCCTTTAGTCCAGAGGGAGAATAACTGAGTGCATCCTTTAATGATGCAAGTGGCTTTCTTCCTTGAAGGACTGAAATAAAAGAAGTATAGCAAGTGTCATATTTTCAGTTCTCCTGTTGGTCCCATTACCTAGTGTTTGAGTACTTAAAAAGCTTGTCAGAAGGCTTTCCGGACATACGCCATTTATAGGAAACAGCACCTTCAGAACTGGGTACAGCTTTTTATCCTCAGCTGAGGAGTAAGGTCATGTATGACATCTCTTTTCAGCAGACCAGGAGGGAAAGCAAAACTCTGGCACCATTTTCCAAGCATTCTTCTGCAAAGAGAAGCATAAGAGCTCTGTGGGGTGTTTCTCAGAAACTTCCCAGCCCTCCAGGGAAGCTGGAGCCATTTACAGGATTTCTAGATTGCCAAGGACTCATTTGCGTTTGCCCTGTCTATGCACCACTTCTCAGAACCTGTTTCCATTTATGTCTTATTTCTCTGTGCTTTGGTCTTAAACCAGTCTGCCTTGAGCCTTGAAAACCCTCAGCTCCTTGCTCTGGGTAAGTCAGTCTGAACGTGGTTCTGGCTTTTCCTTAGTTTTTATCATCATTTATTTTCTGCTCCTGAGGGCATGTCTACATGCTCTAGTTCATCCTGATTGTGAACTCCTGAGGAGAAGGGTGTTCAGGTTCTTTTTCAGCAAAGTTACCCAATGGATGGCTTTCTGTCAGAAACTGCTAGCAAAGTTTATTGGAGCAGAGAATTAAAAAAAAAAAATAAAAATCCCTGAAGAGATTAAAATAAGCAACATGTTTTGCTTTAAAATTTCTAGGGCCAGATCTTCAAGCGGTGTAAATTAGCATAAGCTTTCTGATGCTATAACCCCTGCAATCTGAGTGAAAGTCAAAATTGGACATGATTTTATTTAAGGTTTGGTTACTTTTCAAGGCTAAAACTCAAACTTCTCCTGAGGGTGGGCATGGTCCTTTTCGTTCTGTATTTGGGTTGCTTCCACCTGTTTTGCAGGAGGTTGTTTCTATCTTTGATTTGTTTTCTCTGCTGCGATGTATTGTCCTTGTTCTTTCACCTCCCCTCTCATTCATGTCTCTCTCTTTACTCTCTATTGTCCAACCTTTTCAGATCTCTTTTCTCTCTTCCCCCTCCTGCCTTTCCTCTTCCTTGGTAGTTCCTTTTCCTTCCCCCTTATCTCAGCAATTGCTGCCAACAGCTATATTTGGAATAGAGTGGGAACAAGCTATTCTTGTGACTTTACTTTGAAATAACTGAGAGGAGCAGATGATTTTCTTTGAACAAACAGAGGATACATCGAGGAGAAGGCATGCTAGTAAATTCAAAATGACATTGTTAGGGAATACCTGCCCAGCAGGTTCATCTTTCCCAGCTCTCAGGATAACTTAACCAGCTGTTAGTTCTTGTTTGCTCTGTTTTAGCTTTAAATCCTCCATTTGTGCAAAATTCCTCTCTCCAGGTCCTAACAAGGCCTAGCTCATCACCACAATGTCTGGGCACTCACACATCAAGGGGAATAACTGCCACCTAAAATCTCAGATGCCAGAATTAGCTGAAACAGGATATATACTTGTTTAACACTTGAACTCAATGCTGTTGTATCTTCTGGTGTAGTCACAGGATACTGTAACAGAGTCCCACTTGTATGGGCTAGCGCAGAAATATGCTGGGAGGAACAATTTCCTATCGAGCAACATGATTTCTCCATGTCCTCTCACATTAACTCCTTCTCATCACCACCTGTTCCTCATCACCCCTGCCATTTAAACTGCTGCAAGCAATACATTAACAAAGCCAGCAAGAAACAGCTACATGAACAGGACAGCACAGAATGTATTTCTCCCTATCCCCCATATTTCTTTGTTTATACGATTAACTCCCACATTGGCAAACCAACAAGAAATGAGGCCAAATGAGAAATTCAGCATCACGGCTTGGCATTTTGTGCTTGTGCCAGAAGAAGACCCAAGTCTATTTGTCTGCTCCCAAGTGAAGCTGGTTCTATTAAAACCGTACTGCTGTACATGTGTTTGTGCATGAAACTGCTTCGTACAGGGAAAGATACAGGAAATTACACGCAGAAAGATGCAGGGACAAGATCTTCCCTTACAAGTTAAACATTCAAAGGAGGGATGGCTGCTAAACGTTAGACAAGAAGCTAGAAGGAAATGATTCTTCCATCCATCAATGACTTCCTGGGATTTTATAAACCAGCTAACACAAATGGTCATGCTGACATGGGGCTTCCACAGTCGTCTCTGCAACAATTATTAATACATTGTTTGCCAACAGAATACACATCAATACCATTATCTCTGGAGGACAAGGCTGACAGAGCTCTCATGTTTTTCTACCAGACCATCTAAAAGAAAACCAGATCAGCCTTCAAGCAAACAGTCTCTTTTCTATGTCCACACTGCTACTACTGCCACCACACTGCAGATCTCAAATGTGCCATATCAAAGAGAGGCTAAGCAATGGGAAAAATAAATGGTCAAGGCTAAGAAGTAACATCTGCCTTCAGCGCTACCATTAATCCCCAACAGAGACTGCCAAGTGTCTCTTTGGGCTTCTGTCCCTTAAAACTGAGCATGAGGGAATTTGGTGTATGCTGCAGACATAACAATATAATAACATTTCATACTGAATTAAATGCAAAAGCAATGGCTAAGGATATTTCATCAGTATCAGGTGAGTTTTTGGATTTTTGTGCTGCCATAGAAAGCAAATCTATTTTATTTATGTGTTCCCATTTTCGGGTCAACAGACAAATGAACTTTGATGTATTTGGAGAACAGTGCTAGATCCATGGTGAACTCAGAAAGGATTTAGCCCTCCCCTGTTACCTCTCATGCCCTGCCCCATCCTCACTGTGCTGGCAACTCGTAGCTTTCCTCTCAGTCTCCTCGACTTCACATGCTCAGTACAGCTGAGTAACACAACTGCAAAGGGCAGCTGAAAAATAATCTTTAGGTTTAAGGCTCCCAGGGCACTATATGGGGCACAGACCTGGGCCAACCTGCTGAAGAGGGAGCTAGCCCACAGCTGTATAGCCACAACAAGTCAGCACTTGCTGGCCCAGGGACCAGAAACTGCTTCCCAGGCTCTCAGGAGTGCCAATGTGCCTTTGCTTTTTATTATTAAGCACACACAGACATGACTACGGCTTGGCTGCATCTAGGTCATAACTAAACCCCACTGAGATTTGCAAAGCAGGCTTTCCCCAACCTCCCTGGACTGGACCAGCTGAGAAAAAGAGCGTTTTCCAAGCCTTTCTACCACCACTCAGAATGGATGGAATTTTAATACCCAGAGTTAAGAGTCCTTGCCCATGGTGTGTGACGTGCTGTTAAGCCCTCTTTTCTGCCTCAATGCAGCTGAGCCCATTTCTTCCACCTTGTAGGATGGCACCCAAAACTACATTTCAGAGTCACTCTGGGGCCTGGTTGTGTCTTTCTCATGCAGACCTTGAGCTTTATGTGAAGTCAGCCAGCTGGACTGTTTCCGCAGCAGAGGTCAGGGTACCTGCCTGGAGAACAGCCAAGATCCAGTAGGAAGACGCAGCTGCTGTCCCAGTTTCCACACTCCAGCTTCGAGCGGATCATGAGGAGCTGACAGGCTGTGCATCTGGAGGAGGGTTAATGAGAAAACTTTTAAGTGCTGCGTTACAAGTATCAATTTGCAGTTAAAACCACAACCTGCAAGTGTTTTCCAGGCATCCAAGGAGGGACAATCACTGCTGCCATAATCCACAAAGGACATGGGAAGAAAAGGTGTGAAGAAAGAGATTGTGTTTTTCATTTTTATCCACAAGAAATATCAAAGAACGGGAAGTACTCATCCTGTGATGTACAATGGACCTTCGTTAAAGATAGGCTGAATAATCATCATACCATAAATGCTGTCCTGTGATTCAGGACAGTGCTTGTGCTGGAGCACACTGAAAACACCAGGCCTGCAGCATGCCTGGAGAGACTGACCAGGGCTGCCATGGGCTTTGCAGGCTTTCTGGTAAGCACACTTATTGTAACACGACTTAAAGTTGACAACGTGTCTAAAAACACACACAATGTCAGAGAAGGAATGAAATGTTGCTTCCCTCTCTCTCCCCCAACCTCATTACAGGCTAAGGAAAAATAATGTATGGAGAATAATACTTCACCATCTAAAGAGTTTTTCTGGTTTCTAAATCTAGTGAAGAGTCATTGTATATTTTGACAGAAAAATGAATCAAAATAATAAAGTGAATACAAAATTATATTGCTGTCAATAATTTAATTTACACAAAATAGCACTGTGACATGGTAATTGTTATATATGATGCAGCATTCAGTATAATATTTGGAGAATGCATTATAGAAAGTCAACATTTAACTACTAAAATCAACTTACATAATCAAAGCTGTCAGGGAATCTTTACAGTTTTATATTAATTTGAATGTAATTTACTATAGAGGTGTCATTCTTAGAGGTGCTTACAATAGTTAATGATCTCTGCATTTCCATTATAAAATCCTATTTTCAAAGGTTTATAACTTGGTCTTAAGAACTCTCAGCCCTCCGGCACATTTTCCTTTTCCTTACAAAAAACTACGTTAGACATTTTAAACTTTTCTCTCAGAGCAGAAAGTGTGGTTACTTTCAAAATTCATTTTGAGGATTTGCTAATTCACTGCTTGCTACCCAGGGATCTCAGAAAAAGAAAGGTTCTTCACAGTAGAAGACACTACAGTTACATTCTTCCACTTTCCTGAGTATTTTACCCCTCAGACCATTTTTCTTGGTGAAGTGTCTAAGCATCTTCCAATATTGCATCCAAACCCTCTCTGCATCATTCCTTCTCTCCTTCCTATGTTGCTGCCATTAAGCTTTCTTCCAGGTCCTTCTCCTCAGCTCAGACTTTGACTCCTGGCTCATCTTCTTACAGATGTCCACACTTACCGTGGCAACTGCAACTTCTGCCATATCCATCGGTTAATGGGCTCTCCTGGCTGCACATTTCCTCAGCCTCACCCCTTTTTTCAAGCTGCAGCCCTAATTCACTTTTCCAACTCATTAGAAACCCAGAAATTAGTTTTGCTCTAGCAAGTATGTTTCTCTCCCTGATCTTACAGTCTTGATTCTCACCTAGGCCTGCTCTGTTAGTTGTTTGGTGATTTTCAGTTCACCAGCCACAGGAATTACACAGCCCTCAGGCACTAAAGCCATTTCCCCTCACCCCAGGCTTTCTGCCCAGGAGATAGGACACTGCAAACCAATTGTCCACAAACACATTGTTACAAGTCAGTTCCAAAACCAGAATTTGAAAGGCAAATTGTCAACACAAAGATATTACCCATAACGAAAGCAACGCCAATAATTACCTTGTCTGCTTTGGTAGACCTGCTCCAGTTCATGGGTCTAGTTTTCCCAAATCCCGTTCAGATTCATTTTTTTCATCCATGGCAGTTAACTGACATTTGGATCCCCTAGCCCTTAGCTCTCCGTAACCTCAGTGTTATTAGACTGGAAATGTTTGAGCCGACACGCACAACTGTATCCAAAATCTAAATCATCACTACCATGTAAACATCTAGATTTACATGGAAGTAGTTTTGTCACTTGTCCAGGATCTCTCTATTTTCCATGTGAGAAGAGCTTTTTAAAGTATTTGTGATGCTCTATTATAGCCATTCTGTCTTTATATAGCCAATTTTGTCCAGTGCCCATGCTTAACCAAAACATTTCCTTCCCCTTTTCCATCACTGCCATTTTCCTTGTTTGAAAAAATGTATGTTTTACTTCCTAATAATTCAGTGATGTCACAAATAAGATGGGAATCTCCTTTCCCTTATGCATGCTGAGAACAGATCTGTAGTTTCGGACAAAAAAAAAATCTGTTGCTTACATATCACATTACTGGAGCTGGAAAGAAAAACTGTTTCACAGGCATGATGTTTTGATGATGGACTTGAGTCAAGAAAAATGTGGTCATATTTAGACTGGATAGAACTGGTGACTGACTCAGCGAGATGGCTTAACTCTGTAACTAGGGCAGATAACAATAAGAAAGATGACACTGGGAGTATTCTGTTTGATCCTTCAGATTCATAATTTAGTGGTACAAAGGAACTCTAGAAATCACTTTTTTTCCCCAGTGGATATTTGGCTGGACACAAGCAGGATGAATGTCTGGATAAATTATATTCTATAGAGGCATTTGACACACTTCAGATCTTTACTCTGGTTTTGGAAAAAAATACCAAGAGACTGGCTGTAGCAGGACTACTGGCTGAAAGTTTCCATATGTTATTTCATCATTCTGTGTGTTGAGAAAACAAAACTAGAAGATGAAACGTCAAAATTGTCAGAGAAGTCAGGGACTGTATGGATCCCTTCTCCCGCAGAATGAAAGGGACCTGCCAGGCACAGCACCTTAGAGGATGTTCTTCCAGACTGGATGACAACTCTTGCATTTTGTCTGTCCCTCACAGAAAAATCTACGAGACCGGTTTATCTCCATTCAATATTTTTACTCCTTGAATCTCATTGAAGAGGTTTTCCTCTGATGTAGGTAGTGCTGCCCGCTCTCCCGAGGTTGACGCCCACTTCATTCAAGTATTCCTAGTGCAGCAGGGATGTTAGTGGCTACTGGCTTGCAGCCAACATCCCACACATTTCCTCCGCAGCAAAAATGCTTTAATTCTGACCCACTGCCTTTCAAGTAGATAGTGAAAAAAAATCAGTCACAAAGAGCTTTGCTTTTATCTGTATTTCTCCTTCAGAAAGATCTCAAAAAAAACCTCAGACATGGTCCTTTTCTTTTCTTTTTCAAGGTCCATGGTCAGCAAGGGTGAGGTTTTGTGCTGCTGTTAGAGCTTGAGCCCAAAAAGAAGCTGAAGGCATTCAGACAGTGGTGCTTATAAATTTGGATAAAGGGAGTTTGCAAGCAGGGTAACTGTGGAAAGGGTGGACCACATCGCCATTGTGCCAGCGGACGTATCCAGTGCCTCTCCTACTCAGCAGCTCTTCTGCACACCGTTCCTTCTGAATCAGTTCAACCATCACCTACTGCAGGAACTCGTGTTTTTCAGGCAGGGTACTGGAAAAAGATCAGAAGGGACAGTAACTTTTGGCTCCCAGCTGAAGTTTTCCATCCACAGCACAGATACGAAGAACACTGCTGATGCTACTATGGGGCAATATTTTCCAAGCCCAGCATCTGAATGGGCAAGAAGAAAACACACATGCTTACAAGCCAGGCATGTTACAGGCCTGGCATGGCTACCGCTAATAAATTTGAGTTGTGTGAAATTATGCAACACACATGTATTCTTACACCCACAAAAGCCAAGCACATACATGGTTTCAAGACCACTGCATGGAAAAAAGGGCGTAGTGGAACAAAGCTGTCCATTTCATAACTCCATTGCACGTAACCCTAAGGGAAGATAGCACAGACAAACAGGTCTTACATTTGTTAATCTAGGCAAACAGAGGTGAGGAGAGGTACAGCGATGTTCACAGAGGAATGTGGAGCCCAGGATTACAATCTGATATAATAGGAGAGTTAGAATCAGAAGCCAGGGAGAAGAAAGGGGTTGGCAAACCATTTGGTTGATTTCCAATGGTGCTGTCAGGATGAAACAAAGATAAACTACCCTCCAAGTTAATAAGTTATGTAGTCAGAAATATTAGAGGGAAGAGGTTAAGAAATAAATATAAATCAAAAAAGTATAGGGAACGAAAACCCCAAAGACAACAACAATCTGGGAAAAATCAAGTGCAAAGTAGACGGCAAAACCTTGTGATACAGGTAGAAAGATAGTCTGCTTCACTCAGTAGAACAAGAAAGTCTGGATGACTAGAAATAAGAAAGATAATGAAAATGGAAAGAGGAATTAATTAAAGAAACCATCAGACTGACCTTGCATAAATAAAGTTTCAAAGATTGCACACATGCTAGTCTGAGGAGCAGGTTGGCTAGAAGTTTGGAGACAATTAAAAAAATCCACTCCTTGATATCAGGGATAAAGGTAGAATTTGAATGTAGATTATATGTATTTGGTACTGTTCCAGCTGATTATGATCTTGGAAAAATTACATGGAAATCGATGTTGCAATATACTGAATTTAAGAGAATTGCAAAATGCACAGATGAACTCGAGGAACAAAACTAAAATAATAATAAG
>NW_009649467.1:473903-476906 GCF_000708025.1 Charadrius vociferus | reverse complement strand
ATGATTTGGGAAAAAAAGAGGATAGGTAAATTGGATAAAACAGAGGAAAAGGCTGGCACCCATCATTGCCATGACACTTGCATGACGTCTCACTTCCAAGAGCAGAGTCCAATTTGGGAGAAGGCAAGAAGCAGAATATTCTCTTTAAAGGGAAAAAAAGGCTTCTTTCTTTTGCAAGTTCCTGTGTCAGTAGCCATTTTATGGGGCTGCCAATCATGGCAAATCAACTGAAAAGCCAGATCATTTTCTAAAGCACCTACCTTCCTAGAGAAAGATTTTAAAGACGACTGTGTACAATCCAGCTGCTGCTTTTAATCTTTCCCTGACAACAGTAGTTGTTTTATTACTCCGACAGTCATTTTTAGCCCATGAATAGTACCACAGTATTTGTAAGATAGGAAAATCCTTTTGATCTACAATTTCATAAGGTTTAGCAATGGACAAAGGATTTTTCCGGTATACTTGATCACACACTTGCTGAAGTTTAGGCTTACAGCCAATAAAAAGGCACTGAGCTACTCATTTGGAGAAACACAAAAATCCTTTTTCATGAATAATGACTGCCAGAAAAAAAAAAAATTATTATAAAAATACTACTATTAATAGAAAATTATGAACAAGATTACTCCTGAAACAACTTTGATACAGTGCCAAAATCACTTTTAACTTTCACACTGTTTTCATATAGTATGATCTAGAGGATAGAAAATATGGATGCAAGATAAGCATTGTATATAAACACAAAAAAGGAAGGCATTTCAAGCCACCTGTAATAACTAAGAGAAAATGGAAGAAGACTCAGGCAGACACAGAGTAGTTTTCCAGCATAATGGCTTGTTCTGTTTGTTCTACAAATAAGAACTGTATGTTTTGTGCAATCTGAAATACTGTATAAAGTCTAAAATAAAATATATTTAAAAAGAAGAATAAAAAGCCATTCATCAACCATTTTGAGTGAAAAAGTAATTGAAAATTATCAAACCTGTAGTTTTGATTAGTACAAGCTGCAGTACTTTGAGCATTTACACATATGTTTAACTTCATACACATGTGCATTCCATTTTCCTATCCTACTCACACTGGAGCCCATTCTAGTTTTCCTTATGTATAAGCAATTAAAACAGAAGTCCTTTGTGGTGTTAAAGTGTAAGGACAATGTTTCTAGGGCAACTATCAATTTAGCAGCTACTCAGCTGAGTACATGTCTACCTATGGGGAATATTTAGGTAAGTAGCTGAATTGAAGTCTACTTTCTAAAATAAAAGTGCAGCAGAGGTTGTATATATATATATATATAAATATAAATTTATTAAAAATATATATATATTCATATATAAGTAACTGAACTGATGAAGCCTGGACTGAGTTTCCTTTGAAAACTGTAAGTCCATTGGGATTGCCAATTTCCATAAAGACATTCCTTTCTAAAAATCTACACCAAGCTTAAAATTTAAACAGAATAAAAAGAAACAAGTCTCCTTTTGGCTGGGTGCAGTTAGAAATCAGTCATCTTGATACTTAAATGAGATTGGTCAGAAGGAAATTAAAGGATGATTAAAGGAAGAACAGGAGTTCCTCCTCCAGCCCCTGCACTGTTCAATTGTTCACATATCTGTAGTATTTCTTAAATAAGTCTGTTTCAGAAGACAAAAACATTGGATTTCATGCCTTTTGCCAGACAGCTTTTGTTTATAATATCTTGAAATTTCCACAGAATTCCCCAAAATCACATTTTCTGGCAAAATACCAGCCTGACTCCTACAGTCTAACATTCACAACACAAATATTTCGCTTCAGTATTTTCAGATAAATCACTGCCCTTTGGTTTCATTACATTCTCTTGACAAAATATTGAGATGTCTCTGTGCAATTATTAAAAAAAACAGAAGTCCTCCACCACCAGTCAAAACTGACCCCACTATCACTGACCTTGAGAAATCAGCTCTCTAGTGCAAGCAGAGATCTTCACCTCTGTTTCTCTGGTTTTCCACATCTTTAAATGGAAGACTTTTTAAAGGCTTATCCTTGCCCTAAACACTTAGTTATATTTTCAGCCCCACTGTTTTGGGATAATGCACATCTCTGAGCTCTGCATATGCAATATTTTTCTTTCCATTCTTTCCTCCAGACTAGGAAGATTCAGAAGAAAGAATTTGGCTTGTGTTGTTTGTTAGTTATGTTCAGAAGTTCCTACAGAACATCAACCTCTTGCATCAGACCAGCCTGGATTTACGACCTGCCCAGCATTTGCCCACTCAGCCCTCTTAACTGAGTTTTCCCATACCCTTATTGACTCTTGGATTTACCCT
Source organism: Charadrius vociferus (assembly GCF_000708025.1). Taxonomy (NCBI): domain Eukaryota; kingdom Metazoa; phylum Chordata; class Aves; order Charadriiformes; family Charadriidae; genus Charadrius; species Charadrius vociferus. The sequence continues at coordinate 474,597 of NW_009649467.1, read as the reverse complement.
TTGAGACCTCAGTTCGCTAAAGAGGGAAAGATGCACTTACTTCAGGAAACACAGCCTTGTGTTTCTGCATCCGTACTGCCACATCTTGCAAAGTGCTTAAGACAATACATTGTGCAATAAAAATGAATGAACATTTGAAAGCACAAACAGAGTTGTGCTCAGATAATCCATGCAAACTGCAGTTCATGTAGGTGTCCTCTTCTCTGAGTACTGTAAATAACTAAAAAGAGGTCTGGCTCTAAACCCTACCTAAGCCAGGAGCAATTGCCCCCCCAAAGTAAGATGCAGCCGTTGACTGCTCCCAGAGCAGCAATGCCTGGGGAGTTCCTGCTAACCCAGGCTGCCACTGTGCAGCTGACAAGCAGATCATTGCGTGCACAAGGCATCAGCTCTACAAGGCCTGCAGGAACTTTGTGCGAATGGGATTGGTTAAGCTTCAGGAGGCAGAGACTACCCCACCAGGACCATTCTGTTTTCTGTAGTCATGTTTATTTAACTGATGATTTACGTCTGCAAAAGCATCAACTTCTCAACAAATTATTCATCAAAAGACTAGCTCCATGCTTTCTGATTTCCAACACCGACTTTCAGGATATTTCATCTAATAAATCTGAAGTAGGTATGAATAAGCAAGCAGGGCATTATATTAAGCTTGTTAATTATGCACCAAGCTACACAGTGTTAGAAGGACACA
>NW_009649467.1:449792-473876 GCF_000708025.1 Charadrius vociferus | reverse complement strand
GGAGCAGAAACCTCATTTCAAGTTTAGCTTCACCTGTTTTGGATGTTTTGGCTAAAATGTATTAATAATTTCCAAGTTGAGATTGACTGATTTAGAATACATTATCTCTGTATGATATTTCAATGTTCTATGCACTGTACCTAAGAACAATTAGACTAAAATCTTTCTAGTGCCGTGTTCTGTCTTTGTTCATTTGTAAAATACAACTATTTCTCCATCGTTCTGTGTGGGACCAAAGAAACAATACAGGGCTTTTCACCTTAGAAGGGAAAGAAAGAGAGAAAGAAAAAAAAAAGAAACTCCCCTTCTCAACAGGGAATAAAGGGCCAAATCTCTTGGCATCGACACACTGACTCAGATCATCTCTTGCAGAAGGAGACAAATGCTGTCTTCTGAATTACAGGCCCAGTTGAAGCTTTTCTGCACAGTCAAGCAAATCATCAACATATGGCCCTCATTAGCAGATAGAGTTTCCCAGGGACAGAATAGTGACTGGGAAATAATTTGATTTCTGGACACTCAGAATTTCAGCCATCAGCCTTAAGACAAAAGGAAGAGAGAGGCCAAGAGATCTGGCACTAAGCTGTACTTGTAAGGGCCCTCGTACAAAACAGTATCTGCTTTCATTCGGGCTCAGCACCCTTACAACTCCTCACCTTCCTCCTTGATGTGACAGTGACTTCTGCAGCAATCACATTCCCACAGTTCTGGGGAGAAAGGATGTTTTTTTCCCTCCTGGCTTCATTTACAGTGTCTGAAGTACCAGCCGATATGCAGCACTGCTGTACCAAGGGGCCTGTTGCAAAACACAGGTCTGTGTTCTCTCAGTCTCATGGTAATCTAAGAAAGAAATTATGCTGATGTAAAAGAGAGCTTAAACAACCAAGGAATGACTCCCATGGCCAATAACATCCTTGCACCTCATTTCTCTGTCACTCTCCCAGCAATTGGTCCTGGTCAGCTGTTGCAGCATCATTCTAACAGTTGGCATAAGCACCGTCAATTCCTCTTCCTTCCAGTTCCCATCTTCTTCCTCAAATTGGAAACTGCTTCGTATTACTGGAGACAAGGGAGCATCTTCCCCTGGTAAGAGATGCTGTTTATATAAGGAAAAGGATGAAAAAACAAAAATAAGTCTATAGAATTTGTATAGGAGATATATATATAAAATTTGTATGGATTTACCTGTTACACAAAATTTCTTACGTGTAACTAAGAGAGCATTTGGTTTAGCTGTTTGGGGTTGGTGGTTTCCCATACAAACATGAGGCAGCGTTACAGCTACAAATGTTTCTTTTGAACAGACAACACTGTAACTGTATGAAAATATCCGTGCAAACCTTTTATGGGAGATGTTCTTAATCCTTGTGTTAGTGTAGCTAAACCAAACAGACTAAAGTAGTATCACCTCTGTTAAAAATCATCAATTTTCTATGAACAGTTCTATAAACAGAGAAAATGTCTGTATGCCTGATAAACTGAGTATTGATGTGAAATGCACATCAAGTGCAAGTGTTCAGAAAATTTTCAACAAATGAGGTAATACTGTGATCCATATTAAGACCTCACAGGAAGGAGAACATTTATTGCTAACAAGCTTCCAAAGGAAGCTGGATATGTAGAGCTGCTGGATTTTCGTTTTCATCAATAAATTGTGGAGGAAATTGCAGAATTGATATTAATCTTGCCCCTTTACACTTCTTGCTGTGAGATTTCCTCACACTCTATTTAAATTTACTTTCATAAATATCCCTTTAAAGTAGAGGTTTCAAAAAAAAAAAGAAAGTACCTGGGTGCCCTGTACTGAAAGGTGAAGTAGGCTATATTTAGAATCACCTTTGCAGAAAGGGAACACCTCAATAAATGCTGTGTGGCCATTTGTGACAGAGGGTTATGTGTCTGCCAACGCAACCTACATTTTTTACGCTAATAGTACAAGTCGGAATAAATATTATCTCCACGCATGTGACAGACCTTTGATAAAGCAGAATTGGCCTGGTTGATTGGGAGTACGTGTCAAACACAGATAATGGGGGAATCCCTTTCAGCGGCAGCACACAACCTCAGCCATCATAATGAGACCAATTTAACGAGCCTTCTGTTTTACAAGAGATATTAATTGCAGTCCTGTCACATAAGGTACAATTCAAGATAAAATACGTAAAAAGGGGGGAAATTGGATTTCATTCCATTTTTGTCACGATTATAAATTTTCTTGCAGGATCATGAATCTCTCCGCTGCGGATCTAAATACTCTGGGTGGCTGACATGCTGCCATAGCACAACACGCATTGTTATGAAGGCTGTTGAACACTAGAAGAATGTCAGGCTTTTTGTTGCAACTTTCTGCCGTTATGTTTTTTATTCTACTCTAGGCAATTTTCATTTGTTTTGTGAAAACACAAAAAGAAGGCACCATTCCTGTGTATCCATCCACAAGGATGCTTCCTCATCTCTCACCAGTATGATCATGATCTTATAAACGCTTCTACAAGTGCTCCATTGGATAATTTTTCCATGAGACTCACAGACTTACAGTTAAACATACATCCAACTGTTGCGCTGGATTGGAATATAAATTATCTTCATGCAAGTAAATCAGAACTCCCAGTTCAGTGTTTCAATAGCTATATCCCCATCCAATTACTCCTCATAATAGAATATGTGTTCTCTGTTTGTGTATTATATAAAATTCGTATTGCCAAAGCGTGTGCTGTCAGGCAGGGCTCCTTCGATCGAGGCAGAGGGTGGACCTGCCAGATGACAGATGCTCCTGGCTGCTGCGTGGCAGCGAGGATGCTCTCCCACGCTACATCCTCACCTGTGAGTCAGAGCAGCTGCAGGCTGATCACCTGTATGTGGCAGATGCTGAACAGTGCGTACTGCCCGCGTGTGTGTTGCGGCACTGAAGAAGTCTCAGCCACCAAGTTGCACACCTGTTTGCGTTGAGGATTTGCCATTAAAATTAATTCTAACAAATACATTGTTACTTCAGTGGATGTAACATGCTTCTGAATCAGATCTAGGTTATCTTTTAACAACGAGTACACTTGCAATGAAACACAGTAGCTGCAAAGCTCTGACTACAATATATTCAGCCATAAATATTACCAAATTATATCAAAATGGGAGAAACTTAGAGAAATTTAGTCCTTATTCCTAGCCCAGCCATCTGGTTATAGGAGTTCAGTTTGCTTAAAGATACTGCAACAGCAGCTTTGCAGACAGCCTTGTTGCTAAAGAGCTGAACTTTAAAGGTGCTCATAATCCTAAACCTCTTGTCCTGGCAATGCCAAGAACTCCAAAAACATGACATGTACAACCTGTGAATATACCCAATACCTTAGTCATCAAAAAAATGGATTTTTTTCTCCTGACTGAGAAGGGAAGTGGTGAAAAAAACCCAAAGATGGGCTAATTTTTCTACAAAACATGTTAGTGGGATTCTTTTATTTTTCGGCAAGTAACAAGGACACCCACAAAGACAAATAGACTTTAGGAATATTTAGCACTTATATAGGGTTTTACATGCTAGCCTGAGATATTATCTCAAACAGTTTAGGATGTGATAACAACAGAGTCTAAAGCTGCTTGCTTGCGAGAGTCCCGGCAAGCCCAGGCTCATCAGCAGAGTGGTTACCTTAAGGGACTTTGGGCGACAAGTCAGGCAGCTTCTAAGAAAACTTTCCTTTCATACATTGGTGCCAGCAGTAAAGTCCACCATTTTCTGCACAAAGCCTGCATATTCAGGAAACGAGGTACTGAAATTCAGCTGGCCATACACATACTGCAGAATACAAAACATGGTGTAAGTCTGTCAACCAAATGAAACAAAACATTGAAACACGCACTTTTTAAAGTCTGGTCTTATTCAGCAAAATATTTGCATGGTTTTGGACACATCTCTAAGTGACAGTCGTTCCTAAACCCCATCCTCAAGAAGGGACTCAGGGCCACATTTGGCCCAAAGATGCAAATATGTACTAACCTGGATTCTCAGAAGTATCCTGGAGTCCTAATTCATATTCTAACAGTCCCAGCTAGAGATTATCTGCATTTTAGGAACCTCAGTAACTTTACAAATCCTGTCCAAAGAGCTTAATTTACGTCTGAAAAGAGGTGCTTTAAAAATTATAAATACATAATTCATAATAATAGAACCTCAGCACGTACTCCCATACTTGTTGGACCAGAAAGGAAGTCTTGACACCAGAAAGAGCAGCTCTTTACTGCTTGTACGGAAATGCTGACATCATTCCAGGTGACCCTGTGCAGAGATAAAAGGACCAACAGGGGTTTTGTAGGCAATATTTTCTGATTGTAAGAAAAACCCAAAATACACAGATGTGAGAACATTCGCTGGTAAAAATATTGAATAATCATGTCATGATTTTGGTTTTTTGGTTTTTAAGTTTTTCATTAATGGAAAATAATGATGGTATGGTAGGACAGTGCAATATTGCATTTCATATTCTGCCCCCTGATAGTATCCTTTCTGAGATTACTCATTTTATTTTTCTGAAAAGTACCATGTACATACAAGCTACTTAATTAAATACAGGAAGTTATCTTCTAGCAACCCCCTTCCACATTCTGAACATGAAAGAGTACACTAGAATATTGATAGCCCAACGCAATATTTTAATGTGGGAAAATATATTAGTTTTCAGTAATTACAATGACTCATCAAGAAAGAGAAAAAAGAAAAGAATGAATATATTAACTAATTTTGATTGTCTTTTGTACTGTCACATCGTGAGCAAATAAGAGCCTCAAGTGTGTAAAACCAGCATTTGCTCTCTCCTGTAGGGAGATCACCTACCTGCTGAGCTGGGATGGACCCTTTTCTGTGACCTTTGTGAGAGTCGCCCCCAGTCCCCTGCAGTTAACATGTTCTGAAGATCATCCTTTGTCTCAGTGCCTCTGATCACATACTAGCAATGGACTCTGCTACAGTGGAATTAATCAAACTGCTCCAAGCTTTAATCTTTTACACAGCAGCCAGTGCAATAGAAAGTGTCATCTCATGAGTCCCATATTTGTACACATTCAGCAGAAGAAATACACGTGACATATTGCCTTTGCTGTGATCAACATGCCAATTGATATTTTCCCCTTGTTCTGTGATAGCTGCTTCCTAAACCAAGCACCTATGAGTAAATAACAGCAAGGCCAGATCTATCCTTTTATATTGAATTTCAACAACCATGATAAAACCTGGGAGTATCCAGAAAACAAGCCTTCCTGTATACAGGAAAACTAAATTACCAAACCACCAACACAGACCTGTGGGACAAACATCTAGACTTCTCAGGACTGGTGTTACAATGCCACAAAGTGGTGCTCCCCCACTCCATAGCTTGGGCAAGGAATGTGGGAAGGTGTCAGATGCATCGTAGCATTTTTGTACCGCTTTTCCAGGACATCTGAAACACCTCAGGTGAGCACATACCTGACATCGTCTTAACCCTTCAGTGAGCATGGCATCAGCTCTCTGGGACTCTACAAACAGCAAAATCTCCCAGGAGCCCCTGATGCAAGGAGGCAGCTGCAAAAGATGAAGACATCTATTTATTGGTTTATACACGCCAGCCTTCTAGCAAACATCCCAAATGTGCAGTGGAGGCCAAACCCTTCCTTTCTTGCTAAAGTTAAAGGTAATTGTTAATGTCCAGGTCAGCAGTGCAGAACAGGTCTGGTACCCTGGGGTATGAGATTTCTCATGAGTTGGGGAGTGTGTGTGAAAAGTGTTGTTAGCTAGTCTCCTCTCGGCTACCATTAGAGGAAGGTGCTTGTTATTCCAGGGAAAATTATAATACTTTAAGCTCACAAAGTATTTAAAATGCAACTACTTCAAAAAGACAGGCTACAACTGAAGTTTTCAGCAGTGGCTTTCAGAACCCCACCCTCAGCAAAGCAGAAAGAAAAGAAACGAGAGCTCAGCATTTCTCACAAAATAGGGCTGTGTAAAACCCGCAGGCCAAAAATACTCTTCAGAGATCCTCGGAGAGCATAAAAGATCAAAACTTCAACCTCAGCCCTGTGTATCTGAATTGCTAATAGATGCTCAGTACTGTCTCCATCTGCAGCATCACACAACAAGGATTAGAGGTAATCATGTTTTTAAGGAAAAGGAGTGTTTCACATTGCCAGAAGCATCTTCAAGACTCAGACTTAAAATTATGATATAGCATTTTCTGTCTTGTCCTGAACAAGGTTTTCCAATCACCAGTTTATGAACAGCTGCACCAATACTGCGCTGTTCTTATGTGCTAAACAACAATGGGACATTGCAAAACTACAAAGGCTCGTCCTGTCCATTTAACCAGCGTGTCACATGGAGACAAAGCATAATGCAGCCCTGTGAAAAGTCCACCCACAAACTTCATTTCATACTATAGAAAGAGGCACTTGAGTTCTCTGTCTTTCTTCTCTCACACAAGTTCACACGACAGCAACTTAAACATTTTGGGAGACTGCAGAATACAGCCTTCCAAGAAGTCGACTGCTTAAAAAAAAGTAATAATTCAAAATATTTCAGTCTGTCTTGCTATTTCTTTCTTGTTCAAAACTGCTGTATTCAGTTTGGCTTAAAACGTAAATAAAACAACAAAACAACAAAACAGAGCAGTTACTATTGAAGAGAAAAACCATGTCATCTTATTAAAACCTACCACTACAGAATTTGAATCCACAGCACTTTGAAGTGAATATAAAATGCTATTACTAGAAATATAATTTTTTTCATTACTGAAACATACCGCATTACATTGCAAGAAAAAGTTTAAAAAACAGTGGTACTTGTTATCAAACAGGAGATATTTATTTTGTCAATTTATCCCACAACAAAACATCCATTATACTGACACAGTCCTACCAGAAAGACAACCCTTCCTCCCCACATGCACACATACAAACACACGCTCGTCTTACCCAAAACTGGCAGAACAGCCACGCAGCTCCAAAAGGAGGGGCTAAAAGAGCAACAAACCCAAGTATTAACTGTCAGAAAAAGACATTCCTCAGCAAAGCTATATTTGGAAGACAGTGTCATGTTGTTACTGTGGTGTGTTGATGGGACCTCACAACAAAGGTGGTGTCACAGTAAAAAGAAATTAAAAGGAAGAGATAGTGAAGACAATTTAAAACTACCATTTTAGGAGTCTGTTTTCCCCAAGCAGAGTGGTAGGAATTAATAAGGACTGTAGTTATGCAATCAAATATTCCTGGAAGAAGTCTTTTATAGAAACAATTGAATCATTCCCATTTGGCTTTATTCAGATTTTATAAGCCCCAAAATAACCCTTTTAAGCATTTAATTTTGTAATTAATTAATTCTATGCACTGGGAACTACAACAAACTTGAAACAATTTTCTTAAATGAGGAGACAGCTGATGGCTCAGGTTTACCAACACTGCTCATCCTGAGCCTTTCTGAGAATTCATTGACAAACTTCTCCACCAACGTCCCCAAGCAGCAGAGTCTCAGCGCTGTAAAACACCAGCATTTACATATGGTTTTAACAGCCATGAAAAAGTGGAAAATATCCTTCTGCAAAGCATGGGGGGGGGGGCTGATAGATTTATGTTAAAATGGCATGCAAACAACTAATCAGATCCTGCAACATGCTGAACATTTTCACCCGCCATAAACACAAGGTATTGGCAGGCTGGATCCAAGGGCACAGATTAGGTACTTTTGCCTGAATACACTTCTTCAGGGTGTTACTCCAACACTTATACTCAGAAACTTCTTTAGCTAAGCACAGTCAGTTCAAAAATGTGGTATTTCCAGTAACAGTCTGAAGAAGACTAACATCAGCTAGCAGTCCTGCTAAGTCACCTGTATTGATGCTAAGCGCCCAGTTTTGGTCACTTGGTTTAAGCACAGGCACTGCTCCTTTGATTTTTACAAGATTATTTACCAGGTTAAAGACTGCAGGAGTCAACAAACATGCCATTCCCCACAATTAGGGGAAAGAACGCATTTAAATACTGTGGTTAAATGAGGCCTTTAAGACCCAACTCTCTGACATGCAGGTGAGCACAATGAAATTAAGGTAACAAACCTTGCGCAGATACAGCTGGAGCAGGATACCGCCCTCAGAGCCAGCTGACAGCTGCAGAGAGACAGATGGGAGATCTTCCAGACAGCATAACCACACTCTCCTCTCAAGAAAAGAAAAACACAGAAAATTTTGAAGTTGCCACGTGCAAGTCTTCTTCAGCTGAAGTCATTGAACTAAACAGCACGAATGAAAAACAGCTTACCTAGATGCTTCTGAAAAATCAAGCTACAAGATTGCGATGGGTGCAGGGTAAATGAGATTTCTGTTGCCTTCTTAGGAATTCTTTTGAAAAAAACAAAACAAAACAAAACAAACAGTGGTAAAATAAATCAACAAAATAATCACCATTTATTTACGTTCCTCGTCATTACATGACCCACAGAATTCAAGAAGAGAAAGCATTCCTCTGCACACAGGTTGTTAAGACACTACCTTGAAATAAGAACTCTCCCTCTTTATTGTAATGGATCTTGACATTGACATTGTCATGTTAATTTGCCAAATTCAATCCCAGTATTTGCTTGAATTGAAGCAGCAAAGAGATATGAACATCAACCACCAGCTAAGTCCATGAAATATAAAAGCTGCCCTTTTATGGTCAGTGGTACTCTCTGTACTTTTCTTCCTTTTAGCAATATTAATACCCAAATCCAGGAAAAAAAGGCAGCCTGGCTAAATGGTAAGTTATCTTCTTGTTTTAGAAGAAAAAGAGGAACTTTGGGGAAAAAAACCCCACACTGATGCATTTGACAGATCATGGTTCTTGAAGAAATCACGCTAAAATTTTATCACAGCTGAAGTAAATTGGGAGAGGATTTGGCTGTAACAAAGATAACCCTCTAAGCATAAAGTTTCCCATTTTGTGAGTTCTGAGAAATACCTGCCATTCCCCGACCCCATTTGGGAAGGGCTTTGAGGCAGGGGAGCAGAGGAACTGAGGGCAGTCTGTGGATAGGAGCCAATATGAAAGTAAGGACTATGTGCTGCATATTGGTATCTGCAGAAGATGCATGGAAGCAGACTGAATGGGTGCACAGACACATCTGCCAAGCCAAGCATAGAAGAAACAGAAAAATGTAAAAATCCAATACTGTATTTTGTACGGTTTTTTTATAAGCACCTTGCTGATGCAGGCCCCAAATATGGAAAGAGGCTAATTGCTGTCTCACTTTATAAACAGGAATTTTGATATCTTTGGAAGACACTGGAGTGGTCCAAAAACCTTGGGGAAGGCTTTCACCTACCTTGTTTTACCTCTGTCTTTCTCACATACACCCTCAGTCTCATGATGGGCTACAGCCAGCTGCTTATGTGTCATGCTTGATTAGATACGTAAGAGAACAGGACTTTGTTCCAAACACAGGAGGAATCAGACATGAAGCTGCAAGAGGAGGTTGCAGGGAACGAGTGTGAAATTCTCTGTGCTGGTTCGCCTCATCTCATGGGCTGGACTTTCTCTCACAGGCTGAGTCCTGCTTTTTATTCCCACAGCTCAGGGTGCTGATCTTCCAGCAGGAGTATGGCATCAGGCTGCTGCTCTAAGCCATCAGCAATCCCAGACTGCTGTTTTCAAGAATACCATTGCTGCCTCACCTCCCTTCCTGGGGAAAGATATGCCTTTGTTACAGACAGATTGATTACTGAGAGCATGAGACCTAAACAATATATACATTTACACAAATTACATATTGTGTGAATGAAAAGCTTTGGTTCAATCAACGGCAGCAGCCTCAGAGGGAACCAGATGGGGACATGAATAGGTTGAAATTAATGACTCGTAGAGATACAGTAGAATTCAGCATCATGTTGCGTCTCTAAGTTCACAAACAAGTGTCTCAAGAAGATAACAAGTGTTTAAAAGTAAAACCATCAGCAGCACAGCAATGGGCAAGAAATTTGCCTGTAACCTGTAAATGAAACATCAAAGGTCTTACAAGGCCACTGATTGCAGCTGAACACTTATAACGGAAATGTGATACTGTACACCTGATATAAAAAAGCTCTCTTAATCTCTACTTTCACATGCATAAGTAACTCACACTGCATGTAAATGTCATATCTCTAGTAAACAATTCATCTAAAATCATTTATGTACAGCAGAAAATGTATTTTAATGGTATTTTTCTAAAGGTCAGATAATGCAAAGAAAAACAGATAAAAAGGAGACAAAAGCTTACCCAAGTGATAATTTGAGTCTCCTACTAACTGCTTATATAACATAGTGGTGTTTAAAAAAACCCAACAAAGCGTTCCATAAGTGAGAAGGAATAAGTAGCATGGCAGGGTCAAGATCAAGACTCACAAAATTCACATTAACAAAGTCCATCCCAAGTTCACTCTCGCATGAAATAGCATAAGAGAGCTTACTCTTGGGTAGAGTATACAGTATACAAGCATACAAAATTATTATAACGTAAAAGTACAATATTATTTTTCCAGTACAGATGTGCTAAACCATAGGATTTGGCTCCAGATCTGACTTCATTCCCACGAGACTCTGTAAAAGGCCACTTCCTATGTTTTGACCCAGTCATTTCAGGACTTAAAATGAGAACTAGTTCACTTTCCAAAACTCTTAGTACCCAGAAGTCAGAGGAACTCTGAACTTACAGGGCTACCTCTATTCCATTGCTGGCCAGACAAGCTTGGCTTCAAAAGTTGCTATCAGGCCAGGACAAGTTGGTCCTTCTGATTTAGGTGACAGTGCCTGGTGTTGCACATATACTTATGCCTTAGACAGGCCACGCTTTCCAAAAATGTGCTTGCGTTTTCCATCCATCCCTAGACAGCACAAGCAAATGCACACACATGCACCAGGGCTAATTCAGCTTAGCAACATAACCTAACAGAACATTAAAAGAAAAGCTATTATTTGCAAGCCCCTAACAGGAAAAATATCACCCCCCCGGCCTTCCTAATGCCATGCTGGTGTATACACATGCATATACATCCCAGAGAGTTTAGAATAATTTTGAAGCAAATTTTGCCTCTACTTTCTATTTTTTAGTGTATTTCTGACCTACCAGCACCATTAATTCTAACAATCCAAGATGTTCTCTCTTTCAGGAGGAAACAGCAAGATGTGCTAAATACAGTGTACACTTACTAGCTGTGTAGTGGCTTCTCAAACAGCAATAACCATAATAAAGTTGTCAGATCTTCCTTCTCACTTCTCATTTGACACTATAACTGTCTCTACCATTCAAGTTATTGTAGTGGGTAAGAGTCACAGCAAGTAGCTCCTGTAATTATCAGCATGTTTATGTGTCCTCAGATACAGCTATCCCCCGGATTTCCAAGAATATTCCCAAAGAGCTGAGTCTGAAAAAGAAATAAGAAGTTTTAAACCACGAAGAAGAATGCCAGTTGCCTCCTTGCAGCCTGGACAGACTATAAACAGTAGGATATTTTGTATTCCTGCCCAATAATTCCCCTCAAGGGCAAAGGGCTTGGACATGTATTTGACAGTAGGAGCAGAAGGTTTCTATCCCCCCAGCTCTGAGGAGACCTCAGCCTCCTGCAAGAATAGGGTCAATCTCACCTGGTGCTTCCTTCCCCTGGTGCCATGCACTTTGCCTGACATTGTGCAGACACTGGCTGAGTCATCCAGCAGTCATGTCGCAAACACCTTCTGGAGACCTTTAGGGGAGGACATTGATGAATCTTTACCACACCATGCTGCCTGTGCAGCCAGGGCCATGTGCTGCTGCCTGTGCTGGATCTACTGGAGATCTCGATTGAGGTCTCTCGAAGCCAGCTCAACTCTTTGCCATCAGGGTTGTTCCTTATTCCAGACTTGCACACCTGGAGATCTGTCAGATTTTGAAGTTTCTTACAACCTTCAGTGGGACATCATTGCTCAATCATTCTCCAGTGAGCATCATTACAAATTTGGCAGCTGCTGAAATACTTATCTGCATCTATTATCCTATTCGGGGCTTTTTAAAGATGCATTATGGTCCACAGTTGCCATTCCCCTGGAGCACATGCTGCAATGTTTTGAGAGTTTGCCAACTGGGCTAAGCCCACAAGGTTCCTAAGTTCTCAGTAACATGGCCTGCCGCACAAAGAAGCAGAAGAGATGTTTCTGGGGAGCTGCATTCAAGGCAGCATCTCAACAGGCAGGTTTGTCACACTCCACCTCCCCTTGACAAAGAGCATCCAGACAACAGTGGTATGAGACAGGCAACCAGGCTGTGTGGATGGGGCTTGAGCAGTCTGTAGGATGTAGACTAGTTGGGCTTGCGGCTGCTGATGAGGTCTTCCACAGTCTGTTGCATGGCTCCTAGCAGCCTGAGAAATGACTTGACGATGCCACGTCCCTGTCCGAAGTGACATCAGTGTTGGTGCAGACACGTGGCATGGCAAAATAACATTGTGTTCTTCCCACCTTACAAACTGTGAGAGGCTGAACTATTCAAGTTACCCCTTCCAGCCTTCTGAGCAATCCATCAAATGAGGGATTTGCAGATGGAAAGGTTTTGTCCAGGAAAGAGAACTGGAAAGGACTACCAGAGTCAGAAAGGCATTTCCCCTCAGGCCAAACTGCTTTTTTCCCTTTTTATTGATATATGCTGCCACTGAAGTGACCTAGGACATTCCTGTGGCGCTTTCTAATTTTGTGGCTTTTGATCTTTTACACTAATGGTCTCAAATTTATTAGATGATGATAGAAAGTTTCATCAATTGGGAAAAGAGGGAGGAAGCTGGATAGATATTTTGTAGACCAGTCAGAACTACAACTCTGTTGGCCTAAAATGACACAAAATTATATCCCCTTAATTGATTTTTCAAATGTTAGATTGAAAGAGAAAACATACTTTCAAAGAACAGTCTTAGATATTGCAGGGAGAGAAAGGCAAGTCAAGTATACAAGCAAGGAGAAAGGCACTGATCCTGAAAAGCCATTTGAGTAAATTTACTCACAGGATTGGTCACACAAACCAGTTCCTGAACTGCATATTTGTGGATCCCAAGCATACTACCTGGGAAAGATAGATAGCAGTTAAATATTCTTCCCCAAAACGCTCCTACGCGAAAGCAGTCAAAGGTCTTCATCTGCTGGATAAGCCTTAAGCCTGTGCTGAGCTCTTAAAAAGGATAGTGATTATTTTCAACAAAAGAATTATATGAAGCACAGAAATTAAAGGCAGAAGCCAGCTTCTAGCTACCTATAATTCCAGGTGTAAAATCCTTTTCTCTTAGAAAGAACCCATGTTACAAAATTAGTTTTATTTGGTATGCTATTACACAGCTTTATGCTTCATAATTTCTCTGTTCACTCACCTTCTGGAGAAAGAAAAAGGAAATTAAAAGAAAAACTGATAGTAAACATACATTATGAAATATGAAGAATCATGGGACCAACTGACCACTCCAGTGATTATGAAAACTGTAAACTATTTAAAGAGAGCACTTTTCACTGCTCTTCATTAGGGTCTGATTACCTCAGCCATTAACATTTGGCTCTTATTATTATGATTGTGAAATACTGTTCACACTAATGGACAAAAGAAAGTTGACGTGGCTATCTTGATTAACTCATCAATAATCATTTGGAATAATTTTTCTTCATTCACTGGATGAATCATTCACATGTTCTTTAATAATGCACATTGTTGTATAGTAAATTAGCATTAAAATTACCCACCTCTGGGAGCTACTCTCTACTTCAAAGTTTTGCTCAAAAGAGATTTCGAATGTTGTTGCAACATGAAATCCTTTTGTGTATTATGGCAACCATTAATGGTTGTTTCAGTTTTCTTAAATTTTACAATATTCTTTACCACAGGTTCCAGAAAGAAAGAAAGAAAATATTATGAATTTGAAAGTGAAATTTTCTTTAAAAAAAAAAAAAAAAAGGAGCATCAGAAAATAATAACTTATTTTTAACTGTTCAGTACACCAAGACATGTAGCCCTCAGGTTATGCAACTGAGCTCAACCTTTAAGCCACCAGATACTCAGTATGTAAAAAACATACTCCCCACCTATTTGCATTCTTCGCTGAAGAGTAAAGCAAAACTCTCATTCTTCCTAAGGCAAATAAAAACTTGAATAATAACTTGAATAAAACGAAGCCACCTTTACCTAAACAGATAAGAATATAACCAAAGCCCCCCATACTGTTTGTGGATCCAACTTCCAAACCCCCACTCATGCGAGGTTTCATAGCTAGTGTGACTGTATACATGGAAGTATGCCCTGAGAGCTCAGCCCTATCTCCATGCAAAAAGCCCTGACTAGTCAGCTTCTTGCTGAGGTTTGTCTGTGCATGACAGGAGGAGGTGAACCTCTCCTGGCTCTAAGCCACGCCATGGTCAACGTGGCAGGTAATGACCTACCTCAGCTCTTTGCAGCAGCAGTTTGTACATTGCTCAAACAGATAAGTCTTTGAAAATGCAGTGACAGTCACCTTCTCCTTGCAAAAGCCAACACTAATAGCCAAGATGATTCTCAAGAGGCTTGGCTTTTCCCATCTCAGTGTACTTTGCTGCATCTCTTCTCCCAAAATCCCTACTTCCTTTCTGAAAATGCATCAATCAGCTGTCTTACCATTTAGTCCTTTAATACCCATTGTAATCAGACCTCCACAGCTCTGAGGAAAGGCAAGGTAATCCTTCCACCTTCCTGACTGTACCCATCACCTGACAGTCACGACCGCTGAGAGTCAGGTGGCTAACCATCCCGTGTCCCACCAGCGGCCAGTGGCAGATTGTCAGAAAGATAAACCAGGGTAGATATATAGTGCTACACTTTCTCACTCTGCAGCAATTTGAAGCTTAGGAGCTTCCTAAGCCAGGCAGGACATCTTTGCATTTAGCAGATAGATATTCTTCCACTGATTTTTCTAATTGCTTTTTGAACCATGTAAGCTCGTTACAATTCGGAGCATCCTGTGGTGGTGACTTCCAGAGTTCAACTGCACACTGTGTGGAGAAGTAACTTCTTTTGCTTGTTTTCAGTCTGCAATCTGACCATTTTTTCTTTATGGCTTTTGGTAGTTCTATAGGAGACAAGGAATAGTAATTCCCTATGCATTTTTTCACGACTGTCAGGATTTTACAGTTTTCTATAATCTCTTCCTCTATTATCTCTCTTCCATGCAGAGAAGTGCTAGCCTTTCAACTGCACTTATGGTTTACTGCAGTGACCAAACAGTTTTATCTATCTTCTGTTTCCTTCTCTTCCTAATTTTGTTTGGGTTTTGCCCATTACTGAGCACTGAATAAATGTTTTCAAGACCTGTGATAAAGCCATCATGATAGTTCAGAGCCCATTACTGTGCATGCAGTGTCAGGTGTGTTTTCCTCATGTGCATTACTTTACTTCAATCTGTACTGAATTTCATGTGCCCTTTTTATTTCCTGGACACTATACAGCATGAAATTGTTCTGTACATCTTTTAAAGCCTTCTTTTTTTCAATATTTTTCTTTAACTGTCCTAAATAAAGTCACATCAGTGAACACACTCGCTACAACATCGCGCACTTTACAAGCGATTATCTATGAAGATATAGAACAGACCAGGACTAGCACTAGTTCTCAAGGGACTCGCCTGTGACATGTCTTCATTGAACAACCCAATCATTTATTCTTGTTCCTTGTTTTCTACATTTAAATAACCCATTTATCTGTGTGAAGAACTTCCATCTTTCACAGTTCAGTTTCTTTGGGAAGCTTTGGGGAGGGGCCATCCTAAAATAAGTCTAAAACTGGGGAAGAGGAGAAAGGAGAAATAACAAATCACTTCCATTTCTTTATCTGCCACTTTCCCTCATTGAGACACACATGTCCCGCTACAATCTGCCATGAAAATAATCTTTCTGAAGACTACTGCATTTTCTGTTTTTGTAAACGGTCATTCTTAAATAGCATGCTTCCCAGTTGGTTTTATTCAATTATTCTTATAAGAGCAACAAAATCACCAAGCATCATTTCATTAATTCACCCACTGAAAAACCATTTCAGAAGAAGGAAGTTACCATCAGGGATGGAGAAGGAGGATAACATTTGTTTGATAGTAAGGATTAATTGGAAAATAAACTGCGTAATGGATGCTTGTGGGGGAATAAATAACATAATGGAATATTTGGGGTCTTTTCCTATCTGTATGTACAGCAAGTAATCTATATAAATCCCCCACTCACGGATATGAGAATAAATGCTACATAAATATTAAAATACTTTTTATAGTTACAATGGGAAACACATCTTCCTGTGCTTTACAGCTGAAATAGTGCTTATCTGCTCTTTTCTCTCACTGCTTTATGTAGCAGCTATTTCAGCATGCCGAATCTGCCTGCTGAGCGAGGAGGGCAGCTGTTCATCTGGTGCACATTTCCACCGCAACGGCTCCGGCAGGAACATTTGCACCTCCAGCCAACGCTATTGGCATCAATGTTGCCAGCGGGATCTGCAAGATTTCCGCTCTTTCATACACCTATCGTATGACAACACTTGAATTGTGTAGGTTTGTCATTTCAGGAGACACAATTCAAGATCTCTTGAGCATATTCCCAAAGCTCAAAGAGAATATAAACAAAGGAAATGACATGTGGTTTTATGATCACTGCTATAAAACATTTTATCAGCTGAGGGACAGTACCCCAAGCTGCAAGATATATTCATATGAATAATCTTAGCTAACCAGGTAATTCTCTTAATTTTGCTAGGTTTTTATTTATTCTAGCTTCTTAGCCATTGAAGGCCAAACTCTGTTTGTGTCCGGTTTGGGGAGGGATCTGACCTAGCAGCTTGACATTTGAGCCTACAGAAGCAAAACCACTTTTTTGTTACCATCAGCTGCTAAGATTTGCAGAATGAGAAATAGTTTCATTTTCTCCCTTTTGCTGCCCTGTCATTTTTCCGAAATCTGAGAAGATAGGTGCCTCGAAAAGTCACCACAGAGGGAGAAAAAAAACAAAACCAAAAAGTGAAATTAAGACTTAGACATATAATCAGTGGTTCTGAATAAAAGATGCAAGGCACTGAAATTCTTACATTTGATGGTAAGAAAATTTTCCATGAAGATCTACAACCTTTACCCAAGGAAAAAATAATTTTGAACATAATTCTATTTTCCAGTTAGGTATGATTTTGGCTGAGAAGCTTTCATCAGTTTTACTGGTCCAGAAAGGAGATGTCAGTCAGTGTCAGTTTCCCTTTTCATTGTTATAGGAAGAAGTATTTATATAGAAATACTCCTCACGCAGTTCAAAATCTTCCATACCCTCAGCTAAAAAGCTTCCTTTTTTTCACAATGAGTACATTTGCAAATCTTTTCTGGGGCACATTTTTGTACATACATTTACGTGTCATTGTTCTCTTGTTCCCAGTAAACTGCTCCTTTAACTGCCCTTTATTCAGCCTTTTTACTTTTGATCTATATCAATCTTTTCCTTAATAATTCATGTATCATAAAGGTAACAGTGCTTAGTGAACCAATAGTTTTTCTTCATTATTTTATTTAAGAACCCAAAAGTTATCCTTTCACTCATAGCCTGAGTCAAAATTGCATCAACAGGGGAGAATGTGTAAGGAGAGACTTTTAGAGCAATAAGAAGTGAAAGTGTGAGAATGAATAAAGATAACCAACATTACTTGCCGGCTCCAGCACACAAACACGGTCTGTCTACTACACGCAGTGGAAGCTATTTATGTACTGATGAACCCGATACGCATTAATGAGTTCACTTGAGGATTTATGCAGTACCATTATATGATCATAAAAGGCATTGTTGGAAACAATGAAAATAACTGGGAAAAAAATATCTCCTTGAAGTAAAATATTAATAGATGATTTTTTTTTCAGAATATTGATTAAGATGTTCCCATTTGTGAAAAATTCAGTGCAATTAACAACGTACAGTTTGGTTTAGATTAAGTGGTGAGAGGACCGGATCATTAGCTACAAAGAGGAAGACCCTCAACTCTTCAATAATGTAGCTGCACTGCTGATCCACTGCAACATAAAGTCAACTTAACACCTCATGAGGTCTAAGTGGACAAAACCAATTAAACCCTGTTTTCAAAAAGATCTTATTTCCAAAAAGTACACCAGTACAGGAAGGGT
The DNA here is from genome assembly GCF_000708025.1 of Charadrius vociferus. NCBI lineage: Eukaryota > Metazoa > Chordata > Aves > Charadriiformes > Charadriidae > Charadrius > Charadrius vociferus. The sequence goes on along the minus strand of NW_009649467.1, from coordinate 455,733 downwards.
GGGATATAATTTGGATGTTACTCTTTGGCTCTCAAGATCTAAAAAAATGTGTCAAACCAACAAGAACCCAAAAAGATATACTTCTATATTACGTGAGATATACTTCTATATTACGTGTGTGTGTATATACACACTATATACATATATATTTGGTTTAATCACGTATAAAAATAGAGGAGACTGGGATCAGTGGCTTTTCTGCCATTTTGAAGCATAACACTCCTTTACTATTCCAGCATCCTTCAGACACAGATCACATGTGACCAGTTGAGTTCAGATTTCATCTATGTGAGTGAAGTCTTGGGCACTGCTCTATAGGAAATATGCAAATGCCAAAAATAGCTGCTTGAAGTAGAATTAATCACAATATCATGCTCCATTCCCAAAATGGCTCCAGTGACAGGAGGCCTGAGGAAAAGCATCTAAGAGTTTTGAAGGAGTCAGATCAGACTGCCTATTTGATTTATGTAAAAATACAATGCCATGTCACCTGCAGCTATATGTTAATTTAGTATAGTCTTTATGTTGATGGGGCTGCGCTGTTAACAACAGGGTAGAGCTCACTGTACAGTACTAGGCATATCTTCAGCATTAATCAATTAACAAAACCAACAACCTTCTGAAATCCCTCAGTAAGTACAGATTCTCTGGCGTAAGCCAGAGAATAAGTACTTTATTTTGTTTATTTAATGTAATGATAATTTGCTGTTTCTTAAATGAGTACCCACTGTTCGTATCCAGCTTGCTTCATTGATCTCTCTTTCTCTGTCATCTTGTTTCTTTGTGAAGTATTTTTCTTTTAAATCAAACCTTTAAAAAATTTCACAATAACATCCTCAATTAAAAGAATAATGCTACTTTTCAAGTAAATTCTTGGCAAATTAGGTGCCTTTTATGGACAACACACCAACTTAATTTCCATGCTTTAAAAATTAACCTACCTTTCACTGAAAAATGTAAAGCTTATGCTTGCATACGAAGTCCACCTGATTTTGTAGCTTGGTTAAAAAACAGTAACCATAACATAACGGTGAAGACATACTAACCTAGTTTTATGATGCACTAAATAGAGCTTGAGTAAAAAAAATAATCACGAAGGGAAAATTTTAATATTAAAAAGTATCCAACACAAAAGCAATAATCGGCTATTGTGGTCCTGCCAGCTCCTGAAGCTGCAGGGACCATCTGTCCCCGGCGTGGACGGACCGCTCACAGCCCTGGGGAGCCACCACCACGCCACCAAACACAGGACTGGGTGCAGTAAAAGTAAATGCACCCCATGCTTACATGCTGATGCTGACCCCAACAGCTAGGAAGACTTTTGGCTACACCTCCTGAAGGCTTTTGCTTTGGGGGGAGAAAGAGAAGATGCCTGCTGCTTCAAAGGGGAAAGGTCCCTTGTATCCCCAGGAGTCCCTGGCCCCTGCCCTTTGCTGACTGCTGCTCCTCCATGCTGGCCGTGGGATGACAAGGGAGGGAAAGCACCAGGAGGGCAAGGGGTCTTGTGATAGCTACACGATGCTACCATCTTTGCCATTTTCTTAAGTTTCCCGAAAAACAAACTATAGCCAGCCTTGTGGACTTTATCTAAAGCACTCACATGAGCCCTAAAAATGGAATTCAATTCCTTCCTATAGCACTTTGTTCTGAATAAGTCTATACAAAACTCCGTTACTGTCTAGGCCTTTTAATTGATTTTATTTATTTATTTATTTCATGTACACCAATAAATAAGTAGTTGCAAAAGATTCTGAAACAGCTGGGAAATAGCATGAGTCAGATATTAATTGGCAAAACATGAATACTATGAGTGACAAGTGTTTTACAGCCAGGTTTTTCTGATAATGCAGAGTAAGTGCAAAAAAGGGCCAAGACTAAAATTGCCAGAGGAGGCTCCTCCTTTGTGTGTCCCAGGCAACTTCGGGAAGAAAAGTCTTGCCGATTGGCAAGATCTGGCTCTCAAGGCTTCCTCCTGCCCGACTTTTAGTCCAAGCCTCCCATTGCGGGACGTACAATTACTCAGGTTTGCAAAACCCAAAGGGCTCCTGTTTGCTTATGCACACCTCCATCTGTGGAGGTACATTGAGAGAGAAGAATAAGAAGTGCTTCACAGACACAAATTGTAAGAGGGCTCTGCGTATGCAACCAGGTGGGCAACCCCTCTCATAGTGATAGCTAGTGGTATTACCAGGTCTTACGATGTTATTAAAAGCTATGTGGGTTTTGGTGCTTTTCCTCAAGGTGCTGCTCCCTCTTAGGGGGTGTGGTTCTGGAAAAATCCCTGCCTTCATTTTTTTAAAATGCTGCTAGGCAGCAAATTCGGCCTTGGTGAGAAATGTTAGACAGAGACTTTCCAGAAGCTGAGGCGTATGGGCAAATAAACCCTCAAACAACTTGTTTCCAAAATCTTGATGATTTTTAAACTTGCTTTTTCTTTTTTTCCCCTTCATTTGACTCATGATTTCAGGAGAACTGAAGAGATGCTGGTGCTGCTTAGAACAGCAGTTGTTTGCACATTACCTACCACCCATGCCTGCATACTTGGTATGGACACCGCCATGTACAGACTTATGCATGCGACTGCTGGCCTGTCTTATCTCTCCTCCCTCCCCCGAAATGTCCTAGCTTAGGCCTTGGGACAATAAAGGGCATGCAGGCTGCTTTTTCACTCTTTGAAACACCCCCGGAGAATCATTCCCAGGCAGAGGAATGCTCACTATGGCCGTACCCAGTCGAGCTAGAATAGCAGGTCTGCATGACAAAACTCTTCTTAAAGCTATCCCGTTCACCACCGCTATTTGCTCGCCTTGGATTTCTTGCCTTTCACTTCCTGCATGTGGGGAAGGTGTGGAGCAGAGCCCTTGCAAATCGGGGTAAAAAATACCAAAAGAAGAGGGTTTTGTACAAAAATTGAGAACGCTTTCGGTTAAGCAGACAGCCACCTAAGCCCCTGGCTGCATCTTCTTCAGGTTTCAGTAAGTCTAGCTGTGCTGCTCGTCAAGCCGTTTCCACCCACAGTTACCCACCCATCCACCCTTTCTTACACATATGATAAAACAAACAGTAAGCATGCAAAAAAAATATCCTTTCACCATGTCACTCAGAGTTACTCCGTCACATTCGCGAGCCTGCCTGTCAGAATACAGCTGCTGCAAGTTTACCTGAATGCTCAGAGTTTGTCATTTCATGACTGGAGGCTGTGAATTGCAAATAATGCAAGTACTAAAATCATAGCCCAGTGCCAGCTGCCCTGTGGGACGGACTATAAACTCTGCAGCCAGAGTAAACAGCAGGGTACTTTGAGTGACCACTGCTTCATCCTCCCACACATATCTTATTCATCTTGTCTCCTTTTGATGACATTAAAAGCTGCTGCAGCATAAAAAGAAATATTAAACCGCAAGAGAAATACGAAGAGCAATTTAATACTCAGACAAGCTAACAGATCTGGAACCATGGCGTAACTGTTACTGTCATCAACCAGCTTCCTAACTGAACATAAGTTTTGGTAAGTTATGATTGTCAAGGAATACAGAGGTAGAGAGACTATGTTAAATATTTACACAACTTTTCACGTGACCCAAAGAGGTGCAAAACTAACCATGCATTATTAGATAGTGAAATAGTTGCATTTAAGCCGTTGTGCAGAAGATGCAAGCAAAGCTTCGGAGAGTTCTCTTGTTTTCCACTGTTTTAAATATCACCATTACCCCTTCTCAGAGGTTATCGGAAATTATTATCACTTGACTTCATCAAATAATTGGTCCAAATACAAGGGAGAAATGAGCTGCTGAACTGCCCTCATCTTCTGGGCGACATTTTATCTTTTACACACAAAGCAGCCAGGCAGGTGTTTCTGAACAACTAGAGTAAAGCTCTGCTGCTAAACCTGTAACAGGGTTAGTGTGGACACATAGCAAGGGACTCCTCAGAAAAACCCTCCACCGGTCTTTGCAAAAGAGCTGATTCCTCTGTTAGACTGGCACAAATCCGCTGAGCTTAACAGGTCTAATTTTCCGCATACACCAGTAGGATACCCAAGGCAGGCCCACAGTTATCAGCCCAGTTGAATTCTGGTAAGGAAAAAGCCCATGCAATCTTCAGAAGAAACCGAAACAAAGGCTCAGCAGCCAGCCATTGTGGCTTTAACTAATCAGAGAGAAACCACCTGCAGGAATACCCCCTTTTCTGTTTACTCCCAGCAGAACCTTCCAAATGATGATTAATCACTGAATAAACTGAACAACTGACAATGACATAATGACAAAGGGAAGGCAGAGAGGGGCACCAGCGCTGGTGGATGTGGCTCGAGCATGGGTGGGTGGAATGGCCAAAGAAGATGGATGGCCTGAAAACGCTTGACACTTAAGTATCTCCTATGTAGCAGGAGGATGGCTATGCTGAAGCGAGCTGCCAACTTCAAGCAAATAATGCTCTACACAACAAGCTGACACACTTCCTTCAGCTGTCAGCAGCAATGCAGAGGGGCAGCTTCCTCAGGAACGAACTAATGAGGCTTTTAATTGGGATGTGAAGCCCTGATAATAACAGAAATAAGAGATACTGTAAATGACAGGATAATCCATTACAGTGGAAAGCATTGTGAATGTTTTACTGATTATATCCACAGATTATCCTACCTATGTCCCTACTAATTTGAAAAATGATGAATCATAGGGTTCAAACAGGACTCAGATGAGTCAATTAGACTAAGTAGTGATATCAAAAGCTCATATTTTCTGCACTTAGGAATCAAGCATGTTTTGCCTAACAACAAACAAAAATGAGCTGTGTTTCACTCTCTCAGTTGACCAAGTCATTAGCAACATGGAAGAATACTTCTTTAAATTGTCCGTATTTTCAGATGTTCTTGCCCCCGTGGAGTCCTTTCTGGCAGATGTTTATTAGCAGGAAAAACATTTGCAGGAAATGAAATATTGTCTTGCAACATTCTGCTGATTCCACTTCTAATTTTCAGGGTTAGTTTAGGTGTTTCAGTAAATACAAATGTAACGAGAAAACTTTGACGGCTATCAGCCAAACTCTGCACATTCAGTACTAAGACCAAAATTGAGCTCCGGTGTACAACTGGAACATCACTTTTTCTCCCCTTTTCTCTCCTTTCTCCCTCCTCTCCCTGAAGTTTAAATGCAAGTGGTATAAGATAAAGCCTTAGGAACAAATTCACTATACATCCTGGTTTGGGCAGTTATTTACACTAACACAGGATGATTAGGTAGATCTTCAGACCCGCCAGGAGATACAGGGGCATTAAGCACCTTACTGCCTTTGAAGACGTGGCTGATAGATCACCTGAGTTGAAAGGTGCTTTTACTGAACAAAGAAAGATTGTCCGTCTCAGACTTGTGCAGTTTTGCACTGGATGAAACAAGTAGCAAAATTCAAATATTGTCAATAGGAGTAAATCCCTTTCCACTTATTTTGTGATTGTTTTTGTTTGATCTTGGGAGTATAGCACAGGGACAAAAGAAGATTTGAAACAAACTAAATAAAAAAATGTTTCGATGGTTTGGTTTTCTGCTTTTGGGATTCCGCGCCCCCCCCTTCCCATAAGGGGAAAAAAAGAGGAAAAAGGGAAGTACTGGGGTAAATCAAATCCCAGATGCTTTTATTTTAGCTTCAGGTTCAGCCAGAGCATTTTCCATTTTGAATTACTGCACTGAAAGCAGGATTATCTCCACATATACTAAAGCTTCTGTGAATATTTTCTATATCTCAAAAGGCATTTTTTTTGTAGGGGAAAACATTCACAAACCACTTCAGCTATGTAGAATATAAATTAAGTCCAATCTCATTCCAATTATGGCAATTTGCATTTTCTCACTGATTTAACAGAAAACAGACAATTAAGATGAGAGTTACTGCAACGGTGCATCTGCACTTCCAGACTTTAGCCTATGTCAGTATTTTTATAATGTAC
>NW_009649467.1:437417-449755 GCF_000708025.1 Charadrius vociferus | reverse complement strand
AGGCCTCTGTCATCAAATGCAGCTTTAGAAATATCCTAGCTTTGAAAAAAAAATAGAAATAGACATTTGAGGACTGAGACATTTATACAAACCTGAAGTAATTTCTTGGGGGCAGAAACAATCATCCAAGAGCTTTTATCATTACAAAACCAGGATCTTGTCAAAATGCCCAGAGAAGGACTTGCTCGGAGTGTCTTTCTGTAACAAGCAATGCTGAGACTATTCCTTCTGTACTATACTCCTTCTCAGCACAGGAGGTGGATTAACTACATGTAGTAACGTGCACTTCTATGCAATAAGTTTGCAGTTGCCAAATGTATGAAACTGTATTCGGCTCTGTCTGAGAAGCCTCCATCACCCCACCTCCTCAGCAGTATGAGCACTTTCCAGCATTCCTGTTTAAGCTGCTTTACAAGAAGGGGGCAGAGAAAAGTGAGAGTATGAACAGTAGTGTAGCACTTAAAGTAAGGCTTGGAGCCCAGTCATTGCTCAAGGACTAGTTGTGTATTCTGCGTATGACAGTCTGATTTCAGCTCATACACTGCAGATCTTTCTATGACCTAAACCTTTTTTGAAGGCAGGGTTTGGTTCCCAGTCTCCCTCATGAGCTTTCAGAAATTTTATCTGCCTTTAATTACGATGTTACAGGACTGCTAGTATTTCCAAGGAATACCACCACATACCCTGGAAGGGCTCCTGAATGTGAGTGTGTACCTTTTTCAATTTTTATACTTCCATCCTGCCATATTTGTTCCATTCCTCCACCACATGAAACAGTTCCTCATGACAGCTATCCTGCACATTATCACCAGCTACCTGCACAAGCATCTTCATGTTTCAAGTTAACTGTTTTTATCCCTTAAAATTCACATTACTCACAATAGATGGTAAAAATCCTCCACTCAAAACCATTCCTACTTTTTCACTGGTATAAATAGTCAATGCTAATTCTCATCTAAGTTCTTTTCCATGTCAATTGACTGCTCAACTCAAACATTCCAAACTCTCCAGTTCTGAGGAGTCTTAACTCTTAACAAGAACTGAGATTTTTATCAAAATCATCTGAGAGTCTTGGGCCTCAGTATTGTATATCCCAAGTGCTTAGCACAGTCCTTTGTCCAAGGAAAACGCATAAATTTAAGGAGATCGTTTAATGTTAAAGATACAACTTTTCCTACAAAAAGGAAAATTTCGTTTTCAGTTCTGCCCAGAAACTAGTAACTATTGCCAAATTTGATAAATAATTTTTCTCTACACTGACATCTTTCTATTACAGCACAGACTTTTCCACAGATTTTTGGAATACCAGTCTGTGATATCTGCTGTCCTCTCTCAGAGATGATCATTATTCACAACCACACTAGCTGCAGCTTCTTGACACTATTTTTCCTCACATTCATGCTTCTACATCTGTATTTTTGGTCACATGCACCACCAGCCCCAGTCCTTTTTCAATGTCTATTTCCAACAAATATTTTGCTTATTTCCTTTAGATTTTGCATACCTATTTCTTTTGATCCAGACAGAATCAGGAGATGAAGATTAATTGCTTTGAGGAAAAGTTTCCCTCTGTATTTATCCCTGCTTTTTATTTTGCATAGCTCTCTTTGCTGGCTTTTGATGACCTTTGAAATGTACCGATAAGATAATATTAAAAGGTTCAGCCACTGACAAGGTTAGAAAATTTGTGAACAGGCAAGAAAGAGCAGATAACTTACTTTGTTACTGTTCCTTCATTTTCTTTAGATACTTCTTTTCTGAATTCTTAAAAAAACATACATCCCAGTGAGTGAGGAAATAGTAGAAGAGAAATAGGAAAGTACAGACAGTGCATTTTCCCTTCAAAATGTTTAAAACATCTTGTGCTGTTTCTTTGCAACAGTGAAGATTGATGGCTGTTTTAGGATAATGCTTCAAGGAACTACATTACAAAAAATTCTAGCTTCCTTTCAGCTAGTTCTCTGCATGTGGCAGGATATTGGTGAAAATCAGCAAATTTGGGATGTTAATGTTCAACCAGGTACAGTGAAGGGTGCAAAGCACTTAAGGACAGATCAGCTTGACAGACTCTGCACTCCAGCCTATTTAGCCAGGCATGTACTTTAGTTGTAAGTTGCCTTGTTTAATTAGCTGCTGAGGTGTTCCATCTTCATCCCTAGTGCCTCATGCCTCATAGGATGCAGAAGCAATCACTGCTTTGGACTATGACGGAGCAGGGCTTGATTGTTCTACAAGATGTCCCATGGATGGGGACCAGACACTGTTGATTAACCATTAACTTTGCAATTCTTAACATCAGGTTTTTTTCTTTCAGTGATGCTAAGATGGACACTTTGGAAAGATCTGAAAAGCTGTGTAGAAGATGACAGATTGCTTTGTGTATTTTAAAAAGGGCTGATTACAGCAGGCTCTACCACTAGACCAATTTAAGAGTGAAAAAAACATAGGAAGAGATGGTGGAATTTCTATGAGACTTTTTAAAACAATATACAGACATACAAGCACATTTAAAATCTGTATAGGCATGTCTCTATTGAATGTATTTCTAATAAAATAGATACACAGGATTAAAGACTATCTTGCCGAAAACCCCTGCAAAAACTCTTTCTAGCAACCAGCAAAATTCATAAGTCCATAGGTTTACGTTGCTTTTACAGAGAGAAGAGAGACTTGTGGAAGAAAAAGTAGAGGTGGACTGGTCTGAATATCAGAAAACTGGCTGCAGAGACCACACTGAAGTAAATGTCCTTCTTAAAATATGTATTTCCAATATGCTGTGTTCACTGCAAAACCATTTGAAATCTTTTGTACCATTGGCTCTTTCCATCCTGAAATATCACCACAATTTAATTCTCAGATACTTCAAAAGGCTTTCTAGGAGCTCTGCTGGTGAGTATTTGATTTTCTCTATGTTAGGTTATGAATTTAGGTTATTTTAGGTTATTAGTTAGTTAACAGTCTAGACTTTTACACCCGCTTCTTGCTCCTGACTCCAAATGACTATATAACTAAGAAATTTTCATTAGTGTCCATGAAAACAACTTTACTCCAGTGCTGGCTATTACAGTATTCACAATATGCATCACTTTTAACTGCTCAAATTAGTAAGACCATTCTCCTGATCGGTAGTGTCTCCAGACATCCCACTCCTATTAACCAGAGAAATCAAATGATAGCACTGAAAAAGCACTTGTCTACCTGAAGGGAGTCATCTTAACTTTCCTAACTTGGTATCTCCCTTCGTTTGTCTAGGAGCACAGGCATATCTCTCTGCTTCCTCCCAGACATGTCAATAATTTGCCAGACAGCAGGGATGAAAACATTGCCATCTCCAGCTGCCGATCACACACCTCTGGGAGCAGGAGCAGCACCAGCCCTTCAGCTGCTGCAGCTCACATCCAGTGTGCCCACTGAAAGCAAACCTACTGAAGAGCACTTCACCTATTCAATTTGCCCCAAAGGCCGCCCAGTTTCATCAGCTTAGCAACAGCTGTAGGACATTCAAGAAGCTACTGTCTTCTGGCTAAGCTGCGTGGCACCTGCCATGAAAGCACTTCCTGCCCATTATGTGCCACACACAGCCCTGTAACTACATAAGGATCTAAGGTCACAGATAGACTATCTGTACAAGTGAGGAGACCCCATTCCCCGAACTCTTCCCTCATACCTCCCTAGTCTACAATAGCTTAAATGTACTGAATTTCAGGACACACTGAAGAATCCTGCCATTTACCAAGTCCTCACATAGGCAATTTTTAAGGAGGTTCTTGAAAGTTTTTGCAAGGCACAGTTATTTTTTGCCTTTTTTCCTCCTAGTCCTTTAATTGACACGGAGTAAAAGTTGTGTGATTTACATGTGCCTGGAAAGGATGGAAGCAGCTATTTTTAACTGTATCACTTGCTTTTAATTCCATCATTCAATTAGACCTATATTTTAGCTTCAGGAAACTTTCTTTTCAAGAGGTGAAATGCCAGCACAGTACACTAGCAGAACCATTAGCTGTCAAAATAAAACAGGCTTCATATTCACAGAACAACAAGATCAACTACACGCGACAGAAATAAGATGGCAGTGCACTTTTACTTTTCAGCAGCTAGCGTAGTGTTTTCTGTATTAAATTTAATAGGCATTTTACATGGGATGTCAGATATTTTTGTCTCTGCAAATAGGGTTCTTTCCTTAAAAAAAAATATAATCTAGGTTTCCTGCTGCTTATATAGGGAAATCATTGAGGAACAGCACAGAATTGCAGTCTTACACTAGCAATGACTAGGTAGTCATCATTTTTAAAAACAATGTCACAAAAGCTATTTCGACGCTGTCACTCTTAAGAATAATTAGTTTCCATCAAAGCAACAGATTATCTGTTCATGTTGTCCACTGGGTCATTACAATGGGCAACCAATACAGATAAATGGTATCTAATCTTTTCTGCTCTTCTATTGGACTGATTGATGGTTATAACATCTCCGATATTATAAGGCAGAAAAATTATGCTGACATTTAGAAGCAAAAGCAGAGAAAGATAAAACTAACTACAAAGCACATCCAACACCATAAAAAAAAAAAAAGAAAAAGAAAAAAAGAAATAGCTAAAGACAAATAGAACAGAAAAACAAATGACAATTAAGCCAAAAGAGAATTATAGAGGGGAACAGCTATACATTGTGGGTGGCAAGGAGCTCAATTAATTACACAACATGAAGGGAAATCCAGGCATTTCCATGAGATGTTATTAAAAGACATATTGACTGAGTTTTCTTTACATGTTATGCCTTAGAAGAAGACAAAAGGATTTCCCTGGTATTGATTTGTTCCTGGAATTGGTTGACTTTAAGACATGAAGAATAACATAATGAGAGGTAGCTGGGTAGCAAACAAGAAAGAACGAATTGCTGCCACTGACACTCACATTTGTGAGCTTCCATATATTATTGCCTTTTTCAATTTAACATTTGTTCATATTGCTTGTCAGAAACCATTAAACCACAAAATATGCTCTAAACTAAAAATGGCAAGCCTATCAGTTATTCATCCACTGTACAAATAATCACCATTTTCAGATGACCCGCTCAAAAGTATTAGCGACATTAACTAGCTGGCTGGATTTGCAATGTTCCTGTGAGGTACTAAATGCCCCAAACTGCTCCCAGGTAGGAGGGAAATACTCAGCTTGTTGCAGGAGCAGTAAAGCAGTAAAGGTATCCATCTTGTGTTCACCTGCCGCATCATCTGCTGCACTAGCTTTGCAGCCGTAGCAGGATGACCACAGGACCAACCCTCCAGTCAGAGCAGCAAGATGAGGATGAGGTTGACTGTCAGTATGACAGCCTGTGGGTTGAGGGCCCTTCAAACATCATCTTGCAGGTGGAGATAAACAAAAGTGTCTGCTTTGCTGTGATGGCCTAATCCTGTCCATGACAGGCTGTTATATAAAATCACTGTGTGGGGACCATCCATTTGGGGGTTGGAGGAAAGAGGGTTGGCATTGCTACCCACTGTGTAGGCAATGACCAAAGGAAATTCAAAGACAGTGTATTTCTCACCAGTATTATTTACACCGGTATGAGAAAATTAAGCAGCTCCATACTAATAATTAGTACTACACTAAGGCTGGTTTCTTTCTGAGAGAGCAAAGGCTTGCAAATATAAGTATCTTCCCTTATGTATGTGCTTAACCCTTGTCCTTACAGTTATGACTCTTTGAGCAGTTTTGTATAGCAATAACAGTTTGACTACAAAATAATTTTCTGTTATGATTAATATATCCACAGCAGGCAAAAACTCCTCAATCTATAGATCTAGAGTCAGAAAGCTACCTTCAAAATTATACTACGAGTTGTATTTCTTGTCATTCTCTGGCATTTACCCTTTTGATTTATCAGAAACTGTCCCTGGTTTTCACCTCTGAAATTTTGCGTATCAGCTGATTTTGCCATTTCTCTAAGACTTATATATATATGAGTCTCGAGCAACAGAATACTTCAGTATGCAAAAGTTATTTGGAAAAATAGTTTACAAAACTTCAAGGGCAACAGTGGATGCGGTAAGCCTTAAGCAGGCATGAGCCAAATAGTTTCTCCACTACACCAATGTTCAGAGATGAATGTCTGGCTAAAGAACTGTCTTTAAATTTGCTGTAACTGATTTTGTTTTCACTCTTAGACACATCCACCAGGTCAATGCTTCTGGGAAGGATAAATCACAGAGCTACCCTCACTACATTTGTAATTTCTACCCAGAATGAAATGTTTTCTCCATCTTGTGAGGATATAAGATCTCAAAACTGTTCATGTCTCAAATGCAAGCAAAATGCCAGAATCTTGACATGTCTTCTGAATGAAAAAATTACAAAATTTCCATCATGCCATTTATTATATTCCATTAATTTCTAAAAAGGACAACATCTTATTGTTACCTCTTTACTTTACATTTGGGTTGGAATTGAAATTTTTTGTTTTCAACAGCACAGATGAATTTTTCATTCTGTAAGACAGACAATTTTCATTTTGGAACACTAAAACACTAAATTAATTAAGATTGAGAAATTTCTTTAAATCAACCTATCATACAGTTTCCACTTCACCTAGTTTTGTTTTGAAGGGGAAATATTTTATTTAAAACTTCATAACTCTCTCCTCTAATTATTTATTCATATCTTTTTAAACGATTGTAAATGTTGCTCATATAGGCTATATCAGTCCTGAGGGACAATTACAGTATATAACACCTGAAGACATGATATTTCAAATATTAACGTATGAATATCAGGTTAACACAGATACCTGCAACTAAATAGCATGATACAACATAAATCTTCTGAACAAACTTTGGAAGTATATGCACAAGTGCCAAAACCTATGTTTCAAAACTGTCTAAATTTTATCATGTGATAACTTGAAAACAGAATTCCCCATTGCAGAGTTCTGCTTAAGTCAGTGTCGCGCTATAGACTTTGACAGTGAGCTGTTTTGTTACATTTCTTCTACTGTATCCCAAGGCATTAAGATACACAAGAGTCTGGTTTGTTTTATTTTAAATGGAAATTTTCCTACCCAAGTCTCTGACGTAGAAAAAAGTATCACGTTATTTCTCCAGTTGCACAATAATTCGGTAATAATTTTTTTAACTGTAAGAAATTTGCTACTAGTATTAATTTATAAAAGGTAAGGATTGAAATCTAAAGTTCTAGTACTTTTGTCGAAGTTTAATAAATGTTATGTTCCAAAACTTTGTTGTTATTTTTTTTTCCTTAGGCTACCAAATAACCTTGGGGTTGTCCTAACTATGATTGAGAGGGATAAAATAAATCACTCTTTCGCTTGACCAGTAGGAAATAATAAAGCTTATCCCAGTTCTTCAAAGCAAAAGCAAATCCAAATCTGCTCTGAAATTTGGAGGTAATCTGGGAAGCTAATGGAAGCACCTTTCAAAAAAAGCAAATATTTTGATGCCACACTGGCTGGAAGGGGCTTGTGCCTCTGAACAAGGAAATTATCTTCTGATTCTTTGACCTCTTCTTTTCTCTAACCTGAGATTTTTTTACTCTTATCACCAAGTACTCCTATGAATTAGAACTTGTACAAGATCTTAATTTTTTTTCTACCTGTTCAAGTAAATGGGGTAATATAATTTCGAGTCTGAGTATTAGCTCTTCCTCTCAATGGCTCAAATTATAATACTTAAGTTTCTTCAATATGCCCTCTATTTTTAGCAAATAATGGAATCAGAATAAAAAGATGAAACTTTCCACAAATGGAGACCCAGATACAACACAGATTAAGTCAATCAAAATCCTTCAAGATTTTTAAAACATTTTGCTTTGATTTTTTAAAATCAATTTAAATTCCTAAGTGAAAAGTCACTGGGACTAAAAATGTAACTTTGAATTTAAAAAATATCCAAAGAAAAATTTCCATAGTTTCAAAGTTTTTCTTCTGTATTTTTTAAACAAATACTGTGTTAAAAATTGTCCTTTCTAACAAAAAAAAAAATCCCTCAACACCCACAAAAAAACAGCTTTGATTTCATACTCTTATTTTCTGGAGAAAAAAATGTTGAAATAGCATTGACTGCCTCTACTAACAAACAATGGGACCTTCAAGCCTGTAATAGTTACTGGGCAGGAAGACAATCCTCTCAGGCTCTGTGACTTTGTGCAATTGTGCAAATTAAGGGGGAACTACTTATCACTCTCCTTGTGATAAATAAGTTTCAAGAGATGATTATGCTCTGATGTTACATGTGATATGGCTGAGTGAATGAATGCAAAGTAGGAGGATAAGAAACTGTTTTATCTAGTTTTTTCTTCCCTTCTGTTGTCTGTTTATGCTGTGACATTTTCTTGTTTTAGCTCTCTTCTGCTTCTTTGGAAATTAAATGAGATCCAGTATCTCAGAGACTACTGGCACTTATGGATTAGTGAGACTAACGTAAAAGCAATTAGCTAGGAAAAAAAGAAACTAATTGCCCGAATTTGATTTAAAAAAAAAAAATAATTAAAAAATCCTATGACAAAAATTTGCAGCAAAGGTGAGGGTTGATAAAGAAAGCCAGGCCTGTGGAACTTAAGACAAAAGAAGGTGCAGGCAAAGCATCTCTCTTGAATTACAGGGACAAGAAGAACTGATGAAGGAATGGTGGGGCTGTAACAACACTGAAAGAACGGCAGCCTCGTGTATTCAGCCTCACCAGCAATCTGCCAGCTGGCACTAACATTTTCTAAACATATCCAGGATACTCAGAACAAGATGTTAAAAGCAATATATTGTACTCGGTTTATACCAGGGAACCACAGACACATTCCACCTGGATGCCAGAACAGTTAAGTCTCGTGTGTTGTACATGGGAAGACTATATTTGGAAACCCATTCTGACAACTACATTTCTTTTGAGTTGTTGGCTGCCTGAACTCAACTTTTATCAGTTTGAACAAGAACAAATCTATCTAAACCTCATAACAAGAACAACGGTATTTGTGCTGTGATGTCCCTTTGCCAGCACCTATTCATATTTATCACATAGGTACACAGACTGTGAAATTTGAGATCCTATGAGAGAAAATAATGATAAGTATAGGTACGTACTTTCCTGTGCAAGTTGTTAAACTAATCAGAAGCTCTAGCTTGTGACCTACTTTCTAAAGACCTCTATTTAAATCTGTGATATACTATTGATTTTGATTAAAAAATGTGGGGATTAATCTAACTTGTACTCAGAATGCACTGCTCCACACTGCACTCTGCTTTGTTCCAGTTTAAAAGGCCATTTTGCAGTTTTATCTAAAGGGGCACAAATAAGAAACTTTTAGAAGTACACCAGGACAAAAGCACTAAAATCTTCTCTTTATTTTCTACAGATTTAGAGATCCAAAAAACAAAGCCACCACTAAGTCCTATAAAACTCTCTAAGCTGATCACAAACTCCTGACTGCTAAGGAAAATATTGTGTAGCAAATTATAGGCAAAACTTTGCTTCTCTGCATCCTTTAAGATGGTAAGCAAAACAGTACTCTCTGAGCAGTACTTCTGATGACTGCATGCCTGGGAAAGACAGAGATGGAGGGGCAGCAAACTTCACAAGTCTCGGTCCTGTTGTTCCCTGCCAGAGCTGATGAAAGACAACATAGTGCATTTGTGTGTGAGCATCCACGCAGTGGATCATCTAGACAGTCTTGCTCAGAGGCTCAGGAAGCATTAGATTCCTATCATTCAGGTTTTCAGGTTTGTATACAAAATACAGACAGAGGAAGGCTACCAAGATGCATACAGACTAATTTTAAGCATCTGACTTAAATGCCATAAATTGTACTCTGAGGGCATCTTTCTTCAACTGAATATGCAGAGAATTTGCCTGTCTGGGCTTAAATCTAGGATGTAAGTCGTGCATGTGTGTTCCCCAGAGTACCCCTAAAGAAAGACAAGGACAAGGTCCCACTTACAACTGCCAGCCGCTTGCATAGGCAAAGTTGCAACATCTCCTCTTCCTTGAGACTCAGCCAGGACAATGGGTCACAGGAGGCATTGCCATGCCCGAGGAAGCAGGGTACAGGGACCACAGAGCATGGGGGAAAGGGATCAGAAGTCCTTTTTCCTCCTTAAAAGTACCAGCTCTGGGACCTTCATATAAAGACTGTTGATGGTCCAGATTCCTCTCTAACCCAAATATTTCACAAGCAGATAGACGCCCAGACTGCCCAGGTGAAACTCAGACTGGCCTATTGTGGCTCCAGCTGTAAGTGCTCTGAAATATATACAAAATTAATGTAGATGGCATCATTCTGTAGCAGATGGCATGTATATCTTAACTTGTCGTGATTTTTTCACTTATCGGTAGTGCAAAACCTGCAATGAGTATAACTTCACCAACTCTGGCACATCAGTTTACAGGGGAGGTGGTTCAGGCACATGGTCCCCAGTACCTCATTATTTCAGCTTTCTGCAGGCCATGGCTGGGCAGAGAGCATAAAGAGCCAGTTCTATGATTTTCTTCTAATTTTGTGAACAAACAGCTCTCTCAAGATCACCATTCCTGCCTTCAGCTAGCACTGAATGTACTGCCATTTGCAAAAGGTCAAACAAGATTCACCTGTGATTAATTCAATGAGTAGCTTGATTTTTACATTTACTGCCATACTTCAAAGCAAGAACTAAGAACACCCTGTAAACATAACTCTTACCATCAAACTAATTCCGTAACTTATGGTTACAGAAAAAATTAAAGTTCCTTGTTTGAAACCAGATGCATTTTCAAGAGCTCTTCTACCTGATTTTGTGCCCACACACTTCAGAGGTATCTGCGTGTTACACGCTGAGAATAGCTTACATGTTCCAGCCACAGGAGAAAGAGTTCCTTGGCTCTGAACTAACACACACGGAGCAAAACTTGACTTTTCAGCTATGAAGGATACAAATATTCCCGAGATAGGAAACTAAGTGCTTGACTGTAGGAGCAACATGAGGCGAAAGGCTGATTCATTAGTAATCTAAATTTACATAAGACATGCCTAATCATATCTACACCTAGAAATCTTGGAGAAATATATACATTTTTATTAAGAGTGGCCCATTTGAAAGGAAAGATGGTCTTGATCAATCTTTTTAAGCTTAAGATAAAAGCCCCCAAAAGGACTGCTGAAACAGAGAGAGTGGACACTTGAATAGCTAAGGAACTTTAACT
This sequence comes from Charadrius vociferus, assembly GCF_000708025.1. NCBI lineage: Eukaryota > Metazoa > Chordata > Aves > Charadriiformes > Charadriidae > Charadrius > Charadrius vociferus. The sequence goes on along the minus strand of NW_009649467.1, from coordinate 438,576 downwards.
GACCAAGTAAAAGCAATTCAGGGAAGCAAGCACTCAAATCAGGATTGACATGAAAAAAAAAATTAATAGCTGAAAACATTTTATTACTTGTATCTTCTACTACACTGTGACAACTTTCTTCACTGAACCAAACCACTCTCCTCGCAAACAGAAGTGTCAGGTGTGCAGTCTTCTACCCTAGCAATACTCATGTGGGTGAGAGATCTTTGTTCTTTACCTAGGAATGCATGCTGGTTCTATAGCAATTCTAAGTGCAATTCACAAAGTCCTTAGACTCTGGGATTTTGCAAGTACAACAGAAGTATGAGAAGAATGACAATAGAAGACTTCAATGAGACTAATTTTTTTTCCAGGAATGTAACATCCAGGACTAATATTTTAATACTGAGTTAGTAGTTCTTAGACCTCTTGAAGAAGTTTTGTTGTTCTGTGGTTGACAGACACAGAGGGCAACCAGAACAACTTTGTGTGCAGATGCAAAGTGTTTCACAAGTTGCCACTTAGCGCCAGACATGGCATTAAGCAGTATTCCAAAGTGAGATCTGTATCCTTGCATTTCAATAACTAAAATCCTACCTACTTAGTAAATCTTAACATGACAGAAGTCATTAAGCTCCTCAGGAGTCATTAGTGTTCACCCAAGTAGATGCTGTAAGGGGTTTTTTTAGTAATTATTTTTGCAGTGCTATCACTGGAACTTCATAGACACGAGACAAAATGAACCTATGTAACATATTGGTTAAAACAAGCTGTAACATGTTCAAGTGCAATCTACACAGAAAAGACAAAAGGCTATGTCAAAACGTCTCATCATCGTTCCCCCAAGTAACAATTTAATTCGGTATGTCCTAGAGCATGTTTGCAACAATAAGTCTACACAGAGAGCTTAGCCCACACTCAATCTCAAACTTTTCTTCACACACCCTGCATAAAAGCCTGAAGTCTTAATTCACAGAGCTTGCACTCTTGCCTGCTGGGAATACTGAATCAAAATTCAGGACTGGGGCTCCTTGGTGTTCCACATCATGGAAGGTGAATGCAAAAAGTAGCCAGACTTGAAACCCAAGCAGGAATTTCTGCTCATATTTGTTCATTTGAAAATCAGTTCTAAAAGCAAAACCTACCTAAATGAACAATTCTACCTGCCATCCTCTTTCCC
>NW_009649467.1:419201-437350 GCF_000708025.1 Charadrius vociferus | reverse complement strand
CCCTAACTGACCCAAACTCCAACTTTTCATTTGAGAGCTTCACCAGAATCTAGTGGATTGCCTCCCTCTTTACTTTTTAAAGTTACTTTTTCTTCATCCACTTATTTCAAGTTGTGCAGAATGTCTAGTCAGACATCCATTTACTGTAAGACAGGTAAAAGATACCAGAATTACAGACTGACACATAGTGGGTTATAATTGAAGGAGTCAATGGAGAATCTCACAATTAAATAAGAGAAATACTTAGGTAGAAGCAGTGTTCAACAATAGTAATTTTTGTCAAAGCATCATATTTGAAGCAGCGGAAAAGACAGTGTCCTTGGTGCTGGGAAATTCTGACCTTTCTGCCAAGAGGGAATTGTAACTTCCTTATCCTACAGCTGAAATTCTGCAGTTACCTCCACAGATCCATGCTGCTCTCAGAGCCTGGTCAATTTTCAGAATTGGCACAGGATCAGTTCCAGCACAATATTTTCACTACCAGAAGAGCAACACAGACAGCTCCCTGCAGAAATTGGGGTATCATCCATGGCCAAAAGCACATTGCTGGAATTTACCTCAACTCTACCTAGCAGTGCTTGGGCTAAGTAACTAACCTTTAGGATGGCAAATGGGGGGCTCCATCCTGGAAAGCCACAAGGCATCTCTCCTGTGACTGCTCTAGCCTTCGCACATCCTGTTACCTGGAGAGAGGGCCTGCAAGAGAACCCCTAAGGGAGAGAGGGCTGCTGTGGCTACATGCAAACCATCCTTCCCATCAGGGTATCTTCAAGCCTCTGGAAAGACATTTTGCAGTTCTGCAGTTGCTTCCCCTATACAGCAGCACCGACTTTCTCCCTACCCATGGAGGAAGAACAATCAGTATGTCCCAGGTCCTTTGAAAGGGCCTCAGTCTTGCAGAGACCCAAGAGTAAAGACAGATCTATGGTATCTGCTAAAGTGGACTTCCTCTGGTTGTCCCACATCTGAGAAAGAAAGTCAGAACTACAAACTTCCCTCTATATGATTTTGATTACATAGCCAAGATAGTTGATGGAACTTTGTGAACACACTATATGAGCAAGAAGCAGCTCCAGACAAGTGCACACACATAGACCATAATGATGTCTATGCTTTCACCATTTTCTGCAAAGAGACAGGAGGGTTTGATCACATAGGCCAAGTAAAAGTGTGTGACTATAAATGAAGCCAACACCTAGCCTGGATTTGAAACAAGGTGTTGAACTTCATTCAGAAGACCCTGGTCTCTTGGGTCTTACATTAAATGCATATTTTAAAGGAATATTTGCTCTTAGCAGTCAGGTGTGTACACATACAGTAACATCAGAACAGATCTGATGCTCACAAATTAATAACAGATTTTAAACCCTGCAGTTTTTCCTGATGGAAGCCTAGCATTCTGTAATGGGTTGAGCTGCTGTTAGGGGAAAATATATACTGTTTCATAGTAATTTGAGTTTCAATGAAGGGTATTTTTCACTGTAGTCTTTTTAACAGTCTCTATATGAAGAGCCACAGCTTGTCTTAAATCTGCTATTTACCAAAGTGAAAAGATTTCCAGGTATGAGGAAACTGCAATATTATCTGTTACAGATCAAAAAATAATAATGCTTGTGATAGGATATGATTTTTTATTTCTCATATATTTAAGTCTATATATTGTCTAGTATTGTTTCACCATTGTCTCATCATCAAGATTAACATGAAATCAAACCATGAATTATTCATGAGGTGTGAATAAATGGAATTAGCCTTTCTAGCGTTCACTCTGTAAATCGCATCTTCTGGATAAATGCCTTTTTTTTTTTTTTATGTCTGAACACTAGAAATAATGACCTAGCTTGCAGCCTTGCTAGATTAGCTCTAGTTAGGGTGATATTTTTAGATGAACATAGGTCTCATCAACCAAGAGATGTCAGGTCTGCTATCATTGCTGTCAGCTTCCTAACTTCCAACAGTTTCCCTCTCCATCCCTAAACTCTACCTTCACCCCTAGTAGCCATGGTACCTGGAGCTCAGATGATTTGTTGAGCTTGACTCATTATCCACTGTGTTGTAACCGCAGTTAGAAACTGAATGACATTCAATTAAAATGATATTAGCAGCTCAGGAGTGATTTTGTTTAATTTACTCCTACTCAGATGTAAAAACATTAGTGACTTTTTTAATTGGACCTCATAATGTCTAACTCCTACTCAAATGCAATGAAATTAAAGACTTTGGTGGCTAAATACCGCTTAATTTACTCCTACCCATCTATAATGACATTAAAGATGCTTTAGGGTAGATATTGTTTCCAATCATTTATATTCAAAGGAAATCTGAGCTTATAGGTACTATTATTGAGCATATAATAAAATCATACAAGAAATGTATCTATACGGTAGGGGATAGTTGGTTACAAGTAATATTAAAAAGTAATCATTCATTTTTAATGCAAGGATATTAAAAAGTAATGTTAAACAAGAATTTGTGAAGTTTTCTGTTCTTCACAGCTTCTTCAAGGACGCAATCCTTTCATTTTTTAATTCTGTGAGTGGTTTTACGTGGAGCAATTTTATTAAATTGCACATGGTTTTAAAATCTTTCTTACATGGTATTTATATGATAAATCCAAGGCTGACTTTTGTCATTACAGGGACAGACAGCAAAGCATACTTTTCAGTAATGGGGTTCACTTTCCTCTATAACTGTTTGTAATACAGTGTAATGGATTCTTCTAAAGTTCAAACATTTTAGAGGAGTATGTGGCTCTCTGTCACACTTAAACTACATCACCTCCCTTTTAAATATGACTTGCCCTATACTGAGTTGATGCTGTTTGCTTCTAATACAAGTACCTACCCCATGTTTTGTAACATTGATAAGGCTGGACCATTAAATCCTTCAATGCCTCTTTTACTCACGCAAAAATTCCATTGATTTGGCCTTTGGCATATTCCTCTCTTCCCCTTCCCAGCTTTAAAAAGCAAAATCATTATTCAAAATGCCTTCCTTCACTTAGATAAACTTCTAATTATTAAAATGAAAAACATTTACAAAACTTCACTTATGCTTGTATTATAAAGACAAGCCGTGCAGATAGAAGACAAGCCGTGCAGATGACAGATTTGCTCTTGAGATGGAAGAAGGACATTTCTCCTTTAATCTTGTGCTCTCATCTAGCACGTGGCTATGGAGATGTTCAAATGGAAAGGCCTGTTCCAGCTAACTAGCATGAACCATTGCCAAGAGAGAGGAGATATTTCTCTTCTTCCCTCTTGGTGACACACAGCCAGCATCCTTGTCCTGCTGACTGGTGGGTGGTTCAATGACTGTCTTTTGCTCTGCTTGTCCAGTGATAGTGCCTTATACTCACTTCTTCCCCTTCCAAATGGAAAGAGGTCCCCTGAGCTCTTGAACAGCAAAGCCTGTCAGAAACCACGATCCCTGACTGATTTTCTGATTCTGAAGCATGAGCCAATGCATTACTTCTGGATTCCTCATGTTGCAAATTAGTTTAAAAAAATGTGTTAGTTTATAATAGTTACTTTGTAATAAATTTAAGGTTTCATAGTAAAAAACTGTTTTAATCCTGGAAAACATTTGCATGCAATTTTGTAATTCATTCCACTTAAATCTGGAATATGGACATGGAAGGATTTAGAGTAGTTTTTCCCTGGACATGGGTTTGAACAGGGTGAAGCTATGTGGGCTTGAAAAACCAAGAAGCTTCAACACTATTTCAGAGTATTCATAGCAACATTAGTAACTATATAAGCACTTAAAGTTAAGCACCAACTAATGCAGACCCTTCATGTGTCTTCTGCTCTGACCTGCCGCAGGTCATTTGTCAGGTCACGCAATAAAAAGGACCACTCTGCTCAGTTGGAGCTGGGAAGCATATTCCCTCTTGCAGTTCCTTTGGACACTCTGCCCAGCTGAACAGCACTCTAACCTAAGCCATAGCATCATGCCGTGCTGTCTCTCTTGCTTTGTAGCCTGAGCTGCAAGACAGGACCATTCTTGGAATTACTGTCTTGGAATTCACTATGAACTACAGACCTTTGGGTGGTGAGTTTGTGACATGAGTTCGTTGTGAGGTCTTGGGCTCAGAGCATGGGATACAGTGAGACTGGCACAGGTATTTTGCCAGTGCAAGGCCAGAGCCTTCAATACTTTACACCCTAGATATTTATGGCAGATACATACAACTGTGATGTATGGCACATACAACTGTGATGTCACGACTAAACATTTCAGCAAGAGCTGGGAGAAACTCTCCAGGAGCCCTCTGGTGCCCCTCCTCAACTCCCAGACCAGAAACTGTCAAGCCCCCACAATGAAACACTGAATTTGTACCTGTACCTGGCACAGGTGTGAGTATCTGAGGCCAGACAGGGTCTGCCACCCTCCAGGGAGCAATGTCTAATAGGCAGTGTGTGCTGCCATGCGTTACAGTTGCGTAACTGTGTGCATCTGCACCTATATTTCAGGGCCATCGCTACTCCTATTTTACCTTTGCTGACAGGATTATTCAAAACCTGTCCAGCTTGACACATTGGATGAGTATTGTTAGTGCTATGGAGGAAAAAGGAGCACTCTAGATACAATAGAAGCTCTCAGAGTAACAAGATTATTACTATACATTTGGACATGGCTCAGCTATCAACAGATAATCATTACAATTTTATAAAATTAACCTACTACTGATATTTAGCATATTTACTGTAGGCACGATTAATGTAATTGTCTCCACTTAAAGTGGGCAACAGGGACCACTGAGCATTTGAATTTCTGCTGTCACTACATCTTTCTCTCACTACTTTTTTCTGGGATCCCCTTCCCTAAAGCAGTCTCTGGATAACCTGTTGCCAATGGGTGCAATGCAAGGGAGAGAAAGCAAAATAACAGTATGGTGAGTAAGCTGAAAATCAATGGATAATTTCTGCTATAGGGAACACCAATAAAACATTATAGAAAAGAAGGGGAATATTAAAACCAGGGATTAGCTGATCAAATTGTGACATTCCAGGATCACCAAAGTCTGAAACATATGCAAAAAGTATACAAGGACTTCTAATTGGCTTCCACGTCTCAGACATTAAAGGAATCATTAACATAACACAGTTCTAAATACCGTGCACATATAGTGAAAATGACTCAATATCATCAATTCAGGTGTGAAATGACAAATTTCAAGATACACAGCCAAGTACATATTTGTCTGCCCAGGAAGCCTCTCAGGGTGCAGCACAATAAAGCACAAAGACTCAGATTTAATTGCAATTTTTTGTGCACTCCCCCTGAACCGAAAAGCATTTTTGAAGTCAAGGGTTCGATGACCAGGATGAAGTCCTTTAATGGACTGTGACTTCAATGCCTACACTGCGCACAGATGCTTTGTACTAACAAAAAAAAAATTATTAATGAATAACAAGAGAGAACATACACCTTCAGCATGAAAAAAAAAAAAAGAAATCTGTACAATTGCCCTTTTCTAAGATGAGCATCTAAGGTGGTAAAATGTAAAATGCCAATTAACCTTCGCCTCGCACCCCTGCTCCAGTAACATGGGCTGTAAGCATATCACTTACCATGGAGTGCAGCCCTCGTCAACCACAGGAAAGGGCAGTTCTGAATGGGCTAAACATCAACTCCTTGTCACCACACTGCTGATAGGACAATCCCATTTAATCTTGCAACATATTTACAAGGCACCCTAATTCTCATTATGGGTTCTTGACCCATTATAAAGAGCAGTCAAACAGCCTATCTCCTCTCCTATCCAACTTCATTTTATAAAGCCATTATTTAATACGTGCACTAACAAACCTCATGCTTATATATTTTCTAGTTTTCTGGAAAAAAAGAAAGTGTTTCCTTTGTTTTCTATCTCTAACATCTATTTCTAACACCTCAACCAAATGAAATGTTTCTGTTGCAACCAGTTCAGAATTGTTTTGGGAAAGAGGAAGATACTCTGTACTATCCATGGTGGAAATTTTAATAAACAGCACCCTCAAGAGGATTAGAACTTACTTCCTTCACTATTTGGTTAAAAAAAAAAAAAAAAAAAAGAAAAAAAGAGAGAGAGAGAAAAAAAGAAAAAAGATCAGTTGCTAGGCTACCACTTTCGAATACAGCCAGAATAATTTCCAAGGGTTATTTAAGGTGTTTAACTACAGAACAGATACTGTGCGGGAATCCGTGTACACAGTAATACCCCCAGTCACAAGCGCTACTGTGGTGGCCCTGAGGTACCTGCGTGGTTTAGCGTGAAAATGAGGCTTGCCAAGATCAAACAGGCAATCAGTCCCCATTATGAGATGATCCTTTAAGGAGGTGACTTTGGAAAGGGATGAGGACACAGGCTGCTTTGGGGGTCCCTATTGCTCTGCACATTTGGGAAAGTCCTTCTAAGAAAAGCTAACACAAAGAGAGGTCTCATGTTTTGTTCTGAGGGTGATGAGTCCCATGGCCATCCTGGCTTGAAGGCTGAAGGCATGACAGCACACCTGGACTGTTTCTTTAAACTACACCAGGATGAGACCCAGACACATACTGTGGACATTTGGGAAGGAAGCATAGCAGCTATACACTGGGTAATGGGAGCAATGACTGGAACTAAGGGCACACTGCCAGTGCCCTTCTTCCCCAGGATGGACAGGAGGTCATTAGCAGGGGGGCAGCTGCCAGGAAGGTTACAGCCTCTGCCCCTGTAAATCTCAGCCTGAGACAAGTCATCCTCACAGTCTTGAAGGACAGCAACTCACGTGATATATCTGGACTCAGTAGTGAAGAGATCTTAAAAATCATCTCTCAAAACAGAAATTTGATGTGCTGAGGAACAACCACAATTTGCTCAGCATCAGGAAAGTCACTCTGGTGCTTCATTCTACCATATGATGGAGTGTATATATTTTCTTTGCAGAAGTAACACCGTCCAGATGTCTCTTCCCTCTTCCACTCATTCTTTCCAGCTGAACACATATCATATCAATACCACTAAAACTGATTTGCTGGCTTCTTAGAGATAACTTCACTGAAAAGGAAAATTTCCAAGAATACCAGAACACTCAGTGTTAAATACAGCAGTAATTTATAGAGTGAATAAATTTGATTCCCATTTAGATGTTTCTCTGCAATGTATTGACAATGCTGAGGTACAGGAAATTAGATCTTTGATACTAGGTTTAAAAAGAATCTCACAAAAATAAAATAAAAGCTTGAGAACGAAAAGTTAATGAGATAATTCAGAATAATTATTTTACACTTAATTTAGTAAGCTGATTTTCAAATTATATATGTTGGGTTCTCTGCTGGAAAATTGCACTCAGAGTTTGTTGTATTGGCAGATGCTGTTATTTAGCTTTTTTGTTTTAATTACGAGCACTTTCTCTGTGCTTACCAACTTTTAGGAGAAATTCTATGGATTATAAAGATAGCCCTACCATTTTAAAAGCCACTGTGATCTAAGGAAGCCTAAGCGAGGACAGCCTTCTGAAGAGTAGCCAGATTTATGCCTAATGTTGTTCAGCGGAGTGTGAATTGCTAGAGATGGAATACCCAGCCAGATACAGATGTGACTGAGACTGTCAGAGAGCACATTTAAGCCATCTGCGAAAAGGAAGCTGCTTTGTCAAATCAGACCTGATCATTCAGAACTGTTTTCACAATTACACTTTGGTATGAAGAACTATTTTTAAATTACTTTTAAAAAGCACTTCTTTTACTTTTAAAAAAAAATCTACATGCTTTTACTAAAGCTGGAAATGAGATGACAAGTACATGAAGAAGAAAACTCAGGCAGAAAAAACTCATATCTGATCATTATTCCCTGGAACAACAATAAACAGCTGCTTATCTGTGATCATGCTACTTGGCTGCAGCATTAACTTAGATATCAAAATTTTCAAGATTCACATTAATGTAAGCTCCACAAATAATCTGCTATACACGCATGAATGGCTCTGGTCCCATTATTCTGATATAAATCATTTCCTTCCCTTCTCCCAAGTTTTACCGCCCTTTCTTAGCATGTCTGGCCAATTTTCTGACATGAAAGTCTTACTAAAACATACTGATTGCTTACTTTACTTGCCATGTGCAGCAATTTTGGTTAATTATTTTAAAATCCATATATATACATCTCCCTATATAGGCTCCATATGAATAAGAGAGGTTAATACATAGCAATTACCTCCACCTTTTAATTGCTTTACTAATTTTATTTGAGATAAAAACGAGGAGGAATTTTTTGCATAACTGTTAATTAAGATTTCTTTTTCACCCTTCCAGAGTAGTATAACATACTGGGGTAGAAATACAGCTTAACCTACATTTCACATTCAGCCCTATTCTTTTTTGTGCTGTAGTTAACAAAGGTGTTCATGAATCAGCTGAAAATCTCAATTCATAGTTGGATGGCACTTTTCTTCAACTAACAACAATCCTCAGTTACAAATGCCAAACAGGAAGAGCACATCTGTGAAAAACAAGCCTCTTAAACTGAACGAATGAATAACAATGATGTGTGGGTTGTGCTTTCTATGCAGCAAACTCTGGGAAGACCTTTCTATGAACAGCTATCTGATAACAATTGAAGATGCTTTGGTGTTCCTACTCACCTCCCACAGCCCTTTGTATCAGCAGCTCAGCAGAGAGAGTCTGACAGCAAGATTCCTTTGTCATTTGAAATTTCAGGTACTGTAACTCAGCCCAGTGCTGCACAAAGGGACCTCTACTGAGTGGCTGTGTGTTTGTAAAGAGGAGACAGAAATTTCTCAATGGCCAGTTCTCAGAGTGCAGCATGAATTTTTATCTACAAGTTATCCCAACTAAATCATCCTCTGCTAAGTAACCGTTCATCATCTTGGTCTCCCTGATTTACACGCAGCAGCACCCTCATTTCCAAATAAACAAACTAAAGCCCTACAGCACCTATATAAAGCCTTACCTATGCTGTACACAAGAATCTATGCTGCATTTAGTTCCTCTCCCAGTTAGTTGCAAGGGCTAGGAGAACAAACCACCTGTGCTTAAAGCACCATTAGGTTCTCAAATACCATCCTGAAAACTGTGATGTACAAGTCTATAAAAATGGAGGGGAATAGAACAGAATAAAGTTTATCTTAATATCCAAAGCTTAGTGTAAGAAGCATTTCCCCATCATTGTCATAGGCCCACCAGAGAGACATTGGATCTGAAAATAAAAACGTAGAAGTATGAACACAAGCAAATCATTCTCAACTTGCAAGCTGCAGTCTACCATAAATAAACCCCCCTCCCTTTTTTGCATACATGATATTAAGGAATAACTAAAAGTATTTTCAACACTTCATTCATCATACCAGAGACTGCTGCAGAGAGAAAAGACAAGAACATTAGCACTGGCAAATTCATGATGCTCTTTTTCCTCAAGGCCCGCACCAATATTTACATAATTCAGCAACATAAAAACAAGGAACTGTCAGAGTTCATTCCTGAAAGAAATCCCCTTTGACTGCTAAAAGGCAGGCCTTCCCAGCCCAGAAGAGCAGATTGAAGCCATGCAAATCTTCTTGCATCAAGAAAAGGGCCACACATTTTAGACAGATGTAACAAACATTTTTAATTTTGCAGAAAGTTCCCTTCCATCTCAGCAGAACACAAGTTCTCAAACACTGCAAGGACATGAGAAACAGGCTCTGATCTGCTCACTTTCCTTCTTGCCAAAACAGGCTATAATTTTCCAAATCCAGGAGAGCATTTTTTCCCAACCACTTAAAATCCTGGTCCCTGGAAATTAATTTATTTGGACTCCTACCTTATCAACATGATAGAGCTCCAGGCTATAGCATAATCTTAGTATTTTTCTCTCCTGAAAAACAGATGCTACTAGGAGGAAATAACTTTAAGTGCTCTGCAGCAATTGCCACATTCCCGAAGACAACTTCTTCTCATTGCTTCCATTAAAAAAAGTGACCAAAATAGAATCTTCCTATAGACTCTTAGGAGTTCCTGTCTGTGGCTTTCCATGCCTACACTTGACAACATTTGTCCAGCTATAAATAAAGATTAAAAGACGAAACACTGTTTAAAGTCACCAAATCTCTGATGAGTTTTCTTCCATGCCAAATCTGTGAATGTGAAGGAAAAGAGCTTGCTTTACAGAAAAGACTGGAAATGCATGTTAGATGCAATGTGCTATTATAGTGATGAATTGCATTGTCTAAAAGTCAAAGCACAGACCTCTGGGGTACAACCCACTGTTCTGTTCTGTTCCTGCTAACTGTATAAGGGACACTTGTCACCAGTGCTTCTGATTTCCCCACCTGTAAAAATGTAAATAAAAAGCTGCTTAACACAGATGTTTCAACATCCGTTGCCTTAGCGTTTGCAAGCCTTCACAAGTCCTAGGCTAGAGAGCATTCACAAAAGCTGAAAGTAATATTAGTTTAGATCATATTTTCTGTATTTTTAGTCCCCTCGTTCTTAATTTTGAAGGACAACTGCAATTGCAGTTCATCCATTTAGGCTTATCCTAAAGTCATTATTTGTTATGATGCTGTTCCTGCCTTCAGCTACAAAGAAAATGACTGTCCCTACCCCCTCACAGACAGGATTAACAGCCACGGAAAATGAGTTATGGCTAGTCTAACTGACAGGAGCTCAGAAGCAAATTCATTTCCAGAAGTCCACCTAAGCCCAGGAACCTGCACCCTGTGTCTTCTTAATTCTTGCTCAGAGCCATATAAAGAAAGTACACGATGTGTTTTTCTTCACCACTGATCTGCACACTCAAGACACATGCTGAAGCCTATTGGTGCTAAAGGCAGCATGTGAACTAAGTGGTGTGAAATAAGTGGTGCAACACTATACAGAGCTTGGACATTCATACCCAATTTATTTTTTTTTTAACATAAAGAATGTATGAAAAATATTGTGGGCACAGGTGAATCATTTTATTTATAGGTGAAATAATAATTATTTTACTTCTGTCTCTGTCAACCTCCAAGTAAGCAGGTTAGAGGGAAAAAAGAGGCTAGTGTTCAGTGAAATTTTTTACAAATGCATTCATATCAAATCGGTAGTAACCAGCCTCATCATTTGTTCTTCAATCCATAGTTTCACCTTTCTTAACAGAATAGGTGTCAGATGGAGCTGCATGGGCTTATTTTGGCTGAATTTAGTTTAGAAGATTCACAGATCCTGGGTTGACTGTTTTTAAAGCCCTTTATCAGTAGATTGATGGGTACGCTCATACACCTTGCTCAGAACTAAGCTGTTATTCAAATAGCCTATGACTGCTATCAGCTTTTGGCCACTAGACATACTGAAGAAATCATCCTTGAATCAGCTGAAGAGAAGACATTGTGGGATAAAAGTATAGACTGGATGCTGATATACTGCACAGTGCTTATACAGATTAACATCACACAACCATGACCTCCAAGCAGCCTTCCAAAGTGGTAATATTTCAGTTTAGAGATCAGTGTACAGCTTCCAACCAAATACACTTCAAAATTCACAAGCCATGTTAAAAAACACATGGCACCTCTGCTCTGAAAATATTTTTGAGAGATCTGCTTTTTGAAGTTGTAGTGTAAAAACGTACTTATCTACCTGTAGCTGCAGTGAAAAAGTGATAGTGCTCTCCATGATTCACAGTAACCAATAAATAAAAACTAATTAAACTAAATTCTCACAAAAAGTGAGAGAAGATATAAGGCAAATAATAAACATACAACAGCTGCAGTTTTTCAACATGGGACTCCAGAACACGCCTCATGTCATATAAAATGAGTTACACATACCACAAATCATTGAGAACATTCAGCATGTTACAAATCGTCGTGGTTTAACCCCAGCCAGCAGATAAAAACCACACAGCCGCTCGCTCACTACCCCCAGTTGTGATGGGGGAGAGAATCAGAAGAGTAAAAGTGAGGAAAAACTCATGGGTTGAAATAAAGACAGTTTAATAGGTAGACCAAAAGCCATGCACGAAAGCAAAGCAAAACAAGAAATTCATTCGGTGCTTCTCATCAGCAGGCAGGTGTTCAGCCATCTCCAGGAAAAAAGGGCTCCATCACACATAATGGTTGGGAAGACAAACACCATAACTCCAAGCATACCCCCTTTCCTTCTTCTCCCCCCAGCTTTATAAGATGAGCATGATGTCATATGGTATGAAATAGTCTTTTGGTTGGTTGGTAACAGCTGACCCAGCTATATCCCCTCCAAACTTCTTGTGCACCCCCAGTCCCCTGCTTTCTCACTGGTGGGGCGGTATGAGGAGCAGAAAAGCCCTTGACAGCTTAGTATCAGTCAGAAACACCAGTGCGCTATCACACTAGTCCCATCCCAAATCCGAACCATAGCACTACATCAGCTGCTAGTAAGAAAGTTAACTCTATCCCAGCTGAAACCATGACACAAATGAAGCACGTGTGTTCTGATCTGTTTTGCATCCAGCTCTGAGTGCAAGAACACATGTGGCTAAAGATCCACATGTGCACTCCTGACACTACAAGGAGCTCCATGGACATCCATCGCACAACAAAGAATTTCCTACACAGATCCAGGCCAGTACCTTAGTTGCTTCTTGCCACAAATATCACGAAAACAATGGCACATCTATCAAAGCTTACCTGGAGAACATGTTGTTATCTTGCTTCATGAGCTGAAGCCTAAGTGTTTTTTTTTAATCTGGAAAGTTTTTATATGTTTAACAAAATACTTACGAGTATGAATTTAAGTCTTACTGTCTTCGATACCTCCTCTACCAAACTGGAGTAAATGCTTTGCTAGATTAGGTCATACGTTACCTTTGCATATTAAAAAAAGTAGATGGAAATACTGACTTACATTTATTTTAATACAATTGTGTAATTTGAGTTTTATAGAGCCATGCATAAAGCATTTGTTATTCTACCTATAACAAAACTGATCCATTAACTCTGACAATATTTTTAGTACATAGTTTGTTACAAAAGCATTAAGACACGTTATGAATCATTCTGGCATTATGAGAGTTAATAGAATACTATATATTTTTCAGGATTATTAATATTTAGCGTCGTTCAGTAAATTAAAAAATCAAGTTTAACTAAGGTTAAAAATATCTGATGATACAGTACATAGATGATTGTGAATGTATATTAATGAAGCTTTACACAATTGACTGGATATCTTTTCGTTAATCACTCACAAAACCATGCCAAACATATATCAAAGACTTCAGCTCCTTTTTCATCCAATCTTCCGACATTTCATTATTATGGTTACCTGATTAATGGATGCAATAATATATGTGGCATGATATGATATGTTCACATTAAATTTTAATCAAATATTACTAAATTCAGAAAACATTAAGTAAATCATGACTGATGAGGCAATATTGCTGTACTGTCATATTGATGGTTAGAGAAACTCACTATGGAGAGTTACAGATTAAGGAAGAGAAGTAAATCTTATGAGGAAATAGAAGTATCTCAAGTTTAACTAGTTGGTTCTTTTAAAATTGCCTTCCAGCCAAAGGCTGAATATTAGATCTATCAAAAGTATATCCAGTCTGTCACTGATATGAATGTTTTGTTTTCTTCACTGCAAGTTGTCTTGTTCTTTCAAAAGCATGGATTAGTATATACTCTGCAAAAGGGCCTTCCCAAAAGATGATGGCCTGTGTAGTGAAATAAAAATATTATTCCTCACTGCAGATGTGAAAAATTAGCCCAATTTATTTAAAACCTTGCTATGATCTGAGAAGCATGGTGTCAGGCTCATGGAATACACTCCGTCTGTTCATTTTTACCCGAATTATGCTATTGTCACTTTGCAGAAAGTGAACAGGGAGATAGATGAAGGTTAGTGTTCACAGCCTAGATCTGCAACTGTAAGATGGTTTCATCCTGGAAAACCAGAGAATTTGCCTCTACTGCTGCAGACAGCAGCTTTCTTTTCAGCTTTAAGTCAGTAATGAACCTGTTCATCTGAAAATGTGGAACTCATATTTGGCAATAATTCTATGTTACATTTTTAACTGGCAGCGAGGGAAAAAAAACACTGAACTGGCTTTTTACTGCTGTGTTTGAAATTGAAGGAGAGCTAATTGTATTTATCTACTCACACTTTCTGTTCTAGTGAAAAGTCAGATGGGATTTGTCCTATGCCTGCCTTGGACATCCATCTCCCCTTCCCCTGCCCCCATAACTGAAAGATTCAACTTTTTGAGGCATTATTCTTTTTTATAATGAACAAGCTATTTACCCAGGGAATAAACTCCATCTTACGAGAGTTACATGACCCTTTAGAAGCTAAATGATGAACCCCAGATACTGAGACTGGAGGGAGTACTAGCTAAAAGACTGCAACAAAACAATTCAAGCAATAACCTGTACTGAAAAAAACTTATTCCAAAGACTTTAGAGCTCCTAGAAATATATAGTCACAGGGTTTAATTCTAAACTTTCAGTGTTATAATCCATGACTACGCTTGCATAGAATTTCAGTCCCACGGTACAGACTAAACAGCTCTCTTCTTTACTTTGTTTGTACCTTAAAAACAGAAATGAAAAAAGTCTTGACATATGAGCATCTTTCTGGTATTCTCTGATGCCAAGATATCAGACACCTCTGGATCTTATTTTAAGTATGTGAAGTAGTGTACAAGTCCTGCCTAACCACTTATTTAATTGTATTCAAAAATGTACTGCAGTGCACAGTACTTGCCATGAGACTTTTCCAAAGTCTGTTTGCTTTTTCATGTCCTGGTTTCACTTCCAAACCCTTCTCTTGTCTTGAAAGATTATAAAGCGTGTAAGACGGCCTTCTACAATGTGGACATACTTACCAGCAAGGGAAATTTCGGTTATTGTGCACTCCAAATAAATACCACTCAATTCTGCAGTTATACTCTGAATATTAAGAGCAATAAATATTTAATGTGTGTAGCAGGAATATTTTTTTTGACAACTTGTTTTTTGCTAGAAGTCATTCCATAAAAAGTATTTTAAGGGAACGCATACAGATAATAAAGGAAGAGAGAAAAGGAAATTCAAGTGCTAAAATGGATACAATGAAATTAATGACCCACTAGGATCAACTGGGAAGGAGCTCTGAGCATTAATGTATCTTGGTAGCTCATTTGAGCTACTGGTTTTATACTGGTTAGATTTATGCACAAGGATTTCAGTTAAACACCTTCTTGCTGTAAAAGTGGGTTTGGAATTTTTTAAGTGTGACTAGCTCATATAACATAATGTGAACAGTTATGAGAATAATTAAAGCAAATCACTAAGTTATCTTCCTCCATACCCAGATAAGTTTTGTACAGTTACAAGATTAAAAAGCAGAAAATTCCTGTGAGTGTAAGACCTAATAAAAATGGAAGAATACATCCAAACCCACAGCTCTTACCTCAGGCAAACTCCCACTGGTGTTGGCACCTCATGCGATGCAGAGAAGAGTGCAGACACTTCAAACAAAATTGCCTGGAAAGGTTTGATTCACTCTCACTTGATTAATTGAATGAGTATATTACAAGTCAGTCTTGCAGCTCTCGCTTTTCTCTGGAATGGAAACACATCAGAAAAAAAAAGAGGTAACTCAAGGTCCTCAGTAAACTTTAGATCACAGAGTGTGATGTTATGGCTCAGGCCTCCAAAACACTGGTGGCTTCCACTAGAATCCTCTACCAAAATCAAGGTCCAGCTCTTAAAGACTTGACATAGCCTTGTAGTCTACCAGACCTCTTGTCAGAAAGTCAGCTTGAAATGGGCCTATTTCTTTGCATTTCAGACAGAAAGAGGAAAAACAAAACAAACCAGAAAATTTCTGACTAAGAACTCAGGATAGGTGATGTTCACTGAATTTCGAAAAAGAGGCAATTTGTTTGGGCAAGGAAGGGAATAACTTTGTGTCCAGACAGAGAAACACAGCTGTGGAGTTAGGATAAGAGACACAGTTTAGAAAAAGAGAAAGGAATCCATGCTGGTGATGCAAGAACAGAACCTTCTTATCCTTTAGCAAAGTAAAGCCGCTAAACAAACCTACTTTTGTCCGAGCTTTTAAAATCCCCAGAAACCAAAGCTGAAGGGTCTTTTATTTGCGTGGATAGGGCCAGCTGAGAGAAGCATTATTCATCTGCCCACAGCAGCACTTAGGAAGGCAGTAACAGAAGCAATGGTGCAGCACTGGCCCTTTCAAAGATGAGTGTGAGTGGAGTAGATCTGAGTTGGGGAAATAAGGGCAGGCCTGTGGGTTATAGGTGAGAGGGGATTTGTGGCAAGGGTGGGAAAGTGATGAAAGGGAGGGTGGTGGTTTTACAGTAGAGCTGTGGGAAAGATTATGCATTAAGAAGTGTTGGGAAGAAACTTGGGGCAACGGAGCATGAGTGAAAAACACGGACATCTTTGCATACCCAAGTTTGGTTCCTCATCACCACTTTCAAATGGCCAGCTCTTTCTGACCCCCATTTTTGCTGTCAGAAATACACCAGACCTAGTCAATATAAAGGAAAAAGTCAGTATATCAACTGTTCATCATTATGCTCTCACAAAATACTGAAAATGGGAAAGTTTCTCCTCATCTTAACACTGAGAGCTTATGAATACAAAGACAAACAGTGTTTTCCTGGTATCTTGCACCTGGACAAAGTAATGCAAAGGAATATTATTTAGCCTTTCACCATTCCCACCAACTCCTTTACCTAAATTAGTTATACTGAGCAAAGAAATCACACTATAAATATAATTAGTTACTTGGAACCTGATCTAAAGCCTAATGAAATCAGCAGAAAGCTTACAGAGAGAATGAACTATGAAGAAAATATTAGTTTGATTGCTGTGGGCAAAACTACTTTCAGATCTAAGCAGAGGATTTAGCTATTTTATTCTGCAAGCAATGAGAAAATATCTTCTTGATTCTAAAACTAAAATAAGAGACTTAATTAATTCTAGAGCACCACAGTTGTATATATTACTTCTTAGTATGCAGGAATCCAATAGTTTCTTTTTTAAACAGTAATATTTAAAAATGCATTTAATTTAAATGGTTGTGGTTCCTCTTTTCAGTAAACACATGTGAAGGCATACATTGTGTTTAAATATAATAAATACAGCTAAAATCATGCATCTGGGTCAATCCTCTGCATGTAATCAGGATTATGAAAATTTAGTTTTTCTTTTCTTATCTTTCTCAATAAATGGTGTATGTACAGATGACTGGAAATTTATTCAGACATGGTCTTGGTTGTGTTCTTGTTTTTTAACTCACCACTTCTTTCTTCCTTGCATATCCGACTGGTTTCTAATTCTATCAGTTGCTCTCGTAGCTAAGTAAAGTGCCAAACTCTGGTTGCCGATTTCTAAGCTGTGCTGAAGTTCTTTAACAAAAAAAATTACCACGCCAAGGCTTTCTGATTGCAGGTTTTCTGACCATTTTAATGACTCGTTGTTTTGGGTTTTGGTTCTGATTGCTGACCACATTTAATTACAAGGGAAAAAGTCACAGAGGATCTCAAGAAGCCAAAATTCAAGTAGACACAAAAGAAGGGGAAAAGGCAACAGGAAAAGGTTTTCATTTAGTTTACACCTTCTCCAAGATTTCACTGTCCTGAACCTCCCAGCTCTTTGAATGAGGTTCCCTCAGCCTGAGTTGTCAAAGCCATCCTTCATGCACTGCCTTGCCCACAGCTCCTCTCAGGCATTCCCTAGAGGCAACCCAAAGAGACAGGGCACATCTAGGGGGAGATCCTGAAATACGGTTACTATGAAAAATCTGACAAATGGAAGGAGGCCCATCCGTCCAATGGCCCTGTGCATGTGTGGTGGGAAATAAATTGTCAGAGGCATAGGGGAATCCCTTTTGTTTCAAAAATGCTTCTTCAAAGAAACAGACATCCCCATCTCTCTTTGAGGAAGGCACTGTGTGGGAGGCTCTGTGGGCCCTCCTACAATGCCATGACTGAGAAGCCTGTCTTTAACTGGAGCTTAACTGAAAATGCACAGTCCAGATAAAATGCAAAGACACAAAGAGTAAATAAAGAAGTAGTCAATGCTAAGCAAAGTGTGGGTTGAGGAATTCTGCCTCCTAAGGAGGTGACAGTCAAATGAAGCTGGCTCATCATCTGTGTCAAAAGCTGCATCAGACAGGTAAATAGCAATTCTACACTTCCCTCCTAC
>NW_009649467.1:415855-419147 GCF_000708025.1 Charadrius vociferus | reverse complement strand
CCAGGATTACATTTTAATAGTTCTTCTTTTAGACAAACATTTTAATTTATACTTATACAGTCAACATGCTATTCCCATGCAGTCCCTAGGGAGGAGCAAATCATGCAAAACACAGAAAGGGAGGTAATGAAAAGAAATAATCATCCTGTTTTCATTGATGAGTTTACAGATAATGTAGCAGACTATTTACTATGGGTCTCTTTTCTCTGGAGGGCAGCTTTAAATCTGTTAAGAACAACTTTGTAGACACTGGTAGAAAATGGTAGCCATTTTCACTCCACTGCAATGGAGGTTAGCACACCATCTGGAATGAGTATGTGATATCTGGCACTCCAGAATCTTGGGATTTTGGACAAAAATCTATAAAATTTCCCAAGACTATTCTCTGAGTAAAGGAGAAGTTCCATACAAATTTAGATTTTGAACTAGCAATAACATCACGATATCATATTGCAACTAATGTTACACAGATAATGTTACAAGTTTTACTCGCTTTCCACAGCTGCTTCAGGAATTGGCAGCATGATGCTTCTTGAATGACCAGGGCACAATTATATTTTTATTTTGCCAAATACAAAAAGTACTACCTATCCACCAGAAAAAAAAGAAAAAAAAAAGAAAAAAATCACACCAGAAACTAAGTTGAATACAGCATTGCAAACAGCAACACTGATGGTTCTGAAGCAAACCCTGCATATCACTAGGAATTTTTAAAACCTGAGATTTTAAAAAGTAATCTTGTCAAGTTTCTTTTTATTTGCCTTCAATTTTTGATCAGCCTTAGATATAGGAAACAAAACCTTGACACACAAATCAAGGAAAATGCTGCATTTAAGCATCTGGTAGCAGTCCCGTGATGAGAA
This sequence comes from Charadrius vociferus, assembly GCF_000708025.1. Lineage (NCBI taxonomy): Eukaryota > Metazoa > Chordata > Aves > Charadriiformes > Charadriidae > Charadrius > Charadrius vociferus. The sequence continues at coordinate 418,284 of NW_009649467.1, read as the reverse complement.
GAGGCTTGGCCAGGTCTCCAGAGGGATTTACAGTTGTTGCCAGCCTTGCTGGAGGAACAGTAATGACCATTGCCCAATGTGAACAACAGGCGTGCTGGAGCACAGTGGCTTGATGCAGCAACACCTCTCCCAAAACCCTTATTCTGTTAATACATTGTTCCACTCTCCTTTAGTTCCTGTTCTACAAGTGGTAAATTGGCCCAGCATCTTACTCCTTTTTCCACTAAAGATAATGTGTCTTGAAATGAGCATTGACTGTCTCTTAAAGCCCAATAAATTAAATTGTCTTTCCTGGGTAAGCAGAAGGAGTAATAGAAAACATTTCTCAGAACTAGTTTGTTTTATTTCTAAGAAAGTGTTTGACCTAAGGATCTATTTTAGCAAATTGGTATGATTTGTGGAGAACTGATAAGCACATCGTAAAAGCCAGCTGTGCATCAACCTGTCACAAGTCAATCACTTAAAAATTCAAAATTCTACACAAATAGGTCAGCAATATAGATTAAATAAATAAATAAACAAATAAATGAAAATCTGCGCTTCAGTCACCAAAGATGAAAAAAAGAGTTAGTAAAGTGGCTAGAAATAACAGCTTGGCAGTATGCAATTTAACTGCCAGTGTATCTAAAACCTCACCCTACATAATATTTAGCAAGATCATCAAAATTTGCCTCTGGATTAATGCAGTATGGAAAAGGATAATCAACCAGCTAAGTGCATAAGATGCAAGAGAATCAGTAAATTTTGACACAGTAACTTGGCATAACTTCATTAACAAGCAAACAACCAAATTTTGTGCTCAGATGTAAAGACATTTGGCAGACTTATTTCTATTGTAGCACTACCAGCAAGAGAGACAAAAAGGCCGAGCAGCACAGGGCTAAGGGTTAGAGAAGGCCTTGTCATTATGAAGAACAGTGACCACATGGGATGGTCAAGATGGGAGCTATACTCCTACAGATGACAGATAAATGCTGCTTCTTCATGAGTGTGTGTCCATGAGCTAAGAGGATGGAAAACACAACAGTTTGGTACAACAAAGCAATCGAATTTTATCATCTCATCTGTCCAAGTGTAAGTACTGGCAGTGAAGCACCAAGTAGCCTTTCTTCTTCACCCCGCCTGACCTATCCCATCAATGACCGATATAGGACAACTTCACCTGTCTACTATTCAATCAGTGGGCTCTAGACCAAAACTATTATGGACTACATAGGATCTGACTTGGTGATATATAATTAAACCAAGTGACAGATAAATTCTTGCAAATGAAAACAGGAACTAGCAAAGTATCTTTTGGAAGCTCCTTGCCTGAAGAGACTATCTTGTCTAACCACATATGTTGGAAGGAAAACTCCCCCCAGCACTCCTGTGCTGCAAAGCTAGTCCCCACAGCTGAGGGACAGCCGAGAGCTACGGCTTATCAGGCCACATAGGCTTCCTCAGAGACCCACAGACGCCACTCATGTCTGAGGATCACATCTACAAAGGGTACAAAGGGCATCCCAGACTTTCTTTACTTGCTGCTAATTAGCTTTTTTACTTCTTGTTTTCTAGGTGTCTCATCTTCCCCCCTACCTTCTTTTCTCTTCTGCCTCCCCTTTTTTTCTTGCCGTTGTTCCCCTTTCAGTCTATTACTACCATGATTCTATGAACTCATGCCATCCTTAGTTCCACCTAAGAAAGCTACACACAGTCCCTTCATGGCAGTTTTCTTCTCTATAATCTTCATAGAACACAACGTTGTACAGATAAGGGTGACCATGACGCTGAGTAAGTTGTCAGTGTATTTGCTGTTCAGTGCCCTGCTTAGCTGATCTTTCTCAAGCGAGTTTATTTTGAATAATGAATACTACTATCTTCTTAGCACATACATGGTGATACGGCAATTTTGATATCACTGTCATTGTCACCTGTTTTCGTACACTGCAATTCTGGCAACGAAGACCCACAAAGAGGAAGAGCCGTTCCTTCTCCCCCTCACGGAGAGGGCTGACCGGGCTGCCCTCCTGAGGAACTGCGCCCAGGGCCAAAATCACAGCCCGCACCCCGTCAGCCACCCTTGGGCAACGCGCCCCGGGGGCAGAGCTCAGCTCCCCAGGGCAGGACCTGCTTCCGCCCCTCGGCAGTGCAAGGGGGCCCTTCCCACTGTCACTCGTGTCTGTGGCTGGCCTGCGGGACCTCTTTGACATCGGCACCAACCTTGCTGCCCAGAGGCGATGGCCCCTTTTTACCGCCACGCTCCGTGGCCGCGCTGGGCGGGGGCTTTCCTCACAGAAACCCCGCGCATCCACAGGCCGGCGACCCGCGCCACGTACAACGCTACATTACAGCGGGGTGGGGGAACCCACCGGGGACGGAAACCACGGCTGCGTGGCCCCTTCCACGGCCCCGCGGCCCCGCCCCGCCCGAGGGGGGGCGACCTCCCC
>NW_009649467.1:375279-415267 GCF_000708025.1 Charadrius vociferus | reverse complement strand
CCACGCGGCCTTGTCCGGTGGCGGAGAGGCGATGGGTAGGCCGGCGGGCTGCTGCTCCGTGCCCGGGAGCACAAGGCGGAGGAAACAAGGCAAGGGTGCGTGTGGCGGCACGTTTAGATTGGGGGGTGGGGGGGTTAAATCTGGCCCGAGTGGCAAACAAGGGACAAGGGGCGTTCTGTAAGGAAGCGTTTAGATGACACAGGCCACATCTATGCGAGTTTAAAGAGTTTGAGAGACTTACCAGTACCCGCTACTGACTAGATGCTTCTTTTAATTTCAGAAGGTGAAATGCTTTAAAATCTTAAATCAGTAATTACTCTGGTTAAACTAAACCTCTAAGGAACTTTAACTGAAACACAGATGTCTGAAAAATGCATCTTTCCAAAAGCTAATCAGATTTTAAACAGCCTGAATTGGTAGGTTTCTGTCACATAGAAAAGATCTAGGGCCAAGAACCCTAGAAAGAAATTCTCTGCTGCCTTGTGGGTTTTGTCAAAGCTGTATCTCAACTATACCTCAGATGCAGTGGTACACAGAGCATTCCCTTAGAAAACTAGCGTTGGTCCAGCAGTCCAGTTATCCAGCAGCAGCACACCAGGAATACAGCTCTTGTGCTTCCAGGAATTAGTTTTATCCAGAAACTGTGTGGACATTGCCATGCAAACCTTGGAGACTTGTGTCAGTTTAGTTTTTAATCAAAGCTTATTTGCTCCAGCATGGCGTCAGCCCTGACAAACCCTTGCCTGTTCCATACAGAGTCAGTCAGGTATTTCTGGCTTGCTCTCTCTGGTTTCAGAAAGGCTTGTAAAATTGGCATTGCAGACCATCCATGGAATTAGGGCTGAAAGCATAGCAGGAAGATGGTCTACTATGGATCTGACCTGGTGGTGCAGGACCACTCTGGGTTTGTCTGCATTGTGCCATCTCAGACTTTTTACTCTGTGTACTGGAGGCCTGATTGAAATAAGGAACAGCAGGAAGTAGAAAGCTCTTGTAACTTGTTGATATGGTGGGTTTAAAGTCAGACAAACTTACAGCATGGTAACGCAGGAGGGATAAACTATAGTTATTTCACAGACACTGTAAAAACCTTTTCAAAAGTGGATCTAGTGCATGACGTTCTAAGGAGTAAATTATAATCAAATATTCACTAGTAAATGACTGAAAGTAGTACCTTTGTCACAGCACAGATGTTACCGGTTAGTAGTGTTTCTTACTGAGACCATTTACTAAGGGTTGTAGGAGTGACAAGAATATGACTAAAGCCTTGTTGATGATCCTCTGACCTCAACAGGAGTGTGCAGTTACCACACCTGTCTAGCACCAGGCTAACAATAAGATCAAGACACTTCTGTGTAACAGATGATACAGGAAAAAGTTGCTTTATGTAGTTTTGTACAGAAAATTATGAAGTTGCCTGTGCATATGTTTCTACCCTCTTTTAAGGAATATCCTGAAATACAAAAACTTTTCTTGAAACTGCTGCACAATATAGTTATGGATCATCTTGTATAAAAAAATGACCCATCTTTTCAGGTTTTGACAAGCACCATGAAAACTCTTCCATGACAAGAGCTTTAATGGTACAGTGCTGTGGTTAGAGCGTGCCTACGTTTTTTACAAGGACATGAACAGGAGTAACTAGTGTTTTGCAAAGCTCTTCTATTCACAGTCTCTCTCTGCAGCTGAGTTTCAGATTTGCAACAACATTCACAGAAGGTGCCAACCTCCAGTATAAGAATGTTTCTTTAAGTTTTTGATACTATCCAGTATCGTGTATTTCACTTGCTTCTCCTATAAATCTCTTCTCTTACCTAAATCTAGTTCCTGTGGGCTGGGAAAGCACAACTTTTCCCAAAGAAGCCAAACCATCAGAGAGGAGGGGAAAAAACCCAATCAGATGACAAAAAAAAAAAAAAAGCATACAACCCACCCAAAAAACCACAACCCTAAACTACAAAGTGGTTTTGGATACGCTAATCATTAGACTTATTTATCTGCTATCAATGACTTAAGTACAGGACATTTTCCTTCTTTCATTATATCATCGCTTGCTAATTTTGTTGAAATTGATTTTGTTTAGTTAAGGCTTTTCATTAGAATTTGCTATAGTTCTTGGATGTTGCTTTGTCCTGTAAAACTTGTACACTAGTTGTGTATTTAAGCATTTAATCTTAGTTATTGGAAAGCATGGATACCGTCCTGATTTTCCCGGGGAGTTGATCTGACAAAAAAAAAAAAAAATCCGTAGTAGTTTTGTGGTATCCTAATGTCTCCATTTCTCTGTCAACATGTAGCACACCAACTGCACTTAATCACTTCAAATAGATGAAAAAAAAAAAAAAAAAAAGCATACAACCCACCCCAAAAAAACACAACCCTAAACTACAAAGTGGTTTTGGATACGCTAATCATTAGACTTATTTATCTGCTATCAATGACTTAAGTACAGGACATTTTCCTTCTTTCATTATATCATCGCTTGCTAATTTTGTTGAAATTGATTTTTGTTTAGTTAAGGCTTTTCATTAGAATTTGCTATAGTTCTTGGATGTTGCTTTGTCCTGTAAAACTTGTACACTAGTTGTGTATTTAAGCATTTAATCTTAGTTATTGGAAAGCATGGATACCGTCCTGATTTTCCCGGGGAGTTGATCTGACAAAAAAAAAAAAAAATCCGTAGTAGTTTTGTGGTATCCTAATGTCTCCATTTCTCTGTCAACATGTAGCACACCAACTGCACTTAATCACTTGTATTGGTCAGTTTCTGTTTCAGTTACTGTGTATATATTTTACTATTTGCTTAGCCTTCCTAACTACAGGTGGCATGACATACCTTGTTGTATTCTACTGACTTCAATTACATTCTTTTTCTACCTTCTGAAAGATATCTTTCCCTCAAAATAATATTTTATCTTTGTGCATCTGGGTCTTCATTAATGCCTTAAACTATCAATGATATTTCTTTTTCTTAAGTTTAATTACATTTTGATTTCCCTAATTTACTGATTTACTTCTGTATATGGCACTGGACAAATACTGATTTGCTTTCCTTTTTTTTTTTTTAAGTAATCTATAACTACAGTGTTTTTTGTTAAATGGAAATTTTAGTTATTGACCTTCAGGTCTAATGACTTCAATGACAAACGGATCTATCTTAAGAATTGGGCTTTAGTTCTTCAGACCCCTCTTGGGTTTTTTTCTGCTGATAAAATTAGTCTTATCTTTTTGTATACCTTCTGTGCCACTGTTGCGTGTTTAACAAATAATAATGCCACGTCTAACCCCATCTCTTTCCTTCTTTTAACCTTTCTAGGGCTTGTGCTACAATACTAACTGCTGATTTGATTTTTCCACTGAGCTGTCCTCAAGGTATTCATTGTATCCAGTGATACTTCATTTAGGAATAAATTGAAACAACTTTTCCAAAATTGTTGCCGTAGTCTATGTTGTTAGAGCCATGGGAAAACGTTCTGGGCCAGCCCTGATACTTGAGTATTCATTTTGTCTCTTCCTCTTGCCCTTTTCACTCCTCCTCTCTGCCCCGTTAAGTGTACTGTATGCTTTGTGGATAAGAATCATCATCAAATCTTGAAAGACTTGGTTAAAGCCCAGATCCTTATGCGTTTAATAATAAGGAATCCAGTTCTTCAACCCTGCAAGTAAAATATTTAGGTCGTGCGGTGGAACTTAAAACTGGTATGGACAAAGTGCAGTCCCTGCACCTGCAGGCAACCATATAGCAGATATCTAGTCCAGCTGAACACTTGTTTCACACATAATCCAGTGCCGTAAACTAAGACATCTCAACATTCTTTAACAGATTAAAACTTTCACTGCAAAAGGATGAAGATAACTCTCATAAGAAAAGATGGTCTGTAAAAAAAACAAACAAACAAAAAAAACCCCAACAACACCCACACAACAAACAAACAAAAAAAAACCCCAACCAAACACAAAGTCACCCAACCCAAAACACCCACGCAGTTAAGAGCTTCTCTGCCCTACCTACTCTAGGGGCAATTCCTACTGCCATCTGGTTTAGGCAAAGAATTCTGATCTCACATCCAGCAATAATTTTAACCTTAGGTATAGGAGCAAAAGGTATCACTTAAGAAGCACAATAGTGCACTGCTGACCATCAGAAGCTTGGAAATAACACAGTAAAATTATGGGGCAAATAGTATCAACCTCAAGAAAAGACTAAAAAGGAAACTTGCTTGTTGAACAGCCTGACACCCAGGACTTTGTAACTGCAGACTCTGCTTTAGTACCTCAGTATCTTCCTATAGAATATTTGCTAAGGAGCCATACTACCTCTACCTTATGTTCTTCCTACAAGGTAATAATGCTTTGTATGGTTTATGATAAAATACAATCCAAAATCTGGTGAATATCTATTGCCTATAAGTTTCTTGAAGTGTAAGGGACCCAGCTTGAAGAGCTGCTGTTTTGATGAAAACAAGAAAGCACAGACCAGTGGCTGGAGTGAGAATAACACAACAAAGTGTATATTGCAAGAATCTCATATAATGGAAGCTTTTAATATTAACGCCATAAGACACTGGTAGCAACCATTCCAGTGCAAGCCAGTCAATAGTCTACTTTAAGAAATGGTTTAGAAGGGAGGTGAATTACATCCACACAAGGGTTAATAACAAGCAGAATAAATATGCAATATGGAAGATCAGGAAGAGAAAATAGAAAGCACCTATGAAAGTTTACCAGAGACCAAAGGATTTAAACCATATGTGTTGGAGACTTAATGCCAGCCTGCACCTCTGTTATTTTGATTGGAAAAGCAGGAATATTATGTTAATCTACAGAAATATCCACTAAATCCAGTTTGTTTTCTTTGATTTGTTTGGAGGTATTTTTGGGTGGGTTTTTTTGTTGTTGTTGTTGTTTTTTTGGTTTTTTTCTTTAATAAAGCTTAATCTGAAAGCTGCTATACTTGCTCTCCCCCAAACTAAAATGAAGAAAAAAAAAAAAAAAAGAGAGAGAGGTGGATGCACTCAAACTACAGAAAACAAGCTTTTAAGTAATAAAAGTGGAAGTATCATTATATGGACATGCCTAACACAAAGTCTGTTTTTACCACAGTAGTGGAAGCCTTGTCTTGGTTTTCCCAGTAACAACATGGTCTAGATGGGGCCATTCATTTCAGCTAAGGGAACCGTGAGGTGTGAACCCACAGAGGCAGCAGCGTATCTGTCTCAGTAAAGTGACAGGAGGTGCTGAGCTGCTGCATCAGATACTCAGCTGAATGGCCAGATCAGGAATAGCCTCTGTGGAAGTTGCATTCAGTCATTTAACTACTATTAAAGCACAACACAAAACTGTTCCATGTTGCACATATAACACCTTGCGGTAGCTCCCAGTCAAGAACATAATTAGCTAAGCTACAGGTGGTTGATAGAAGCACAATTTCTTCACTGGTATCTCTGCTGTTTGGGTACCTACCAGCAGTGCCTTTCTGCTGCGTCACGCTGGCATTACATGCATGTCATCGAGCCACGCAGTTCAGCTCTGAGTAAGCGTGCCTAACAGTTTAAACACCCAAATGAAGCCATCTCATGAAGGTCTGGGGAGGCAGCAGGCTGAAGTCATGGCTGAAGCCTTTCTGCCCCACTTCTTTGAAATTGTTGTTCCTGGAATAGTTTGTTTACTGGACCATTTGTTGCGATGATTCAGTTCTCCCTACTGAGGGTAGCTCAGCTGCTGTAACAGCTTGAGCCATGTGGTTTAGGGCTACATATAGGAGCCCAGATTGTTTCTGATTATTATCAGGGCAGTGGAACTGTTCTCATTTGGCTTATAACCTCCAGTTAGCAAGACTTGTGTAGTACCAGCTGCAGCACTCTATATGGGGACAAGAAAAACATTACCAAAGCAGCCAAGAACTGTACGTATACAAAATGGCTCTGACAAGCAAGTTGAAGCATTTAGTGCTTTTATCATACTAAATGGATGAAAAGGCAGAGAATAAGGTTGATTTGACTATGCAATAGGTAAAAGGATACCATGCCTTAATCGAGTTGCAGGTGATCACAGAAAGAGCTGCAGTTATGCCTTTATGGGGTTTTGAAGTCTCCCCCTAACCTGAGTAGTGTAAATGTGAGTTGGTTTCATTCCAGATCTCTTAATTGCATTTGCTGGTGAGGAAATCAAACTAACCATTTTATCTTAAATTTGGAATAGGTTGGGAACACATGCGTGGTCAGTTAGAGATATTCAGTGAATTAATGTTGGTTGGCTAAACAACGGATTGCTTGGCTGCCCATATATTTAAATTCTAATACCATTGCTTACAAGCGAGTTGAACTTCAGTATCTTTACAGTTCAATTCAAAGTGAGTGAGGAGTCTGTTAATATTGAGAATACATTCTCGTGAGAGTTTGACATAGCTGTTTTGCTCTGTAGTCACACTTACCTGTAATTTACAGCTGAGTCATTGTCCTGTCAACCTTGCTAAGTACAGGCTTACAAAAACATAAAATTGAGCTAATGTGGCTAGTGGTCTTGGTTGAGTAGCCACAATGGGTTCTGCCATTTTTTGTTTCTCCTTCAGTCAACTCTATCTTTCTATACAGAATACATGCAGTATTTTTAAGGGGGCTTGCTTCTGTTGATAAAGCTACACATTACCATTTCTTTAGGCTTAGTGGCAAACATATTCTCATTATTTAGCATGTTACAGTACAACTATGATTTTTGCTTTTAGTGTAACTGCCTGTAAATACAAGCATTTTCCATAGTCACCCTGAGTTTTATTTGTCATGATTGCACGACTTATTTATCTTTTGTAATAAGAAAAATGGATGGCCGTACTTTATTCTTGGACATCTCAGGTCCAGTTTTCCTCTTGTGTTCTCTCTTCATTCCATTTTTCAATGCATATGCAGGCATTCAAACCTTTCAAAGTTCACTATGTCCTGGTAAGAATGGGTTTGAAAGAGACTTCTGTATTTGTAGCACTGACAGAGTGTTTGTGGGGTGGGGGCAACAACAGCACACCACCTCATCCCGCCCTTTGTGGCCTGCTGCTGTAAACATCCACATGGAAGATGCTCAGCACTCTTTTGTACAATATGGAAGCAATGCAATGTGCACTTTCTGACTCTTCCATTCTCCCATATACATTCTTAGAAAAGCAGCCCTGTATCCTTAAGGAAACAAATCTCCAAACAGATCCTTCATCTCTCAAAAAAATACTTCATCATTGCTTTCAGCATAGGTATTGATCCCTTCTAGCAAAGGTAACCGGTATCCACAGTACATAGCATGGATGATGTTAGCAGCAAACACTGGTTTCACTTAAAACAGTTTGGTTTCACTTAAAACAGTTACAAACTCTTACATTAGACAGAACTTCTTTGCAGTTAGCTTTCCTCAGGGCCCATTATTTTAGCAGCTGGGTTTTCCTGCCTTCATTTGTAACTTTATTAGTAAGTAAGGCGCTGTAATCTGTGCTTCATAATCATATTAAAATATATCACTTTCTCGAGAGTCCCTTACAATGAACAAAGAAGGCTGTAAGCTTAACATCTTGTGCAATGCTTTGTCCAGTGAAGAGCTGTTCCCATTAGGGGAACAAAGGAAAACAAATCATACACAAGACTATCTCAGCTACAGGAGAACTGTAGCAAATTACTGCTCTTAGGAGAGGGTATTAGACTTACCCTATTTGAAAATGAGTAGTACTACATCTAGCTTTTAAAAATATTGTAGGATCAAGCAAGTTTTTTCCTGTTACTCTTGTCTCTATAATAGCTAGCCATCAACTGGAATCATGTGGGGGAAGCTTTTTTTTGCCCCCATCCAGTCTAAGCTAAGATCATATGATAGTAATCCTTCAAGTTGTAAAGGTGCACTATCTCTAGAAAGAAAACTAGCATTTTTATTTGTTTTTTTAGTTTGAGGGAGTGGCAAGAAATCTGGCAAGCAGGCCTTATGGCTTCATTTCTTATGGCCTACAGTCACATAATTGTTAGTTTATGTTAAAAAAAAAAATAATATTAGTGTTAATTTTTGGGCTGCTAAAGAAAGCTCTAGGTAAAGAGAAGACCTGCACTGCTGTTTCAGAGAGTTGGATTATTTTTTTATCATGTTGCTCAGAGATTATATAGTCAATGGTTTGGGTTAGCTAGGTGGAGAGTGAAATAGAAATATTTCTGTGGAATAGCAGTGCAAACTTACAAATGCAGATATCATCCCTTAACATCTCAGCTACAATTGGAAAGTTTGAGGAAAGCAGTCTAGCTTACCTGCTTCTGTAGTTCGTCCAGAGTGGTTCAAGTGACACACTAAGCCATGCATAAATCCCCTAAGAACCAAATATTTCGGAGCAAGGTGAGGAAGCTTTTTAGCTTGGTCATCCTTCACTCACACCTGCTTCTTCTAATGAAAATCAAGTTGTTACACCTGTCCATTTGCCTACTGGGAATTCCTGCTCATCTGGATTGGGAGGGACATTTGGAAGTGGTTGTCAACCTGCTTTTCCCCTTCAATTCCATAGCTTGTTAATGAATTATAATTATTCTTACACTGCATCCTACATATATTTCCAGCACAGCAACTGGAAGAGGAAAGAGAAATCAGAGATATAAACCCACCACAGTTATGCAGCATCTGTTTCTGTAATCATCACAGCAGCAGGACCAAAGTCAACGCAGTCCTGCTTGACTCTGTTGGGAACCAGCACAGCAGCTCCAGAATTGTTGGTGTAAACACCTTCCTCTAGCATGACATCAGACCAGGGATAAACTTGAGAGCCATCTTTCTCACTTTATGATATAGGACCAATTCTTCCATTGCCAGTTTTATAGTGGGATGCAGGCTACTCTGAGTTCAAAACAGATTTGCTAACAATGGTTGGATGCTGTGTGGCTAAGTGTAACGGAGCACTAGGAATAAACCAGCAGACTAAACAAGATGTAGAAGCTTATCCACAATACACGGCTATTAAGCATTCAAGTACTTCTTTCTGTTGCAGCTTCATCGCTTGCTGCTAGGAAACAGCACTATTAATTTCTTCAAACTGCGGGTGATGAATAATCTACCATGAAAATGGGAGAAATTCCTTGGTCCTTCCATAATCAACTAATTGGAAAAAAAACTCGCAGGCTGGAATAAATGAGCAAATATTTCTTTGTCAAGCTGGCAGGAAAATATACAAAATGAGGAATTCCTCCCCCATGACTGACTGCAAAACACCTAGCTTTCTCACAGAAGGCTCTGCTGAAACTGATTTTTCTCTGCTGCGGTGCCTGTTGTTTCCACTGGGGAAGTCTGTTGCTCTGCATCAGTGTAAGATGGCTTGACGTCTATATATTTTGATGTAACAGCAAGAAAGGCATTTTGGCCTTGTAATCAAAGGATCCTAGCTTTTCTTTTTGCTAGCGTCTCTGGACTGTTGTTTTCCTAATTTTCTTCACAGTCTAGCCCAACTCCTTCAGACTCCCTTCAGCTTCAATGGGAGTTAATTGAGAATGGAAATAATTTAATTGTTCAATCAAATAACAACTGACTGTTCTCAAGTGTTCTGCATGTGCTTAAGTGATTTGTAAGATCATGCTCCATAGTTTAAAACATATGAAAATAACCTTTGAACAGAGTCAGACTCAAGTTATTATATGTGGAAACTAATAAATGGAACCAGGCCCCTGGCTCGTTGAATTGGTTTCTTGGCTCTTCTGTCTCTAGCTACCCTGTTTCCACTTGCCCTGTTTTTTTTTTTTTTAGATCTCCCCATGAGGTTTGCAGAAGCAGCTGTATCAATACTCGCTTATTGAAAAAATGTTTTGCAAGGAGCTAGCTCAGGTGTTTTTGCATCCATGACATAGCGGATTTGTAACTGAATGAGCTGCCATGAATAACAGAGGAGGTGGCTCCATATGAGCTGATACCGCTTGTTCATTCCTGTGGGAAATAAGTTTATCTTTTGGGCATGTCTTCAGTAGGAGTCCATGGAAAAAGGCCATAAAATAGATGATTTTCCAATAGAAAAACACTTCCTCTTCTGAAATTATTTAACCTCAGGGCAGAAGAAACAGGGAATGCTGACTATGCTCTGATGATTGAATGAAGATGAGGAAGAAGACTATAACTGAAATATTTGTTGCGAAGAATCAAGGAATTGTGGGGTTTTCTTTAAGAACATTCTACATTAGCAGATGAAATCAGTGTTAGAAAACCCAAATGTCTAAATACAGTGATACAACTTCCAGGGATTCCTTAACAACAGCTGTTGCCCAAAAGTGTTTTCTGTCAAAGTAATTCTCTTCTGTGGTGCCAAAGCTGCTAAAGTTCGGGTAGAAAACTGAACTTAGAGTAACACTCTAGGTGATAAGACAATTTAGAGGACAAAGATGATGAAGAAATTGACCTGCATTTTGGAACATTTTAAAATGAATGTTAGTATAAGTATCGTGTTAGTCCTGATAGAATAGTGTTACCGTCCTGTGCTCAGTTTTATCTTGATGCTGGAACATGACTTATATTCACCAAACATCTGAAATCTGATGTTTTATGCCTTTATTTGGGTGAAGGTAGGGAATAGAGAATTTGTATGGGGCAGAGACAGAATTACAGAGGCAGATTTCGGGCTTTCAGCTCTGTTTCCCCTAGAGGTTCAGTCTGTATGGATTTGGTAAAGGCTCTATTGAGAAACAGTAATCTTAAACAATGAAACAGGCCAACACTTTCTTCAGATTCGTGTCTTGTGTTGTTTCACAATGTCAGTGCCCAGTACCTGGTTTCTCTTTACTTCAAACTCAACATGTAGTAAAGCAGTGATGAATTTCTGTGTTACTGACAGTCTTGCCACTGTAGCCTTCCATATTACACAGCTTGTCTTGGAGGAAGGACCATAAAACTCATGTCTTGTCATAAAGACAAAAAGACTTGCTTTCATGAATGTTGCAGTGCTGGTTATGCAATACTGTTTCTCACTGAGCATACGCAAATACTTGCATCAATTGCTTGCTTTCAGCAACATCCTTAGTCTACCTTAGTGGTTTACATTAGTGGCTTACAAATACTAGTATAGACTTAAATGTTGTACAGCAACAATGTGACTTTGATATCTTTATGGCTGTGCTGCTTCTGTTAACTGGTGTAAGCTGCAAACAAAAAACACCCAAAGATCTTTTGCAATTTCTTCACCCAAGAGGGAAAGCCTCTTGGGCATGGAGCAGCAGAAAATGTCAAACCAGCTGTAAGCTGTAACATAATCCAAATATCTTGCATTCTGCCAGGTAAATTGGTCCTAGATACTTACAGCTTCTCATAACTTCTTATGGCCTGCTGGTCTTTTTATACAACTACAATAAATGTCTGCCTATAAAGGAGAACGTGTAATTTTTGAGGAACAGCTTCAAAAGGATTTTGTTGTATACACACCAACTTTGCTGCATTAACAAACTTCAGTTCTTCCCCGTACAGTATAGATTCTTGTAAGGTAGTATCAAAGAAGAAATCAAATTATAAAGCTTGAAAGGGATTGGGAGATCTGAGCCTAAAAGCTTAAGAATTGGAATCAGTAGAGGTTTCTTCAATGTACTGATTACTTTTAAAACAGGTATAAGTATTTGTCGGTTAACCCTCACTGATGTTATGTTCTTTTTATTTTAAGGCCCACCAGCAGAGCAGAAAGGCAGATCGTTTGTTGGCAGCAGGGAAATATGAAGAAGCAATTTCTTGTCACAGAAAAGCTGCTGGTGAGTAGATATTTCTCACATTCCAGCTCTTAAAATCAATTTGTAGATTTGCATGCTTCATGTAAGTAGAATATTTAGTTACTTGCAGAATTTTTATTCTTAAAATGTGAATTCGTTTTTCAGTCCAGATCAAGCAACCCTTTGGAAACATTTTTTCCTCATATAAGCAGCTAAAGTCAGACCTTTCTTTCCAAAGTTGTTTTGATTGGGGGTGGTTATCACTCTGAAGGCAGTTCTTGACTGAAGATGAAGACAACACCTTGTGTCATGCACAAACTGCAGCTGGGAACCTGCTGTAAGGCAGTTTCACTTTACGCTTTGTATTTTCTTCACTGCTTTTATAGCTGAGGTCACCTGCTTTTTCTGTTGGTAAAGGAAACACTTAGACAAATGTTTGCTTACAAAAGTTTACTTGCTTCCCTTTCCTATAGTCTGAATCAAGACAGCTAAGAACAGGTGATGAGCTCAGCTTTTCCAGAACTCAAGTGAAACAGAGATTGCACTGTAGGCCTAGACGCTGCAACTGACAGCTTCTTCTAAGTGAGCCTTTGTGCATTTACCTGTCCATTTAACTACTCACGCTTAATTATTTGTGTTGGAGTCCATCAGCCATCTGACAGTGCTGCAACTGCTTGGCAAAAGAAGAAAGAGGAGGTCTTAATTGGTGCAACAAGTAGGACATTTCCAGTGACAGAGCTTGTGCGGAGACAAAATAAGTGGCTACTCTGAACATTGTAACCTAGATACCAGGCGTGCTCACTTCCCATTCATAAATACTAGAAAACACCATAAAATGAGAAAGTGATAGTTTTTTTCATATTTATGAATACTCAGAGCAATGAGGGGATAGCACTTACGTTTTAATATGTGGACTTTTCTTTTTTGTTTCCTTCACTTCATATATCAAGACAAAACCCAGAAATGCATTGAATGTTTATTGCTTTTTTTCATCTGATGATTCTATGCCATTATCTGACATCCTTCCAAATTTGGTCAAGAATTTCTAATATCTTGTCATTTTCAGCACTAGCAAGATGGGCTTAAAGTCTGAAGTGCTACTCTAACTGTAAGCCAGCACCTTTTCTGGTTTGGAGGGGAAGTTGAAAAAAGTGGGGAACTACAGACTATACCTCTTCATCAAGAATATAACTAAAAGGCATTACTTCATAATACTAGTGTGCCATGGATGAGACGATTTTACTTACCACATTTTGTCTTAAAATGCCTGTATGTTAAAAGCCTGGTCCTTAGCTGTGTTTCTTCCCTTCATGGGAAAGTTGTTCTTCTGGGACTTTCTGGAAATGGCTGCTGTCCTCTGAAAAACAAATCGGAACAACCTGAGCCAACAGGATGCCATGGGAAGGGTGTAGCATATATTAGACGATCTTACAGTAATTTTCTCAGACTTCTGAAAAACAGCAGGTGTTTCCAGCCACCGTAACTTGGTAAATATTTTGCCTCTGGACTGCTGCTTTTATGTGGGGATTCAGAACACAGAAGGTCTGAAATCTTTTCTTAACTTTTATGGAAATGTTAAGGTTTTGTAACCTTGTCCTAAATGTTTATCAATTTTCTCTTCTGCAGCATACCTTACAGATGCTATGAAGCTGACCCAGTCGGAGCAGGTGAGACCAAAGTGCAGCAGGCGCTAGGATCTGCCATAGCTCTGTTGTGCGCCTGTGTGTCATATAGTGGCCCTGATCATACCCCTCCTAGGCATTAGCCTACCCATAGTTTTCTGAACCCATGGCAACTGCACCAGGTGTTTTACAAATGCAGTGATGCTAGTCTTCCTTGAGAGTCTTTCCAAGTTTACGTGGAGCAGGGACAAGAAAACTACTAACTCATAGAAGGATTCTCCAACAATGGTTTCTAGTCTGCAAGGCATCTTCAAGTAGGTGATAAAACTAGTTTCATCTTTAACTTTTGCTGTGAGGCACTTAGGCTGTTTTGCTGAGACGCAAAGCTGAGCATTTCATTTACAGTCTGTAATTTTGGTTTTAGTCATCCTGACTGGGGGATCTCCAGAACAACCACCTTTCCTTATTCATTGCACAAATCTATCTCTCAATGCAGTAGTGTAGTCTGCTCAGCACTTTTACAGCACCAGGCTTTGAGTGTAAACAGTATTATCAAAGAAAATAACCCTTGGAGACCGGACATCCGTCTTTCCTCCAAAGGGTCATTCTTGTAGAAAAATGGTAGCCTCCTACCCGGGTTGTTCCTGTGAGTTATTAACCACCATGCCACCCCCTACATTAAATATGGCCGAATCATTTGGAGCCATATCTGGCCTTGGAGCACTTCTCTGCTTAGTGTTGGGTGTCATTAATATGTCTATGCAGATGCCATCACAGAACCATACAAACAGTTTTTATGAGTTAGCTAAAGTGTGGCTATGCAGGCCAAGTGAATCTCTTCCTTCTTGGTGTTGGTCATAGTTCAGTTGAACTCCTAATGCCTCCACTCAGAGGTATTATCATAGCCTGGTCAGTGACAAACAAACCAAAAAGACCAAATGTTAACTCACTCCTTCACGATCTTAGTAGTTATGCTAAATTTGGGTGACGTATCGGAATCTGTTGCCTCGTAGAAGCAGAGATCACTTCTTGTTGGATTTAGTCTCTGAATAACAAAAGCTCCTCCTCCTCCCTCAGGCATGCTGTGGTGCTGTTTATGTAAATATTTACTTGCATGTAACTTTACTTGTGTGAATATTCAGGTGGGATTCGGGATCACCAATTAAATTGTTTAATCTTTTTCTTACTCAGGCTCAGCTGTCACTGGAATTACAAAGGGATAGTCACATGAAACAGTTACTGCTCATCCAGGAGAGGTGGAAAAGGGCAAAGAGGGAGGAAAAACTGAAAGCCCAGCAGAATGCTGACAAGGAAATAGCCGCACATCTTCAGACTTCTTATAAGCCATCTGCTGAAGACTCTGATGATCAAAACGTATTGGTTCCTGTTACTCAGAAATACAGCCCTTCCACAGAGAAACATCCGCAGGATATTCAGGGAGTCTTTGACAGGGACCCGGATACACTATTATTTCTGCTTCAGAAAAAAAAGGAGCCGGTCGAAGCATGTATTGGGAGTAAAGCTCCAAAAGATGACAAAACAATAATAGAAGAGCAGGCAACCAAAATCGCAGATTTGAAACGGCACATAGAATTTCTTGTAGCAGAAAATGAGAGATTAAGGAGAGAGAATAAGCAGTTAAAAGCAGAAAGAGCTAGACTCCAAAAATCTCCAGTAGACAAGGAGTTGGATGTAGATGCCGACTTCGTCGAGAAGTCAGAGTTGTGGGGTCTGCAGCAACACTCAGAAGCTACTTCTTCAGCTGCAACTTGGCAGAAGTTTGCAACAACTGCTGGGAAGGCAAAGGACATTCCAATACCCAACCTTCCACCCCTGGACATCCCGTCCCCTGAACTCCCTCTGCTGGAATTTTCGGAAGATATACTGAAAGGACTGATGAATAGTTAAAAACCAGGAAAAGTGCTCAATGTAGTTACTCAAACTTAAGAAAAGGGAAAACCACCAGGACAATGGTGATCTGAGGGCAGAAACATCTAACACAATCCTACTGTTGGAGAAAAGGCATTAAAGCAACCTTGTTACTGTGAAACACACACACCATATCTGATCTACTTCATAGAAGTCAAAGGTACCATAATGGGTATAAGATGGCGAGCTCTTTAGTCTTTCTCCCAATGTTTCAAACCAAATGACTGCCTGGAGAATGTTTCAAGTAACACAATCCTTCAGGGTTTAAAAGTATGCTATAGGTAATAGTTATCTATAATGCCATAAATGATGGTGCAGAACCTAACTGTTATGGTTGCCAGTTGGCTACCACTTCATATTGAAAAATGCTTTCTAGCATGAATTTAAACTGTGCATTTCATTATGCATAACTTTGTTAATTCAGATACAGTGCAATTTATACACCTCCTAGATGGATTTATGTGCCACGCTCTATGACTCCTGACCATGTTAACCTCAAGTCAGGAGCGATTTTAATTTCCATTCTATGAAGGAACCAACTTATTAGTTCTGTTGACGAGTTTTTTTTGGGTTATCTGTTTACATAACTAATCAGGGTGCATCGAATCTAGCTATTGGTTTCTGTATAAAGTGACATTGTTTAAAAAAGAAAAATCTATACTTAAAGAAAAATACCCTTTTTGTTTTCAGTGATGCATGAATGGAAGTAATTCTAGTTGGCAGTATTTGATTGAAAAAGAAATTGTTTACAGCTTAACCTGATTCAAAAAGGATATGAAAATAAAAGCAAGGTGTTTTGACACTAAACGTGTGTTAAATCTCTACAAATGTTGCAGAGTATTAAAAAGAAAAAAACAAACAAACCACAAATTAAGATTTATACTAACAGTGTTAGTACACGTGTATGGCTGAACTTCTGTGTTCATCGTCCAGCAAATATGGGAAAGCTGGGATGAATTCGGAGGGCCTTGCCTGTATGTGAAGTGACTTGGCTAATAGCTGCCTTCTAACGCCTACAGAGCACTGAAGTGTCAGAGGAAGCAGCACGCTGGTTTTGCTCAGGGACAGGTGACCTGGCGCTGAACGAACATTGCCGTGAGAGCTACACACACTCGTTCAGGGTTTTGGTTTCTGAGGGGAGAGTGCAGCCCCTGCACTGGTGTTACCTGAGCCCAGGCTTTCCCGAGGAGGGGTGGTGCGATGTGGAGTGGAGGCATTAATTAACTTCAGCTGTTACTGATTAACAAAAAGCATTAAGTGTTGCAAGCTACCCCATTTTAAGTTATTCTTGTGCTGTTGCAAGGTAAGCTTGCTGTCTAAGGGTACATTTTTCTTCCAGAATAGATTTGGAAGTGCAGCAAGAACGCCTTACTGCTGTGCAAATTCTCCCCTTACCTCTGTATACCTGCTGTCTGCTATGCTTACTTGAAGGCGAGTAGGGACTGGAGGCTAGGAAAAGCCTACGGAAACAAAGGTAAGATAAGTTCGTTAGAGGAGGTCCCTTGTGCTGAACTGTAGCAGGGAACTAATCTTGCTGGGGGGAAAAGTTATTTTTCAGTTGGAGCAGTTTTAGCCATTTTTAGCCTGGCTACCTCTGCTGAAGAGTCAGCATTCTTTGAGGAGGGGGCTAGGGGAATTGCAAGCTCTGCCTTCTGTTTTTAAGACTAAACTGTCCCTTCATATAGAGCTGCATAAACAAAGCACCAGATCCACAGGAAGCAGGGGCAAAACTCCACACTGCTACTTTTGAAAGTGTTATTAAAACTTTTCTCCCTCCTGCAATGCAAATGTTTGTTTGTTCTTGCAGTCTGCCTACTCAACACATGACTGCTGCTGAAACCAAACTCCAGGCAGTGTGGCTTAGCACGAGTTTTCCACTCCCGTGAGCGATGCAGAAAGGAGACTGGGTGCAACGTTCCTTTAATAGGAGAGGAGCTCCGAGCTGCAGTACAAGCACCGCTAGCGTTACACAAGCCCCATGAAGGTGATGTGGAAAGCTGAGTATTTCTGTGTGATACAGAGACTCTCCTAGAGCCAGAGCAGGTGATACCAGTAAAGAGTCAGACCATGGCCTAGTGAACAGCACAGGGGCTCCTGCAGAAAGGAGGGCCCGAGCGCTGCCAGCGTCTTCTTTCCGTCCCTTCCACGCTGCAGCGCTGTCGGCCGTGACGCCTACAGAAAGACAGGCGTGTGGGAGCAGGTAGGATCACCCCTTTAGCAGCACGGGATGTTTGTAGAACATCCTACACCTGAGAATCCATTCAATAATGACTTTTCCTTATAAAATTCTTTACATTCCAGGGAAAAGGCTAAGCGTATGAAATAAGATAAAATATTTTAATTTTTCCAAGTAAGGAATTCTGTCTGAATTCTGAGTTTAGCAATCCCACAGTTCATTTAAAGAATGAAAGGTTGTATAGAGGAATACTCACCACTAGAGGACAAGTTTTATAGATATATAGTGATAATTCTGAGGAAATTCTTCACTAATGTGTGTCAGCAATTAGTTTATGCCCCAACAATTTAAAACTGTTTTAAATTAGGATTGCCTTTCAGCTTGTTTGAGTTCCGCCATCATGAAGTGACAAAACCGCCCGGCTTTCCTTCCCTGCACCTCTGGGTTAGTTGGCGTTATTGTTCACGCTCCTTTTCCGCGCTCCCTTCGTCGTCCGTCGCCCCCGCCCCCGGCCGGGGGGGACCCTACTCTCCCCTCCCCGGGTAGCCGCTTTCCGCGCGTTCGGTCGCCGCTTTCGGAACGTTTGGTTGCCACCGAACGCCACCTGGTGGTCGTGCTCGGCCAAAACGCGGAGCCCCGCTTTCCTCTGACGATGTCTTCTTCTTGCCCACTGCCGCACGACCTGGCTGGTTCCCCAGGCTTTCCAAAAATAAGGAAAAGGCGCTGTATGTCAATACTATGCAGAAAGTAAGCGATTTTGCGGCAACAACAACGTGGTAAGTTATCGGTGGTGACAGAGCGTGTAACCAAAGCCTGGCACAGTATGCGGAAAGATTCCCACAGGCGGTGGGTGAGTCTGATCTGTATTGTTTGATACTGGACAGAACTAAAAACTTCTGTGGTCCATTATTTTGAAGTGTCTCACCAAGAAACAATTTTAAACATGTGTCCAGACGCTGACTTCTATTCATAGACTTTGCTTTACCACAGAAACCACTCTTCTTGGAACACAGAAATATTATCCTGGTTGAATATAGCGAACATATGCTTTGCAAAAAGAAATTGTGATTACCCAAATCTCTGGCTGTTTCTCCAGAGAAGGAGAAACCAAAGAAAGGTAGCTGAGAAGCAACATGGAGTCTCCCGAGAATAAAATCTGCAGGCTGTACCACCAGTTGCTACTTGCGATGACAGCTAAAACCAAAATATTGAAGCCTTGGGTTATACATTTTGGTTTCATATAAAGGGAAAAGAGGATCTTGTGACCTCCTTCTCCTTAGAGAAGGAATTTCTATTTTCAGGAGCCTTGGCCTTGAGCTCTTTCCCACTCTCCTGTCAGCAGCAGCTCTTCAGCCATCTGCAATTCCTGTTGGCCTGCACTCAGTGATGGGGACTGCACCTCCTCTAGGCTGCCTTTCCCACAAAAGGTTGGACCAGATGATCGTTTGAGGTCCCTTCCAACCTGGGCTGTTCTGTGGTTCCTCGAAAGCAGGCTCGCTAGCAAAATGGATGGAGAAAAGCAAGTTACAGCCACGACAGCTGATAAAAATCCCTTACTGAATTTGACCAAAAATACAGTAGAAAACAAAATCAGCCAAACTGTTCAAAAGTAATCAGCGTGGTAGCGTGGCTGCCACAAACCAGGTACAGGCTGGACAGAATTTGCCAGGCCTTTCTGCCTGAGGATGAGGCCCGTAGAGTTCAACTGGATAAAAAGAAGTTCATTGCTCCCTACCGACTCAGAGCTGTGGCCATCTTTTCCTCCACCTCCTTTCTCTCCCATGTTTGTTTTGCCAGAAGTAACCGAAACTTACCCAGGCTTCTTGTCTTGCAATCATTTGAAGTGTTCCCTTCGGCCCATTTGCTGCAGGAGTTAAGGTATTACTGAGATCAAACAATGTGAAATCCTTAGAGCTGTGAAAATACAGGATTTCCTGCCTCAGAGCTACTAAACCCTACTCTTTAATTCCACTAAGGAAGCAGAGCGCTACGGTAAAACCACATGCCCAGGGACTGGAAAAAGAAACAGGCATCTGTGTCAAGAATATTGTTGGTATGGTTGGAAGGTACCAGAAATGTTCACTGTGAAACACAACAGTAAAAATCTTTCAGTCTACCACTTAGCTTTAGAAAGGGCTGTGTTTAAAACGCAACTGTTTGCACACAACGCATCAGGTAAAACATCTTCAGTTTGCTGTGAGGCAAGATTTTCCTAGTAGCTATATATAGACCATAACTTCCTTTTCAAAACCTACGAGAACAAATGCAGAAAGTGCAGAGGTTAGTTTGCGTGCGTGGCTGACGCCACACATCATTTTCTTCTCGGTCAGAGTTTCCGAGGTCGCCCTGCTGAGAAGGAAAGAAAGGGACGCAGCGGTGGACACTGGATCAGAGGAGCCCCCACGCCACTGCCTGCTCCCCTGGGCCACACACACCATGGGAACACAACGGCGGAGAAGGAGACGCAGCGCTCCTGCCAACAAAGCACAAGTCAAAAGGTGGGAGCGCAGCAGCGAGCCCAGATTGCGTGAGGCCGAGCCTGGGGGTTAGGAGGGGAAAGCACAGCAAAGCTTTAGACTGGGAGTCCCGACAGGGAGAGGCAGCATGTCCAGCGCGGATGTGGGGGAGAGCACAAACATCCTCCACGGGAAAGCAGCAGAACGAGGCAATGGCGGCTGTGGAAGGAGGAAGGAAAGGAAATTCCCAGTCGCGGGCACGGGGTGGGGAGGGCTGGCAGCCGCGAGAGCAGGAGAGGGCTTGACAGGATGTCACGGGAGAGGGGATGAACAAAATTACCACCTACCGAAAAGGTCAGAGAGCATGAGAACGTAGTGCTGATCGGATGGGGGTTTCGTTTATGCACACAGATCTGAGCAACTTCCGTGAAGCTGGAAGAGTAGAATAAATAGATTTTAAAATCAGATTGTTATAACCCCCTATGTCTGACCTGCGTAACGGGGACCACGGTTTCACTGCCGGCAACTCCAGCAATCCAGTAACTTCTGTTTCAGCTAAACCATACACCGCCATCTATCCACAAAGGAATACTTAAGGCCACAGCAGCCCCTCTTTATTGTTTGCTAATTACTTACTCTTCATTAGTTACCCCAGCAGTTGCGATAGGAAGAAGATCGCTGTGGTCATTTACTGTAGGGCAGTGCAGTGAATGGAGATGTCGATAAGGAGCTGGGAAGGGGTGAGGGAAAGAAGGGGGGTGTAGAGAGCAGCGCCCGCGGTTTGGCTGACTTTGAGACATGAGCTTTCAAAGGACAGAAAAACAGAGCGGAAGAGTTTCATGGAGAGCACAGCAGACCCAGCCAGAGCTTGGGTCTCAAGAGGAAGGTGGTGACACAGGTACTTCGTATTGTTGTCCTAGTGGTTGACAGTGTTCCTGCACTCAAACAGCTCCAGCTGATGTCATCAAATCCTTTTAGGTCTCCTGGAGTCTTTAGGAAAGGAAGATGGGAAAAACACGCCCAGTAACACCTCGCACAACATGGAAATGATCACGAGGGAAAAACAAACCTGAAAACCAACCAACTTCCCACAAGCCCCTCTTCAGTCTCAGATGGTGGCTATGGAAACCTCCTGCCACACTAGCAGCGAGCACAACGCCGGCCCGACTGCCTGCTCCGGCTTCCCGTGGGGGAGCAGGGAGCTCCGCTTCACTGCCACCAAGCTGCAAATCTTAAAGACACTGAATAAGCTGAATTTGGTACGCTAAATATTTAAAAAAACCCAGAATTTTTAGTTTCTTTTAGTGGTATTTGGAGTAGCTGTTACCTTTAACAATTTCTTGTGATCTGTTAACACGCATGCAGCACGTGACTTGCAGAGCCTTTTCCAGTTGAGGGCAATAAATCCCTTACAGCGCTCCCCGTCGTGCTCAGCTTGTGCCACATTTTCCTTGCTCTCTCGCTTTTGGCATCTTCATCTCCCATTAGTTACTGGGAAACGCTGTCATTGTTGCAGGCAATTTATGAGGCCGTCCCATCCACACCCACAGCACCTCCCAAAGTGATGTACAAAACGCATCACGTTATGTTTTTATGCATCACAAATCCATCAGACATACCCATTAACCACATTTTAAAACTATACACCTGGTTTAACTACCGTATCAATTCACCACAGGTAAACTCTTCTGAACAGATCAACTGGACAGTTAAACTCTACAGTGACTACAGAGAAGTCCTATTTATGCAGTTCAAACTACTTTATCGATTTATCTTTGCATCATCGGGCAACGCTCTGGTTCTGTGCCACACGCAGCAAAAAGGGAGACGCTAGATGGAACCAAGTTAAGAACGAGCTGCCCAGCACAGCAACGCTGCAACGCTAACTCCACGTATTTCTTTGCAACTTAAATTCCAAGTTTCCAAACCAACTAAATGAAGAAGTTCACTTTCGGAACCAGAAATTGCTTTCATGTTTCACTATTTCTTAAGGTAATTTGTATGGGGGTTTTGTGGCTTTTTTTGGTCACCCAGAATCCAGTCAGACATTGCCAGGCTGGGAGCATACCCAGCCTAGTTACTATCCCCTTTTGGACATGTCACACACAAGCTAACAGCTGCACCTAACATTTGATATCAAATCTAAACATTTGAATAGTTTTAATAATTTCAATCCATGTACACTTAAACTTTTCAAACTAACTCCAAGAGCTGGAATACTGCTCAACTGTCTAACAATTATCAGTATTAAATAAAACCAGATAAAATTCTTTTTGAACATCCATTATTTTGCTGTATTACTTGAACTGTAAAGAGCCAAGATGCTATAAACAAAAATTTGTGCTATAGAAATTCCTTTCCCCCTTCGCCCAAAGTAAGTGTTGGATTATTAAAGACAGAACATAAGCAATGTTCAAATTGTTTTACTCTTCCTGGAGCAGCCGTTGGAGCTGTGCTCCAGCACTTCCCCTCGCAGTTTGGTCTCAAACGCGGAGAGGGCGGAGCGGCGCAGGAGAAGCTGGAGGAAGGCTGCCCGCGCTCCCATCGGCCGGCGGGCGCCGTTACTGCCCGTGAACCGACGACTTGGGCTGTCACATGCAGAACGGGCACAAACACAAACAAACACGACAAGACAACATTTGATAAAGTCATTTTAATGGAAAATGTAAAACCCCTTTCAACTTCAATGTACAAAGCATGTGTAACACTTGCACTTTTAACAAATTAAAGCAAGCCAATGTTTTAAAAAAATACATCATTGAATGTATATATGTATATATTTACATAGCATATTAAGTTTAATATTTAGCTTTAAAAGTTCACATAAATTTTACCAAAATGAGACAATTTTTAAATAAATTACACCTTTTGAAAACGTTTAATTGTACACTGAATAGCTTCAATAAAATACTGAAGTGTCTGTATTTAATATCTACTTTATATACTTTATATTTTACAAAGTTTACAATTATTTGGCAGTAATTTTCAGATTATGACATGACTGCTGTGCGGACTCAGCAAGATCCCAAATGCAGGCAATAGCTGGTGTTTGTGTCCTACTCTCACAGTAACTGTCTCAATGTAGTGAAAAATATCTGAATTATTTTAGCAAACTGTACAAGTCACATTTACATTTGATCAACAATATAGCATAGAATTTTGTGGTTTTTTTCCAAAAATAAATACATCATCTTAAATCTTTGACATTTCACAAACTTCATGTACATTATAATACAGGACAGCAGAATGCTGCTTAACTGTTTGCAAGTCTAACATGTAATCACAGTGGCTGTGATATGAAGCTCTACCGTTGCAGTGTCGTTAACAAGTAAATATGATGACTATGTTTTCTTGGCACTGATGGTTTGTGAAGCTTAAATTAGTGTGCATACTGTTCATATATTAGAAAAAATAACCTCCGTTTGATGTTAACGCAAAAAAAGCAGCGAGCACTTAGTTTTCATCCATATCTTCCATTTCACCTTCATGAATCTTCAAAGCTCTCACCATTTCTTTAACTGCATGATACAAGATATTTTTAACCTGCAAGAACATCAGACAGATTTTAGTGAGGCCTACGACTCAAGAACCCCACAAAGTAACTGCATTTAGGACTGAGCCCCGAGCCTAGAGGATGGAAAAAAAGAAAAAGGAAGGCTCTATCAAGCCAGTGCAAAAGGAAACACCTTTTTACACGTTTTAAAACGCAAGGTTAAAGAAATAAAACCAGCAACTCAAGGGAGAGTCATTTACACCCCTGGCATTCGTGCGGCTGCTGCTCATTGTTATTCTGTGTGAACAGCAGCGAGGAAGTAGCTCCACGCACTGCTCGGCATTTCAATGAGCCTGAGCACGCCCTGCCTTCCCAGCAGCTTCCAGAGCAGAATTCATTTCCTACCTGCAGTTTATCATCGTAATTGATTTCTTCCTTTGACAGCCTCAGCTCCTGCGTTAAGTGAAATGACTGTACAAGATGTTCTGGAGACACAAAGTCTTCAGTTACTTGAACGCAGCTGTGAAAATTTTGCACCTATCCAAAATAACAAGAAGAGACCAATAATTAGTATTTTGGGGTTATTCGTTAGCAGAGACACCTGAGACATCTTAAACCACAGGCTTATCAGACTAAAGGGCGTCTTTACACATTTTATGTAGAGAGCATTTAGGTGTATTTGACTTAGATAAGTTAGGTCCTGGCAAAAGGTACAACGCACATCTGCCCGTGCTCTGGCTCTTCTTCCTCTACTCGGCTCTGACACTAATTCAGCAGGCTCTTGCGCTCTCCTGCATTGTTCCACCCCTCTACCAGCTGTGCAGCCACCGCTGCTGTGTGCTGCTGCTGCCGCCAGAACCCCGCGCGGGCTCCTCCGGCCACGGAGACAGGCGGGAAAGCTTGTACCCACGCTGCCAGGCACAGCTGGCCACGTTCGCTGAAAAGTAACTGCCAGTGGAAATATTTAAAAGACATAAAAACCATATGAACAAAGGGGCCGGGTTCAGAAAGCAGGGGGGCAAAAAGCACTTTCTTTTTTCTCTAAACACTTCTTAGTGGTAAGAGGTAACTATTGAGAGAAATGGACACCATCTTCTGCCACCCAGGTCACACCTGGGGGACAGGGGAAAGCAAAAAACACTTCCCGGTTGGGACCTGACTACCAACTCCTGTTTGTCCTCTTCAAAAACACACAGCATCAGGTTTTCACCCCGAAATTCTTAGAAATTGCATTGTTTCTTCAGCATGTCAAAAACCTCGTTTCCCCAAATTTTAACCACTCATAAAATTGTGCAATGTCAATTCTGCAAACTTACCAAAGCCTGGGGGGTGGGGAGGGAGCGCCTTTGCCATTCTAGCAAACAAACTGTCCCACCCTGCTCAGTACTGATGAAGATCTGCATATTTTAAGCTCGAGCCTTGCAAAATCTAATTTTTTAATGCATGCTCTAAAATTACCATTGCGATACCCGACATTCAAAAAACCTTTGGGGCCTACACAGTTAAGGACACAGCACTTTATTTAAAAATGGTTTTCTTCTTCAAAAACACCGCCCGAGTCTGATTTTATAAGGTTCGCTTCCCCTTCGCAGGTGAAATCCCAGAGGGTAACCCCTGGGCTCAACCTAGCGCTGGACACAGGGCTTCTCCAGCCTTGTAATCATCAAGGACAAAGCAGTGCCATTCCCTCCTGCAGATTAATCGAAAGAGAAACCATTCCGGAGACGAAGAGGGTTTGCTGATGCCACACAATTTGCGAACGGCAGAAAGCCAGGAGCAAGGAAACAGCTGCAGAAGTGCCACCACGAGGCTCCCACCAGCGCTCAGGGAATGTCCTAGAGCTTCGGCCGAAACATCGCTGCGCTGTGCAGCCGGGCTGCCAGCTCCAGCCCCCTCTCCTCCCTCGCAGGCTTCTCACCCGCTTCAAGTCTCTACCCGCCCTTGTTCTCCTTTCCACCCCATGCAAATCCCACACCACTCTCACTTTCTCCTCACTGAGACAATATTTTACTGATTCCCCCTCCCTCCACTGCAGGACGGGCAATATTTGTTGCCCTCAGATCTTTCATTCTGCTGTGCCTTAAAGCTCCTTCCCTCCCAGGGCCTGTCTTACGGCGCACAAGTCTTTGCGGGGAAGACAGATTTTACCCAGCTGGTCTGGTACTTAACACGGGAAAGCCCTGCTCACAGCCCATAGGCAGTTCTATTTACAATATTTATAATACAAGCCGATACAGTGACACACACAAGTAAGTATGTTTAGCAACGATTCTGCTGAGGTTCCTGGAGTGAGGACTACAGCACACTCGTGACTGTGCCAGTTCCAGCTGAACTGAGAGAACAGCTTCACCCTCAGCCCCCGCAGAGAGGAGGTTTTCCACCAGCGCCCACGAGACAGTCAGAAAGGCCTCAGACCTGGGCTGGGAGAGGGAAAGGCGAGTGGGCAGGGAGGAAAGGGCCGTCCACTGCTCCTCGTGGCACAGCCGTCTCCCTGCTGTCCTGTCCTGACGCCGAGGATCAGCCATTTCCTGCAGGGCTCAGCTCTGCGGCCAGCACTCAGCACAGGCACCTCCCAGACCTTTATCCTACATCCTTATCCCAACATCGCCAGGATGTCACATTACCTCCAGCATGTTATTTTACAATAATAATCCTGCTGTTAAATCAAGATAACACTACTATAAAAAACAACATTGTAATAACCTGTTCTACTACGAACAAGTTTTGCATGGAGCCTGAACAACACATTTCAATCACCAACTCAAGTATTTCTATCTTTTAGTTTGTCCCTAAAATATTTTACAAATTTGGTAAGTCACGAAATTAAAACCAGGGAGGGCATGCCTGGAGGAGGACTGTGATATAGGATGACCCAGAGCGGAGCAACAGAAAGAACAAATCATTTAAAAGAAGAGTAAGAACCCCCTTTTTCTAGCTGGGGAATTTTCGAAGGAGAGCTGAGCTCACTGTTGCACATGCTGGACAAAGAGCAATGCCCAGAGATCAGCAAAGCAGGGGACACTTCTGAGCTCCCCTACTTGTACAGCCAAGAAGAAAGGAGATACAATCCTACAGCGCATCGCTCAAGGTACATTCAGGGAAGCATCTGCAGAGGAGACCAGTACAACGCTGTACCTATTTTCTGATTTCCCCCTGAGAGAGCAATTCCCTCCGCAAGAGGTACTGACAAGGCTACTCTGACCGTCACAGCTCGCAGGAGACACTCTCCCCTCCCATCCCACCACTGGAACAGTTTGACTTTGCTGACTGAAATGATCACAAGGGGGACGTGACTGCTGTCTAGAAGTACAGAGGGAGGAGGGGGAAACCTGGGAAGCAAGAGGAATGCTTTACACTACCACACAATATTAAGAACAAGTTCCTTTAAAAGGTAGACATGAATCCATAGAAGCTGGAAAAAACCCCAAAGAATATATAGAATACACACAACCTCCTCCATGTTAGAGCAGTAATATTCTAGACCAGCACGTCAGAAGCAGCAGTGCAACAACAATCCTAACTGGCTCCAGGATGGAAGTGTCCGAGCTACACTACGCAGCGACCACAAGCAACCGGGCTCCCTAACTCTGTCCCTCAGCCCAATGTCCTCTGCTCCACAACATTAGTGATGAGCAAATAAAAAAATAAATGTAAAGTTTCCACCAAATTTAGTATCAACTGTCACCCGGTTTTAATTATTAAAGATTCATGATGTGCATGTAAATCAGAAACACTTAACATGTAAACTTAACCTGGTTAAGTTTAACCTGAATTCTTGTTCAGACTTATTTTTTAAGCGTTTAAATGTGCTTTGTATATATGAAGTGTTGGTGCTGATCCCTAAGGTCAGAATTTATGCATCTCTATATAGAGCGTACTATACATGTACATGAAAGAACACGATGCTTTCATTTCCTCCTACGTGGCAGATTCACAGGAACTTCTTACTGAAGATGAAAAGGTTCTCAGCTTCACCCACTAAGGTTTAAAAACACCATGTTATTAACTCCTTGGTGCCAGAAGCTAGAACATTACCACATCAA
Organism: Charadrius vociferus; assembly: GCF_000708025.1. NCBI lineage: Eukaryota > Metazoa > Chordata > Aves > Charadriiformes > Charadriidae > Charadrius > Charadrius vociferus. Next base: position 387,870 of record NW_009649467.1, on the reverse strand, counting down.
AAGCAATCTGGAGTTTAAAGCCAATGAGGTAAAGATAAGAGTGGTCTTATTCTTGGTCCTTAAACCTATGAACGGCAGGGAAACCTGAAACAGCCCCACTGTTTCATGTTTTATATTCTGCATGGCTCTATATAATGCCATGTTATATAAAACTGATTTCCCAGTATGTTTGTGATTTTCTATGGGTTCCCTTTTTACTTTTGTGTCTGGGATATCTCCCTTGTTTCCAGAGATCAGAGGAAGTTTATTGGAGGATGCAATACAAATCTTGTGAACTCTGGGAGTCCCAATGCCTGTAACAGGAGCTAAGAACATCACCAATGCCAGATGTTCCTTATCCTTTGTGAAAGGACATTAAGCCCTGGAGACATGGTACAGGGAAAGGCAACCTACAACAACCTGAGATTTGGTCACCCAGGTTTGGTTGTGGGTTTGGTTTTTTTTTTTTCCCTTCTTTTGCCAGAAAACAAATCCACACAGATCATCCAGGGTCAACATACCACCCTGTGAAACCCCTCTAAAGACTCAGTGGAGTGACAAAGGAGTCCAGTCTGGGTAAGGTACCTGTTGCTTTCAATGCCCCAGCAACTGAAACAACCAGCAGGCAGATTAGGGTCGTAACACTTGTCATCACTACAACCCAGTCATTTTTTTCACAGAGAAAACCCCCGTGCCCTGGTCACGGTGACGTGGTAAGCCATCGCTTCCTCTCTGCCCAGATGAGGCGGTGGTTGGAAGCTGATCTGCTGATCAGAAACCAAATAGCATCTTCTTCAGAAAGGCCTGGCCTCGCCTGAACCCGGGTGGAGGTCAATGATAAATCTTTAACAGCAAGATGGTTTACAACCCCTCCCGCAGGGTGGGGATGCTCCTCATTCCCAGATAGTCAGCTACCTCATTAGCGGTGCCAGACAGCTGGCAAGACAGCAAGAAAGCAGGCTCCATTTCCCGTTTCAACAGGAAAAGGCTCATGGGGTGAAGAAATAAATCAGTCTAGAATTGCCCCAAAATCATGTCTAAACAATTGTGCTTTCTTCCCTCTTGTCACCAAGGAGAAGCAGCTTGCAGACTGTGAGGAAAAAAACCCACCAAACAAAATGGAGTAACAAACCCTACGTGCTAGGAGAGGACTGAAGCTTGCCACACAAATTCATAGTTTCTCCTGCCCCGCTGACAGTCCTTTTTCTTACGTAACTAAGAATTAAAACAACCCAGCTACCGCAAAGGTGATTTCCCTCTTTCTGATGGTAAGGAAAGCTGCTGAAGGGACAATGACGGCTCCTGGAGACTGATGGACGTTCTGTGTAAAAAGGAACTTAAGTGTGGAGTGGGAAAACAACCTCCAAATCCTGTTACTGAAACAACTTGTTACACCCAAACTGCCTCTACAGTTCTCCTACAGCTGAAGACAAAAACAACAAGTGACATCCAGGTATTTATCTGCTTGGGTTCCTCCACCTGCCTCTCTGGGGGTAAATTAACTTTGGATTTAGAAGAAAAAAATAACCACCTAACTTTGCCATAACTAACATCAGTTAATTTGGAAATTTGCTAATGAAATGAGAAGTGGAAGGAGCGGTTAATACTAGTCTGCTCATTTTTCATTATCAAGAAAAAAAAAAGGAACAGTATTTATTTCAAGCATTCAAATTGCTGTATGTTAGTACTGGCTGGTCGTCTATATGAGCAGATGTACCTTATCATACATTCCTGTACACTAATAGCTACCATTAAGAAAATAAATTCTAATTGGAGTACAGATATAGTTATGTTTTTTAAAAAAAAGTTATTTTCTGTTATTTATGTTATTTTATCCTGTGTGTCTTTAAACAGATGTACATTACCTGATGAAGTGCTCCTGCTGGTAGAATAATAGCATCACCAAGAAACTGAATAACCGTACAGGTTTTTACTCCGTATTCTTCAAGAAGTCTTTGGCGAAGTTTTTTGTTCACGTACCAACTTTGATCACGTATTGGATCATGCTCCGGTAAAACTTCTAAGCCTTGTTCTTTTGCGATCTGTTAAGTACAGAAAAGACCCCAAGTCACTTTCAAAAGAAGCTGAACCTTTTGCTGGTAAATTGTAAGTATACCTAACTTACGAAACAACAGTACTGTGTTCCCAATACCCAAATGAGAATTTTAGTTAGGGATTTGAAAGGACCTCAAATGAACTGGCATGTCCCACTGAACTGAAGACATCTACAGAACTCTCATTCCAGAATGTCGGGCTTTTAAGGAACCTACCATCCCATCAAGGAATTCAGAAAACATGATGGACTTAAAAAAAACCCAAAACAAAAAAACAAACTAAAAAAAACCCCACAACCAAAAAAAAAGCCAACTTCCAGACAGCAGTAGACTTTTAACTGCAACAACCATTTCTCATCAAGTTAACCATGGGGGAACAAATATTACCCTTATTATTTGCTAATTAAGGAATCACAGTGACTAAAGGAAAAAAGCAACTGAAGATAAAAACACATATCCGAGCCATCTATCATGACTCAGGAGACAATCAGCTCATTAAACTCATGTATTTTTATTCCTATTGATATTAAATAAACTTTAATTATGTGACGCAGAGCTTGAAACTGTTGTGTATTATCACCTTTCTTCTGTACTATCACCTTTCCTCTGTACTAATGAGATACTGAGATTTTCTCTCTCATCAGCAGGCAAAGTGGTCCCAAGGTCTAGTCATCAATTGATCTCCAATTCAGTATTTCAAAAATAACATCACGCCAAAAATGTAAGGTGGTACACAATTAATTTTGAATACCATGGCAACCTGTGGCAGCAAATGACAAACTTTATTACACAGTGTCTTAAGTGCTTCTGTTTTAAATCTGCTGCTCAAAGAGTTTCACAGTATCTCTTCATTGCTCTGAAAGAAACGTTGATTAATACTCATCCACCTATTGCCTTGCATTCGTGACTTTGTTCACAACTCTTTTCCAAACTGAAGAGCCACCATCTACTCTTTATGAGCATCTACTTTTTGAACGAACACAAAAGCCCAGCTGTGTAATTCATAACCTCCTAGAATTAGCTATATTTTGTTTACTAGTGCTCATTTTTCCCCGCAGTTCAGCTTGCCAAAGAGCAAATGTTTGAGTCACCAGAGGACAGCTGCCCTGGGACCAAAACACTGCCTTATTGTCCAAGAGAATCTTTACTACTAAATTTCTTAGGCTCTTCCTGCTCGCAGTGGAGACCTCGGCCTCCCGCCTGTTTATGGACTCCTTCGGTTTAGCCAGTTAAAACCCATCTGATTTTTTTTCCCTACAGCAGAAGACAGTGAAGACTTCTTTTCCTTGTGCAACCACTTCAGTGATGCTTTGGTACTTCTATGTCGTCTGTCAAGACCACCTTCTAAAGCATGAAAACGTGCTAAAGACAGGGTACAGAAAACTGTTTCCAAGAATGGTGCCTCTAAATCTAATGCCACTGATGACTATCAGTGGCCCAGTGGGGGATATTCATCCTACGTGGTAAGTAATGACCTGAAAGGTTCTGATATGCCTTTAATTTGTTCATCACATGCTGCCGAAGGAAGATCTGCACCATAGCTAAAGCTGAAGAAGTTTGCTGCCCTTAGGTACATTATCCCCCACCTCTTTCATCTTCACTAAGAGCCAAGGCATGTTCTTTGAGCTAACTGATGTGACACAGTCTTTACAAAGACCAGTGGCTGCTGGGTTGCAAGGTCGGGTTTTTTTTGCATGGGACAATTCACAAAAATTTCAGCATCTGATAATGCAAGAATGGATCAGTGCCAGAGAAACATTATCCTACAAATGCCAATACTAAAAAATAAAATTATCCTTTGTACTAGAGAAGAACAAAAACAGATTTCCGTGCCCTCCTGTGACTTCACAGTTTGCAGGCTACCCATAACTCTTAAGAGGTACGCGTGTATCATATTACATATTTTATTTGTTGACTGATGTAGCAGCTGAATTATAATTTACTTTATGTGCTTTAAAGGAAACAATTTTACTTCTCCCCCATCCCTAAGCATAGGGGTGGGATTTCTGGGCTTTGCCAGCCCCCTTTGATTTACCAGTTACTTAGATTATATTTATAAAATACCTATGATAAATCTAACCTTTTGCAGAAACTCTCTTATCTTGTCAGCATCTTTGCCAGCATAAATGTGCCATAAAGCACCAGGTAATTCACTCGAGTCTTTCAACCGCTTCCTTAAAAGGTCATCCAAATCTTCCTCTTCAAACTTCTTCAAAACTCCTAAGATTCAACAAAAATATTTTTTAAAAGCGAGACATAGGCCAAACTGAAACTAAACACCTTCTTTTCTAATTTCTTGTGTGAAACTGAGCAGATAGAAGTTTGCTGAATACAACAGAAAGCCCCAGGTGATTCTTTTGTTTGGTGTTTGTAATTAGTCACTAGAACATGAATGCCATAAACACCTTCAAAAACAATGTTTAAGATTTTTTCCACCTGTTGAATTTCATAGAATACATTCTCCTACCTGAAATAAACAAGCAGGGCTAGCACCAAAAAATTAAAAGATGAAAAAGGTGTTTTCCTGCAGTCAGCAAAAGCAGTGCTTTGCATGCTGCTCTGCAGCAGCTAGTCAAGAAGCAAGAGCTTTCCCAATACCCTGAAGTTTTGCTGCTATTAACTCAGTGCATACGCAAGCAAAACCAAAGCAAATAAAGAAGAGCAAACCGTACTGCAGCTCTATTAGTCACACCCAAAATCTACATTTGCTGATTACAGAATGAGAGGACAAAAGAAGAAGGGGAAAGAAACAAACCTATTTCAGTGATTTAAAGACTGTTTCACATAAGCAATAAACCTCATACAGAGGACTAACATACACCAATTTAAGCTCTCCAGTGCTGAAAAATTACATTACAGTCCAAATTCAATAGAGCAAACACAGTGCATCCAGAGGGAGCAGAATAAACAGAAGGTCTGGCAAATATATCATCTTGACATAATTGTTAGAACTACCACAGCTTCCAGAGAAAATCCTTCATCCTGCACTTTCATGAGCTCTGCCGGCCCCAGCGCAGGAATGGTATATCAATTATAGGTAACGGCAAAAAAATTGAAAAGAGTTTGAAATACCATTTCATAATTCATGAACTGCAGTGTATTTTATGCAGAATTAATGTGCGTGCAAATCCTTGAAACAAAGAATCTCCGAGGTTTAAGCAAGTACTTATGGTCATCTTTCATCCACCTCAAAAGACCAGTGTCAACTTTAAGCGTGGAGGATCATTCAGCCCATCTACACCTCTTACAATGAGGTTGCCTTTACCTGATTTGGAAAGTACTCCATTTCCTTTCGCTATGCCAACGTAAACAAGGATGTTCACGACATCAGAAACTTCAATATGGAGATTTGTGGTTCCTATATCATGGTCTTTAGTAGCAGCCACACCTACGTTAGAAGATAAAATTAGGGTTTGTTGTATTGCAGATTCACCTTTAAACAGCAATGTGCAACAGCTAACTGAGAAGAAATTTCTAAAAGTACACCAAGCGTTGCAGAAAGACATTTAATGCACAGACAGGCTTTAATGTGAAAATACCGAGATACAGAAACTACGAACGTGCTTTTGTTGCACCTGCTAAAAAAGAAAATGTTACTTTTTAACAAAAAACGCAGGCAACTGTCCCTGCGTAGCAGTTGTGTCAGAACAAAACACATTTCAGCAGAATAATCAAGGACATCTCCTGACCACTACATTCCTTCCCAACCTTCTGTGTTGTTCAGGGCAGATTACAAGTACAATGAATTTACAAGGTTATCAAATCAAATGTGTCACTTTTACGCCTAGCTGTCAGCAGAGTTCTTAACCAAAGGAAATCCCCAAGCCAAGAGGAAAATTAATTTTAGTTTTAAGAGGTGAAAACATACACGCTTAAGTCAAAAGGACATTTCAGAACACTAAGCCTTGCAGCACTATTACATAAAACTGTCATTAATGATTCAGTTCTTCAGACCCATGCCTTGATCACTATCATTAATATGTTTATTTCAAAGGACATCTGGAGAACTTTTTAAATCAAAGCCATCACGACACAAATTACAACTCATTTCTCACCCTATTACAACAATTTGTAAAACAGAACTGAATGTATTTGTTTGCAAAAGAAGGAGCAGATGGAAAAAGTCTGAGGGCAACAACCTTTCCTAAACAGGGTTTTGAGTGTACGGTATACAATAGAAATAATGGGAAAAATGCTGAGATTTATTTATGACCAGAGTTATGAGTAGAATAATACTTCATGAAGTATTTTGTCATACAGCATTATTAAAGACAGGATCTCTCTTTGTGTAAAAGTAGCTAACCATTTTTATGTTTCAGACTCTAACAGCACTAGGAAAACCAGAAAGAAATGCAGAAAGAAAAACTCTCATGCCTGAGGTGTGTGCACTGTTAATATACAAGTCAGTAAAGTACTTCTCCCACATTCAGCGAACAATTATCCTCCAAGCAAGCTCAGCTTTCCATCAAGCATTATGATGTGTGGCATTCTACATTTCTAAGGGAAGAGGTAACTGTGACGTTTCTAGGGCACACTCACCATATGCACTGCATAGTCTGGGTCCCAAATCTGGACGGACAAAAAATCCTGGCAGATGAGAAGCCAAGTTTAGTTTTCCTTCTGGACTACAATATTCAGGCAAGGGTAAACTTTTTAGTAAGTCCTCATATCTGGAGGAGAAAAGAAAGAAGAACATAACTGAATTTGTGTCACTACATAGACAGAAAAAAACCCAACATGGAGATTGACTTAAGAATATCTAATAGTAAACTCAAATACCTTGCTGGCATCATAGCCTTGAAATCTTCACCTGAAGGCCAATCTTTCAGTTTTAGTAGAGCTGTTTCCCCATTTTTTATCTTCTGCCGTTCTGCAAGCAAAATAGAAAATACTCAAAACTAATACACTGTAGATGGTTTACTTTATTCAGCTAAAACATATAACTGAACTCTTGATTTGTCCTATAAAGATTTCATCCACTGAAGCAGGAGATAATGAATTTTGAGACACAAGGAGGGTACAAACCAAACTCAACTACTTGAGGAACAATGACATTTGTTTGGTTTCTTAGTCAGACCTAACTTCCATATTAGTGTATCTTTAATTCTGCAAAGGTAAAAAAATGCAAGTTTCCATCGCATTGTCTGGAAACACATTACCTAGAGTTTTCTTTTTAAATTAAAGTTTCTTCAAAGCCTCAAGATCCATAAAGAATATTTTTAACTACAGTTTCAAACATTGACTGTGTTCAGAATCAATGGAATAATACATTTAAAGTAACGTACTTGAAACATCTTCAAAACCATCCCAGAACTCCTTCACATTGGTGTTTGAAATAATACTGTCTTTGCAATTCAAGATATCAGCTTGCTGGTTTCCAAAATCTAGACTAATTGACTCAGCTTTCCACAGGCTGAAGTTCATTTTCTTATGCATACCAGACACTAAAACAGGCTGTAAAAAATAAAGTAAAATAAAAAAAAAAAATCAATACTTATCCTTTTGGAAGCAAACACCTCCTTAAATTAAACTGGAGTACAAATGCATCCGAAACACATGCTGGACCTTGGCGCTACCGAGGTGTTAACACTTCCTCCAACAGCAACAATGCCCAAGTTGTCATTCACACATCTTTTTGAAATCTGGGTCTCCGTACCAGTAATTTCTTGTTTATTATTAGGAACTAACTGAAGTTTAAACTACACAAGGTTCATATGGGGGCTATACCTGACAAGCTTTTGCCCACTGCTAACAATACATTTTCAAACGTGAAGTTTGGCAAATTTGTCCTTTAGCACAACTCCCCCGGAGCTCATACTGGGCTCACTTCACAGACTCAATGGCTCAATACCTACCCTTCCTTGTTTCCAGCACTCCTTGAAGAGCTTCCAGTTATTGTTGTTTTTATGGTCTCTGAGCCACAAAACATGCTTATCACAGATCCACGAATACTGAATATCACTGGACGGTTTACTGCAGTCATCCTGAATACATTTTCTATCATCCTTTGGCTCATCTTTTATTTCAGATTTTATATTTATCTTTGGTGCTCTATTTGGTGGAATCTTGTTTTCTACTACTGAAGCAATTATGTCATCAAGAATGTTCGGCATAGTCCTTCCGCTCTTGCCACTCTATTACAAAACAAACAAAGGTATGCTTAAACAATGTAAAAGCAAATAAAGTTAATGCAACTCCTTTTGCAGTAGAGTAGAATAATATCATTTCATTACCAACTAGAAGCTTGCAGTTATCTACTTTTTTTTTGTAGAAAACTGCACACATTCTTACATGGAAAAAATTAGGAATATACAATTATTACAGAACTCAATATACTGGACCCTTCCTTTACTTTGTCAGGTTAAGGCTTTATCTAACTTCATGAACATTTTCTTCATAGTATGTATCAATTATCACTGTATACATATATACAAAGAAACCCAAATAAAATGTTAATGCAAATGTCTGTGTGCATGTAAGGTTTTAATTATAAATGAATATTTGAAGCAATACAGCTATCAGACTGCTCTAACTACAACGCACCAAAACAAAAGACATTTTCAAATCCTGATATGAAAAACATGCATCTTGTAAACACTTACTGCTGTTCCTGTAGAGTAAACTGGAGCAAAAGCAATACCAGCATCTGTAGAACCTAGACGCAGTTTGCCCGCTGTTGTAGTTAATAAATCTCGTAAGGTTGAACCCTGCTCATTGTTCTGGGATGCAGGAGGGGAGCTTTTACAGTTTTGGGACTCCAAATTATCCTGGTCTTTCTCTTCCTTTGAATGTTTTCCAGAAGGACATTCTTTGTTCTCTAAAACAAAAATAATAATTGGAAGATTACACCGTTGAATCCCGATGCAGACATAGGAACAGCACCAGTATCCTGCATTTTATAGCGGTGGTAACACACTGTAGCACTAGCGCTTTATTCACCTGAAAACACATCAGAGGATGAACTAGATCCTTCAAAATGCAGTCAAACAGTGTGACCATGAAAAGGCCTTCCTCAGCGTCTCAGACATGCAGCTGAGTGAGCACCTGTCACAAATGAGAGATGCTGTAGCTGGAAATAATGCCACGTTACACGAGCATTCCACTAGCGGCTATTCTGGTAACAAATTCTGATGCCACCAAGAGAAGACATTGCAGTTTCACGATTAAAATTAAGGGGGAAAAGAAGGTCATCTGTTCTTTTTGTTGAACAAAAATCTCTGTGAATTTTTCCTAATTCATTCATTTATGTATCACTGGTGCCCACAAAGTCATAGACATGATACGACAATTTCAAGCATGTACCTTTCTTTTCTTCTCTGGCTTTCTGCTCTGCAAGATCAGCTAACCAATGCAGCGGTGACTGGGATTCAGGTGGTGTTAACTTGCTGTCTGTGCTTACATCACTCCTTGGACTTGTATTGCCATTTGTCTCGGACTTTTGAGGAGTATTCTGCTGTTGAGACTCAGGCATGCACAGAGAAATTTTATTACTGTGGTTAAGGACATTCTGCAAAACCTGTAGAGAACAAATTTATTTTTAAGTATTTAACTGTGCTTATTTCAAAGAGAAGGCTAGCATTTAGCCATCGTATATACAAATTAAAATGCAACTGGTACTATTCAAATACAAAAACCCACAAGAATCACAACATCTGAACAAACTGCAACGTATACACACATTTTAGACTCACCTGAGACACACCGTTCATTGCAGGGAGCTTGCCAGCTTGCGTGCTCTGCTTGCTGGTACACTGACAATGGGATTTAATTTCAAATTTTTCTCTTATATTGTGCATAGCATCTAGAAGGTCTGTCAGAACTAGGAGACATTTAAGAAGAAAACCATCAGCAGCTCCCAATCATTTTATGACCCTCTTTACAATACACACTGTGATGCTAAAATGCCATCTCCAAACCTTTTTAAAATTTAGAACTATTAAAAATGCTAAGCTTAACACTCAAAAATACTACAAAAAACCTGTCCACTTTACCTTAAAGCTCGTGCAGAAAGAGACATGGTCTTTAATTAAATAATTGCACCCTACTCGACTGAATAATCTAACCTTCACTCTGCATTCCTATTGCATGGCACACATCAAGAAAGCCAGTCATTCATTATTTACTCCTCATTGTTCAACGGGTGCATCATCGCTTCATTTAATAAAACCGTCAAACTACAGACTGAAGTGAGCCACGTCTTGACAAAAAAATTAGTATGCGATCATGTAATTTAAGGCTGCTTGGTAATGGGTACGCACAGAAGAACAAAACTGAGGTTATGTAGGCAGTCTTCACTGTGCTGTTTCCAGATGAGTGGTTCACTTCACGATTTAAAATTAAAACCAGTTTCAGTCTGGAACCTGTTCTGGGGAATGTCACAATTTGAATTTATTATGGAATCTAACCAACCTTCGTTTCTACCTGAACTAACATGCAACAACCCATAAAATAATGACTGGATCTGTATTTCCAGCTTAAAATAACTTGGGAATTAAACACTTAACATGTTTAAGGGCTCATTTGAGTTTTTTCTTCTCTGCATCAATGCTGCCAGAGATCCCAAGTTGCACTAACAACAACCACACCTAACTGCAATTCTTCATAAAACCTACTTTGTTGTAAGAAAAAAATCTGAATTTAGCTGGGTTTAGGATTACTACTTAACTTTTCATTTATCACAAGCTCCTTCACTGTGTTTTGCTTTAAGATGCTCAATCAGATATCCAACCCACACATGAATCTTTTCTTTTTTGGGTGGGGTCGGTAAGTGGGACAGAAAACAGTGAAAAACAAATACCCAAAAATCTGTTGCCACATAATGCTCCTCGGCAGCACTATTCTAAGATTTTCTTTTAACAGCTAAGGTCAGATTTAAGTACATTCTGGGCACTTTATTCCGCTCTGAAAAGGTACAAACCAGTGACAATAAACACCTTGAATTTCTTCACTGCCTGTCCCCAAAACCCCTTCAGACATCTGACAGCATGCTCCTCTCTCTCTCTTCATCATCTGTGCCCCTTGCTGTTAACTGCCCAGAATCACTTGCCTTCCTGCCACGATCTGACACAATTTGCAGGTTTTAATGGAAAATGAGAAGTTTCAAGAAACAACTCTGGTCTCCCCTCACAAAAAGACCTGGGAAAAAAACCCACATTCTGCTTGTTTGCAGGTGGTCTTACCAGAGCCTGGAATAATCTGTGTTGGCATCAGGTGTTTGTGATCATGGGGCTGTCCCTTCACACACTTCATCCAGGCATATAACTCCTTATCTGCAAAATAACATTACCGATTGTTTTACTTTACTTACAGTGGCACACAGACAGAACTAACATTCTTCAGATTTGTTTTAGTTAGAAACAGTTTTCCACATATACTGTATGTCTTCTGTCCTGGTATCCTGCATGACAGATTTGCATACGACAGCTACTTTTCACAATAAGGAAAAGGATAAAGAGTTTTAACAATACTGAAATCTGAAATAGCTGCATCTGTAACACAGACCCTTGCCAATAACCTCAAAGTTTCAAAGTATATTCTCTTTATTACATTTATCAAGTTGCCAATTTAGGACAAGCTGAAATCCTTGACAGTTGCTATTGAGGCAGTGAGACTCCCTCAATGAATTCTAACACAGAAGAGAGACACAATTAGGCTGAAATTGTATGGTTAATTTAATTTGACAGAATCCACGCTCCAACTGAAAGTGGCTGTCTTCAACCAGAGAGGGCCAAACAAGCCAAAAAGATGAACTTTTAACCGAATCAATTCTCTGATTTGGCCTACCACGCAGCTGCACTCTTGTTACTGGTGGCACAAAGGAGAGGGAAGTTGCATTATGGATTTATGTCAGATTAAACCAACCATGAAAGCAAAAGTCTGTATGTACTGGTTGAAAATTGTCTGTGGCAGCAGAAAGGGCCTAGCTGGTAGGAGAGAGAGGCTTTCTGTAAAGTTTCAGGAAGACTGACCCTGCCAGAAAAATACGCAGTGTAAAGACAAGACAGAGGGAGAACGAGAGCAAAAAAAATGGCTAAGCAACTGGCCACAGATCTGCTATGTGATTTTGGGGCAGAAATAGGAATGCAATTTCTCTCAACCCCCAGTCTTGTATCCTACCCACTGAACTGCTAGTTTTAAGAGACTCTTCACATGGTTTTACTAGTTTGCTCAGCTCTAGCCATGTAAACGAATACACTAAAGGAAGCATTCAGCATATTTAAAGCATTGTTTTCTTACACTGTAACAGATACACAATGTACCAAACGTTCCTTTCAGATAAATACTAGGTTTGATAGCTATTTTGTAGGTTTCGTAAATCCTTAAACATGGAAATATATAACTGGTCATGAACATAAATAAAATAAAAAACCAAAACAGCATGTATCTACTTAACGTATTTTATCACTGAAATGCCATAACATGGCATTCCACTTGATGGTGCCATGAACTGTCTGAAGGTAACAATGGATGCACATTCCCTCATTCACGTAGTAAAGTAATGAGAGAAGTCATTGATAAATACCTGAATATGAAATACTTAAACCTCTAACATTCCTGC